>NC_080199.1:9877650-10177650 GCF_030028045.1 Hippopotamus amphibius kiboko | reverse complement strand
ATCTGTAGCAGAGGGTATTTTGGTTACATCTTTATTCTTTGATAGTCTAGTTCAGGGCTTGACAAACTTTTTCTGTAAGGGGCTGGATAGTAAATATTTTAGGCTTTGAAGTCCATCTATGGTCTCTGTCTCACGGTCTTCTTTGTTTATTTTATACCTGGTTAAAAATGTAAAAACCATTCTTAGCTTGCACACTGTACAAAAACAGACCTCTGGTAGGATTTAGCCCTCGCCTAGAACCTCTTCTCACTATGGCTGGGTGATCCTATTCAAGGGAAGTGTTTCAATGAAATGTTTTTTGGAGGTATGATTTCAATGCATATTTTATGTTATTCCGCCCTAGTTTACAACGATGCAATTCTCAGAAGACTGAAAGCAGATATTGTATTCCTCCCTTGTTACTGGAACACCAAAGTGATAAAATCTTCCTGAATATTTACTTCTTTCCAAATTCCATCTGACTAACATGAAATATACACAATTTAGTTTTGTATCAAGCTGTGCAGGATAGGTAACTTGATAGGGCTATGGTGAAGATCAAGTATCAAAGGCTACAGTGTGTCTGTCTTTTCTGATCTGAACAATGAAGAGTAAAACAGAGTATAATGACCATTTCAACTTCTCCAAGTTGAGGATTTGGAGCACAGGAAATGGAGACAGAGGAGGAAGGTGGAACCTGAGAAAGAACTAGGGCACTTTTCTTTCCAGGGAAGAGAGGAGTCTTAGAACAAATAACGTCCCAGTAGCAATAACAGTAGCAACAAGTGATATTAGACTAATTAGACAACAACTGTTTAGGAAGGGTATAAATGTAGGACACGAACGCGGTGATTTCTGAACTCCTTTCCAGGGAATGATTCTGCGACAAATCTATTTTGTTCATAACATGTCAATATTTTTCTCTCAATAATTCCCTGTTCAGTAACTGAGTTAGACAAGGTTATCAGTAACAAATTGCCATCATTGCATTACAGTCTCAGTTCTTACTTATTCATTTTTAATTGTAAGGGGTTTGGGTCTATGTGACTTATTGTGTTAGTCACTCATTTTGGGGAAAAGAGGACCTCATTCTCCTGCTGTCTTAGATACATAAACCGTGTCTATTGAAGGTTATGGGCAGTGCTGTTAGAGGGTAAAGCCTTGTGACATGGGCAGAAGGCATGGCCATTTACCGGCTGAGGCTCTCTTCAATCAGGACTCGAAACTAAGACTATTGAGACATCTGCACTGAGGGAGGGGGATCATGTGACAAAGGGCCAGACTTTTGTCTTGAAAGTCGGATGACATTTCTTTAAGTTTCACTGGAAGATCCACAAAGGTCTCCACACTGTCCCATCTGCTTTTAACTAAACTGTTTTCCCTCAAGCACTAGCAGTCAAGGTAATTCAAGAATTGTTTCCATTTCCATTTTATTTGATTATTTTTCTATTCGTTTGATGACTGAAATCATCATATGAGCTTTTATTTTTTTTAATTCTAAGTACAGGTATAAGGTATCTAGAAGCATAACAATTGAAACACCTTTTATAGAAGGAAACTGGGAGCTTGCCAGGGTGGCGGCCCATTCTTATGCTGACAAGATATCCATCCCTTTTAAGGAAGCCCATTTCCTGGCCAACCGACTCCAAAGTTAGAAGATGCTTCTGTCGTCACTGGTTTTTATTAAATTCCTGTGACTCAGTCAAACGACTGACTCCCAAAGTTTGAGAACATAATCTGTTTACATTTGAGACTTCCTACAAGCTGAAAATGACTTCTGCTATTGTTTGAAGCCTGTATGCTGGAAATCAGAAATTATTGCAATTAAAGAGAAATAGCTCTCACCTATGCACTTAATAGAGCGAAATCTAGTTTCGCTCTGAATAGAGCCCGTCCTCAGTCTGTGATCTCAGCAAGGCTGAGCAGCCAAAAGAGGCAGCTGAATGGTTTGTTTGTCAGTGCCTTGGCAAGTGACTAGGAACCGAGGAAAACACACACACACACACACACACCCGTCCCCACTTCCAAGGCTACAACAACAAGCAACCCCTTTGATCTGGGGACAACCCCAGATTTGATTTCCTAGACCAGCTGGGGAAGGATGAATGTGGAGAGGAGACATTCTCCTTCCAGAAGGTACAGGGAGAGGAATGAGCCGCCCCTGAGTGGCTCTGGCTGTCTGCCAGCTAGCGGCTGCAGTTCCCTGGCTCCCAGGTGGCCACCACGTGGTCTGTTCAAGGAGGAGAGCGTGGACGCGATTGCGTCACCTGTTACACGTGAAGCTTAGGGCCCCAGGAGAAAACCCTGATAACATGAAGGGAGAAAAATCTAGGGAGCTCTCCCAGTGCCAAGGTGTCTGGTGAAGGAAATCGCTCTCCAGAAAGTTGCTTGCTGAGCACAGAATCAGTACAAATCGAGGTGGAGAAATCTCTTGGCTGCTTGAGGCTTTCTTCCTCCACTTGATTATGGAGCTACCTTCCTTGTGTCCATCAGGCAGTGTTTTCCTTCTGGGACTGTAAAACATAAATGCTGACAAAGTCTAAGTCCCAACACTCCTTTTTATGATAACATTTCTTATGCATTAGAGAAACCCGCTTTTTCGCTTCCTGTGTGTCACAGTTATCATGACAGCTTAATTTCCTTTGCTGAATTTCATGATGCCTACTTCTGGACACCCCAAGTCATCAGTACATTTTTCTCCCCATCACACCAGAGGAAGACTTGTTTCTGGGGATGTTCTGGGAGATGCCTAATTCTAGCCATCATTTGCTGCTTCTAGCAATTTCTCCCTCCATTCTGGAATAACAATTTAGCTTCCCAGCTTGTAACATCTAACAACGGCTAACAGACTTTCTTTTATTACTTGTGTGTGGGGTGTGTTTGTGTGTGCATTGTTCAGAGGAGAAGAAACATGGCCAGATGCTTATTTGTAAGACATTTATTATTTTTCTTTCTCTGCACTGATTCTAAAGATTGAAAATACTTTTCATTTCACTGTTAATTCTTTGCAGATGGTATTTATGTCTTTAATATAAAATGTGTTTATTTATTATCATATGCAAGTGACTTAAATATTGAGCCTTTCAAAATTAGGAATTTCTTCCATCTTTAACATTAGAGAAGAATGTGCTCTTTGTGGGGAATGATTTCTACAATAAATATGGTTCATTTTAGTTTTTGTAACAAACCATGCCTAGGATAGAAACCTCTGACAGTAACAATAACAGCACATGTATTGTTAGCTGTTATTTGCAGAGAAGTGTTGTTTACAAGTCATATGTGATCTTAACTGATATTCACAAAAACCTAATGAGGCGGGATGCCTTCATTCCTTCATTCTTTTACTCACTCAACAAATGCACGTTAATTGTTAGCAGGTTCAGGGCACATCGTACAGTACTGTTCTTGCAATGGTGAACCAGGTGGATCTGGTCCCAACCTCATGGAATTTATAGCCAAGTATGAGCAGGTATTATTATTATTATTATTATTATTGCTTGTTTATTTTACAACTTTTATTGAGATATAATTGACACAATAAACTGCATATATTTAAAGTGTACAATTTGATATATTTTTTCTTATTAGTAATGTACATATGGCAATCCTAATCTCCCGATTTGTCTCACTCCAACCCTCCCATTATTATTATTTTAACAATTTATTTATTGGCTGCCTTAGGTCTTCTTTGCTGCTTGCGGGCTTTCTCTAGTTGTGCAGGGCAGTGGCTTCTTTTGTTGAGGAGCATGGGCTCGAGGCAAGAGAGCCTTGAGAAGTCGTGGCGCATGGGCTCAGTAGTTGTGGCACATGGGCTTAGTTGCTCTGCAGCATGTGGGATCTTCCCGGGCCAGGGATCGAACCCGTGTGCCCTGCATTGGCAGGTGGATTCTTAACCACTGAGCCACCAGGGAAGTCTTGAGCAGATATTATTAACATTCATATTTTTTTTTTTCTGGTCAAGGTCAGAGTTCAGGTAGATTTGTATCCATCTGCAACCCAGAGTCTCTGAGTCTCATTCATATACCACTGCCTGACCTTGAGAAGGTGAGGTGGCTGTGGAGGGAGCGTAACTCAAGGAGCCTCATGGGGCATTTGTGGAAGGAGGAGCTCGGAAAGTGCTAGAAGTTGTGTGCAGCCTGTTGGGAAACACTTCCTTCTCCGTGTGGGATTCTTTTTGAAAGGAGCTAGGGGCTGACCTGAAAATTCTGATTTAGTCCCTTTCGTCCCTCTCTGCGTGCCATACTTGCAGGAACCACAGTTAAGGCTTTGTGTATGTGTAGACCTCAAAGACATAGAATTTCTTCGTAGCCAGCCCTGCACAGAGGTTTGCACTTAATCCACTCAGCTGAGGGGAGGTGCGCTCAGTTTCAGCGTCGTGAATCACGGGGGTCTTGAGACAGCTGGGAGACTGCTGGGGTCTCGTGGGGAAGAGGCCAGCCTCTGTCAGGGCAGGGAAGGATGGAGGTGCGCATCTGAGGTGCTCCATGTACTGCTGGTGGTGACATGGGTGGCTTGGCCACAAGACAGGCACATCTGGGTTTTTAAGTCACAAGGACATGTATACACTAACAAATGTAAAATAGATACTTAGTGGGAAGCTGCTGCATAGCACAGGGAGATCAACTTGATGATTGGTGATGAGCTACAGGGGTGGGATAGGGAGAGTGGGAGGGAGGCTCTAAAGGGAGGGGATATGGGGATATATGTATACATACAGCTGATTCACTTTGTTGTACAGCAGAAACTGGCACAACACTGTAAAGCAAATATACTCCAATAAAGATCTGGAAAAAAAAAAGGTAAGCAAGACCTTAAAAAAAAATAGAATGCAAAAGTTGCTGTGGCTGAAGCTACATGGTCAGGGCATCCACTGTCCGGGTGCGTAATCCTCAGGAGGGTGGACCTGGCAGGGAACAGCCCCTGATCCCTCTCCCCGCTCCCTGGGAAAGCTCATGAGAAAGGAGTGTTGACGTGGTCAATTCCCATGGCTCCGTCTTCCCGTGATGGTTCTGGGGTGTCCCGGTGCAGCTTAGTAGACAACTTGGCGGGGGAAAAAAATCTCAATCAAAGCCCACTTAGTTTCAGATTTAGGTGAGCAGAAGCACAGGATGTATGCCACCAGCTATGAAAGGACTCATGAGATTAAGTGGGGGTGGATCTGTAGAATTATAGCTCCCCCCCACCTTATTCACTGTATTCACCCCCAAGCATGCGCTGAGCATGATAGAGGAAGTGTAGTTAAAGAAAAGGTCCGATTCCACCATATTACCAGGCGAATAGCCTATTTATATTTCTTCCCTTCGGGTAACGAGAATTACATGGACTTTATTAGCTGTGTGACTCTGGGAAAATTGCTTGAACTTTCAGAATCTCTTTCCCGCTGCAAACTGGGGAAAAGGACAGCAGCACCTTCTTTGTGGGGATTTTAGCCCAGTGCGCACCCCTTAGTAAGCTCACCGTTGCCCCTTTCTTACCCTCTGCTTTGTCTTGGCCAAATTTTGGTCCGCCCCCTCTCTTTCCTACAGGCCCCTGAACTCTGCTTACCCGCCGGCTGGAGCGGTGGACTGTATCCCCTCATCGGCGTCTGCTGGGAATCAGCTGGGCACAGCTGGACGCTTTCCGCTCAGACCCCACTGGTCACTTCCCCTTCCTTGTTTAGATTCCCCTCCAGAGATTTGCTCGTCTCTGCCTGCCTCCTCCCTCACCCGACAAAGCAGCCTCTTTTTTTTTCTGCTTGATTTTGAGAGGCTTACAGCCTTGTGGTCACCGCTATACCCATCCCCCTTTTGCCACCGTACCTTTTCCTTCCTCGCAATAATCCTTTTGAACGAGTCTCTCCACACTAAGTCCTGGTCGGTGTTTCCTGTGACAGTGCTCGGTGAACACGAGCTAGTACCTGTCAATCGTCTTTTCGATCAGTTTGCCAGTTTTAACCCTTGTCAAGATTCCATGAGAGGAAGTCAGGCAGCCCAGGGCCAACCAGCTTCTATTTGAAAGTATCCCCTGCACTCGGAAATGGCTAATGGTGAAGTCTTGAGACCTGAGTATCTTTGTAAGACACCTGGCCTTCAGCTGCTGCGTTTTGTTTTCCAAGCAACTGGAAAGAGGTGGTACATGGTGCTTCACTCCTTCATGTCTGAGCGTTCAGGTCTCTGCTTGCTTCAGGAAGAAAGCGAGTTTCTCTCGATTCTGACTTAGGGGCGCGTGCTGGGTGCATCTGCGGTTTCTGCGGGGTATTGGTGTGAGTTGCTGCAGGGTGGGGGCCGGCACTTCGCGGAGCTGGTTGGGGACAAGCCGCCCAGAGTGTCCACCCCTTCCTAGGCTCAAGGCAGCCTTACTGGTTACCGTGATGGCCAGCTAGCTCTCAAGGTCAAAATCAGGTCAGACAGAAGAGGCAGGAAGCCCGTCTGTGGTTTGGCCTCCTGGGGTGTTCCTTCTCTCTGGAATTGTTTTGCTGAGTTAGGAGAAGGGGAATTCAGCTTGGAAAACTGCCCGGCAGCAGGCGGCCTTTGGAGTTTAAGGGTCCCCTGGATGGATGAGCCCTAATAGCAGAGAAGTGAGGGAGCAGGTGGGCACCGACCGACTCCCCTCACCCCTCCTGACATCTCCACTCCTTGCACCAGTTTCTCCTTCCTGGACCTCCCCGCCCCCTCCTCATTTCCTTTCTTTCTTTCCTGGTCTTGGCTCCCTCTCCAGGAAACATCACCTTCCCTTGACTGAGCCCACCTGTCTACAGTACAGAACCAAAGCCAGGCTATAACAGTTACAGACTTCTGTGTGACCTTTCACGGTCAAGGCAGCAGAAATTCCCAAGTGGGGGAGATTTTGTTGTCAGGGTAACTCGTGTTTAGACTATACGATCCTTGAGGAGAATTGCCAGCACAGCTCCTTGGCAACTGACAAAGACCCTCTCCTTGACCAAACTCTAGACAGTCCCCTCTGAGCCCTTTTTTGACTCAGTCCCGTGGCTGGGCCTTGTTCTTCAGAGCCCACTTATAGCAAGCATCTTGCTAAGTCAGTCTAGTGATACTCCCCTACCCTCCATACCCGATCACACTGGGTATCTGCTCATTTCCTCATCCTCCACCATGCCGCAGGGGATGTCTGATAACCCCATCTGCCTTCAGCAAGAGTCCTGTTAGGTCTGTTTGACCAGCGTCCCCTTCTGTCCCTGGTGTTTTCTCTTAGGAATTTCCCATCTACTGACCCGCCACCCTGCTCGTAAATTCCTGCTTATCTTTGCTTTCTTTGGAATCCAGCAAGTTCCACACTGAGGTCTCTTCCCCGCTATTGCAATATTTCCTGAATAAAATCTGTATTTACTGTTTTACTGTCCAACTTTGGTTTTCTTTAATATAATAAAGGCTCTACAAAGCATGTTTTAGTTGTTGTGGATGATGGCTGGGCAGTTACCTTTAGTTGTTTTTACTCCTCCCACTCATTTAAAAAAAATTATTTGTTTTCTAAAGAAATCTATCCTCCCTCTCCCCAATAAAAAACTCCATTCAGACAATTTTTCATCACCTATTTCGGAGCAACTGGGCTCCCAGAATAAAGAGAGAAGGCTGTATTTATAGTTCAAATTATTATGTAGCAGTTGACAGTTCTGTTTTGATTGAAAGTCTTGTCTCTGACAATAGGAAACAGGATCAGAGTTTATCTCTGTAAGGCTTTAGAATGGCCTGTAATTCAAGGCTTATCTCGGGGAATGCATGGCTCTTAAAAATGTAAATCTTTCCTGAGCTGTGGTAGTTGCCATCTTCTTGTACCAGACAGAGCTAAGCTAAGGATAAGAATGTCAGTTTCACTTTTTCAAGGCTTCTTATGAGCAAATTCTATCCCAACGGATAAATTTGACCAAATGTGTCTGTTCTAGATTTTCTGATAAAAGACCACTAACTTGATGTTTTATTCCATTTGGTTGGTTTAATTGACATAGGTACAAAAAGAGGAGATGATAATTACATGAAGACCTGCTTGTCTTAAGCTTGGATGTTATGGTTTGTGAAATAAAATTCGTATTTTATGGCAAGACAAGAAAAATTTAAACATAAAAATTCTTCCCTGCCCTTTGGCCTCCTCTCTCCCCATACTGTGCTTTGTGTATTTGCATTACGCGTGGACCAAATCTCCTCCATCAGCAGGAATACCT
This sequence comes from Hippopotamus amphibius kiboko, assembly GCF_030028045.1. Taxonomy (NCBI): domain Eukaryota; kingdom Metazoa; phylum Chordata; class Mammalia; order Artiodactyla; family Hippopotamidae; genus Hippopotamus; species Hippopotamus amphibius. The sequence continues at coordinate 10,169,519 of NC_080199.1, read as the reverse complement.
GCTCAACCATAAAGAATACCTGCTCAACCTTGTCCTAGCATCAACAAAACAACTCCTTAAAAATAACATTCAGGACTTCCCTGGTGGTCCAGTGGGTAAGACTGTGCTTCCAATGCAGGGGGCCCGGGTTTGATCCCTGGTCGGGGAACTAGATCCTGCATGCATGCCGCAACGAAGAGTTCACATGCCGCAACTAAAGAGCCTGTGTGCTGCAATAAGCCCCGGCACAGCCTAAATAAACAAACAAACAAATAAATAAATAATAAAAAATAACATTCCTTCTTGATCTTGTAAAAGGTTTCGTGACCCACCAGGATGACATTTAGAGCCAGGTGATGTAAACTGTCAATAATACATCTTTTTTTTGGGGGGGGGGCCTCTTTATTGGAATATAATTGCTTTACACTCTTGTATCAGCTTATGAGGTACACCAAAGTCAATCAGCTGAATAATTCATCATTTGATGTACAGCCCTTTGTCTCAGAAAACATAAAACTGTGCCCTCATTTGTAACTGGTGGAACAGTTCTCAAAGCTTTCTGAGATGTTCTTCCTGGGTTATAGTCCTGAAATTTGGCTCAAATAAAATTTTCTAATTCTTTCTTAGATCAGCCGATTGGTTTTTGTCAACAGGTTAAAGTGTAAATTTGTGTCCCTTACAAAGCCTTTGGAGTTATATTTTTGATCCCTTTCACTATGCCAAAAATACTCTATATTGCCTTTATCATTCTTCTATTTTCAGTCTAGGAACCAAGAATGCTAACTGGGTTTCTCCTTGTAGTACCTGTAACTGTAAGGTTTATCTTCTTTCTCTGAGATCCCATGTGTCCTAGACTGTTCAGGCTGTTATAATGAATACCACGAACAGTGTGGCTTGTAAACAACAGAAATTTCTCACAGTTCTGGGGTCTGGGAAATCCAAGATCAAGGTGCCTGCACATTGGGTGTCTGATGAGAGCCTGCTTTCTAGTTCATAGACCACTGTCTTCTCACTGTCCTTACATGGGGGAAGGGATGAGGGAGCTCTCTGAGGTCCCTTTTATCAGGCTCTAACCCCATTATTATGCGGGCTGTACCGTCATGACCTAATCACCTCCCAACAACCCCAATTTCCTAATACCATCACACTGGAGGTTAGGGTTTCAACATATGAATTTGAGAACACAAACATTCAGTCCATAACAGCATGTTTGCTTGTCTCAGCCTGCCAGGAATGCAAGTCTTTACTTCCTTTAAGACTGAGACTCCATAAATCCGAGAGCAGGCATCAGGCAGTTTCCCTCGTGGTTTTTGTAGACATCATTTCTATATGTAAGCTACAGTGCTTGTTCTTTAATAATGGGCTGGTCATGCACAATTAAATGTGATTTCAATATGACATTTCGGGAATGGTTACAAATTTCGTTTATCCAATTATATCATTACAAAGGTAGATTTTTATTGAACCTGCATAAATAACTACATTGCCGTGAGAAGTCAAGGACTCAGTGCAGGCACTACAGACTGATCATCCTTAAGTTCTCTTGTCAGTTTATTAGCTTATAACTTATATGAATATTTCTCATGCAGTGTTTCCTCTGAATTCTGAAGAGAGACTTGGAACCACATACCATTCAATGAGTGTTTTCTTGCAGTTTGCACAAGATTAGCCTGCTAAATACTAGAAAGAAACAGTAGATCAAGGTGAAAGAAAAGCATTTACTCCTATGCCTGTGTTAAAAAATTAATAAACAGACATCTGTTTATTAAAAAATTAATTAAACAGATTAGCTAGAGTTGGGAGGCCAGGAGGGGGAGCTCTGACACCCTTCAAGGATAAGGTCCAACCCCTACAAGAAGAAGGAAGGCTCTGTTTTCCTGGCAAGGCTTCATCCAATGAAAAGCCATGAACTCTTTGTTTACTACAACCCTCCCAACTCCCGTTTCTTCTCTATAAAAGAGTTCTCCTTCTCTTGCTGTGTGGGGGACTTGAACACTGCTCACAGTGGTTGCAGACCCTGCATTGCAATTCTCTGCTGATCCCCAATAAACCCAACTTTGCCAGAGAAGTATCTGGCAGTCTATTTGTTTCTGGTCAACAGCTGTGAGAAAAAGGACACTAACCACAATTAAATTACACTTTTCAGTTCCAATTAATCCTAATCCTACAGAGCTGATTTGTGTCCTGCTGAATCTTGGGTCAGCAGTTGGCTGTCACTGTCTCCTGCTGCTGGGCTATAGGAGTCCTGGGAATCCTATCTCTGTCCCAGGGACAATGTGGCAGGTAATGACATCACCTCGCAGTGATGTCATGGCCTCATGAATATCTGGAACAGTGCTCTCCTGAGGCTATCGTTCTTCTCATATTCCTGCCAGAAGGTTCTATTCCCTATCTGGAGCTTATAGTAGGGGCATAAGGGAAGCAGGGAGCCACCTTTTGGTGAAAAGACTGAATGATTCTGGTTAATTTATTCCATCAATGTCAAAGGAAACCAGCACTGAGTGCTTGATGCTAGCAGCAAGACAGCTTTTATTCAGACGACTGCAGTAGGGAAGAGAGACGCCAGTGTCAACTGAGCTCAACTCCAATTAAGACAAGGTGACTGAGCTTTTTAAAGAGAGAAGGGAAAGTGCCGGCTGTGGGGAAGTGAAAAGGAGGAAACAAAAAAGGGACTAGGAGGGAGATGGGGAAATGGAAAATTGCAGAAGGAGAGTAAGTGGAGAATTACTACTCATGACTTAGCAATGTGGGTTGGGACAATGTATATTTTTCAGTTCAGCAGCGTTGTGTTTTCTTGAGCAAAAATGCAGAATGGAGGGCTGGGGTCACCTTTAGGGACATAGCATAGGACAGGTAGAAGCTAGGCTAAAGTTTAGTCAGGTCCCTTAGCACAGTGTTCTGGCGAGTTCTTTGTGCCATGTGGGAGTTCCTAGTAACCAGCATGGAACATAGTATCTGACTATTTTGGAACGACTGATTACCCTGAGGGCAGAAACATTTATGTCTTCAAGGACACTGACAATTCTCCAGGATTTTCTTATCTAACCCGTAAGGAGTATTTTAAATACAAGGAAATTTTAAATTGAGGGGAACAAAATCTTTTTTTTAAAATAAATTTGTTTGTTTATTTATTTATTTATTAGCTGTGTTGGGTCTTCCTTGCTGCACACGGGCTTTCTCTAGTTGCGGTGAGTGGGGGTTACTCTTCATTGTGGTGTGCGGGCTTCTCATTGTGGTGGTTTCTCTTGTTGTGGAGCACAGGCTCTAGGTATGTGGGCTTCACTAGTTGTGGCACATGTGCTCAATAGTTGTGGCTCACGGGCTCTAGAGTGCAGGCTCAATAGTTGTGGTGCATGGGCTTAGTTGCTCCACAGCATGTGGTATCTTCCTGGGGCAGGGATCGAACCCGTGTCCCCTGCATTGGCGGGCAGATTCTTAACCACTGCACTATCTAGGAAGTCCGAGGGGGAAAAAATCTTAAAAATTAATTTGTTAATAGTTAACAGGCCAACCTTTACATATCAATGTGTGATTGCTCTGATCCATCCTGATAGGCTTACAAGGATGAAAACATTCATATAAATAATCTAGGTTTCATTTTACCTGATGATAAGGGGAATTGAGTTTCTCTTTTTGACGTGATACTCCTCATATTGTTGACTAGGTAAACAGATCACCTCTCACATTACTGCTGAGTTACTTAATAATTGGAGGATGCCAACCCTGATTGTTTGGGCATCCTTCCTTATTCCCAAGGGTGCTGGGATGGGTGCTGGTCTCCCGCAGGATGTCCTGCCCTGCCCTGAACACCTTTGCATGTCCACAAGTTCTGGCTCTTACTGGTCCCCAGAGCATTCTCAGGATAGGGCTGAAGTATCTAGTTTCCAAAGATTCAAATTCCTCCCTCCTCTCCTGACCCACTTCTCATCGCCCCTCTCTCCCCATCCCTCAGTGTCCTACCCTTCTATTTTCAGGTCAGCTGACCAAACAGTTCATTCCTGAGGGCCCATCAGCAACGGCATAGATGTTCTGTTACCGATCCTTTTGAGTCGGTCCCCAATAAGGGTTCCCCTGCCTGGTGTCATTCAAGCCAACAGAATGAGCCCTAATTTGGGTCAGAAGCAAAGGGAAGCTTCCTTCTCTGATCAGAGAATGGAGAGGAGCCAGCTCTTACTCTAGAGCACACACCCTCCCCAACAGGCTGTGGGCTGGGCTGCTTTAAAGGGATCAAGTCAGCGGGAAGGGGGCGGGGTTCCGGCACGGCAGGTGCAGGGGCATCGCTCATGCTCAGCGTCCTGTCTGCACACGGCCCGCGGAGCTGAGATGCCAGAGTGGCCGTTCTGCACCAGGAACACTGGCCTGCAGTGGTGGGTGCGAGGCCCCTTCACGCCCCCGCCTCTCCCCCGTGAGCCGTGAGTCATGAAACTAGACGAACACAAAGGAAAAGAGAAAGGTTAGACTTTATTACCCAGAGTCTACTTTTATTTCCCAAGAATTGTTAATAGGCTTTGCGGGTGACAGTTTGTATGAACCTTGCTTTTTATTTTCTGTATGTTGATAAGTTGACATCCTGGGGCCTTGCTGGCCCTGGAGGGATTAGCCACTTCCTAGAGATAGCTAATGACACGTGTGAGTATACCTTTCACATGCAAACCAACCACTCCAGAGCCCATGTCCTTGGCCACGTCCTCTATGGAGCTCTTACACTCGGGGCCACTGTCCACCTGCCCGTCACCCCAGGGCCGGGTACCAGGCAACTAAGGACAGCCCTGCACCCCAGAGCCTGCTGGAACTATTCAAACCAGCCAATTCTTGCACATGCCTTCCCACAGAAAGCACATTTTTTCTCCACAGAGCCCACATGATTACAGCTGATATATTTCTACTTACTGTTTCAACAATATGTAATATAATTTGCCTTTATCTGTGATAATACCATCTAAAATTATACAAGAATAAGGTGGCTCTCTCTGAAAGTTAGAAGGAAGGAGATTTGAAATACTACATGCATTAGAATGGTGACCATAACAGGGTTTGGCTGCACACCATTTTATTATCAGTGTTGTTGGAAGTATTTGCAATTTACACTTACCAAAGAGAGTTGTTTGGATTTTATTTTACATCATATACTTATCCTTCATGTATTCCTGAAGCACATGTTTGCTATACGTACCTACATCGTTATCCCATGCCGGCCTTTTCTCTTGGCCTCCTGTCCAACCCTAGTTCTTCCTGGAATGGCCCTGCACCACGGGATGTGCCCCACCGCCTTGGGTTCTGTAAGTATAATGAACTGTCTCTTCAATGATAATCATCTCCTGATCTTTTGGCCTTACCATATGTGAATAATAATAAAACCCACATTTTAAACAATGTTAGAAACACAAGGTGTTACTACCTTTCCTGAAAATATGGAGAGAATCAACCCCTCCCCCATCCCAAAGGAAGAAAAATACTCTCACATTTTCCTCTCGAGTTATTCCATCCCCACCCTTCCAGTGATCAAGGAAAGTGAGGAGCGACTTCATGTTACAGCAAGGAATTTCTAGAAGTTTCACCCCACCAGGTAAGAATTGGTGGTTTACCATTGTGTACTTCTGTCTGCGAAGTCTCTTCCTGTTTTTATTTTCATTGCATATATTTAAGGTGTATAACTTGATGACTTGATATATCTATAAACTATGAAATAATCACTTCAGAGAAGCTAGTAACTGTGCATCACCTCACATAGTTACCTTTTTTTTTTTTTTTGGTGAGAACACTTAGGATCTACCCTCTTAGCAAACTTCAAGCATATAGTACAGTATTGGTACCTGTAGTCAACATGGTATATGGAGATGAGGAATTTATTCTTTTTGCATAGTTGAAACTTGTGTATGTTGACCAACATCTTCCCATTTACCCCTCTGCTGTAGCTCCTAGTAACTCTCCTTCTATTCTGTTTCTATGAGTTCGACTATTTTAGATTCCGTGTAAAGTGAGATCACACAATATTTGTCTTTTTGTGTATGGGTTATGTCACTGAGCACGATGTCCTCTAGGTCCTTTCATTTTGTTACAAATGGCATTTCCTTTTTAAAGATTCACTAATATTACGTTGTATGTATATACCACATTTTCTTAATCCATTTGTCCACTGATGCACATTTAGGTTGTTCCCATATCTTGGCTACTATGAATAATGCTGCAGTACACATAGGAGTGCAGGTATCTCTTCAGATCCTGATTTCAATTCTTTTTGTTAAATACCCAGAAGTGAAATTGCTGGGTCATATGGTAGTTTTATTTTTAATTTTTTGAAGACCCTTCATGCTGTTTTCCATAATGGCTGTACCAATTTACATTCCCACCAACAGGGTACCAGGGTTCCTTTTTCTCTGCATCCTCACCAATACTCATTATCTTCTTTTTTTTTTTAATAGCCATCCTAACAGGTGTGAGGTGATATCTCATTTTGGTTTTGATTTGCATTTTCCTAATAATTGGTGATGTTGAGCACCTTTTCATGTACTTGTTGCCCATTTGTGTGTCTTCTTTGGAAAAATGTGTGTTTGGTTCCTTTGCCTGATTTCAAATTGGATTATTATTATTATTATTTTTGCTGTTGAGTTGTATGGGTTCCTTATATATGTCGGATGCTAACCCCTTGTCAGATATATGGTTTGTAGTATTTTCTTCCATGCCTTTTCATTTTGTTGCTTGTTTTCTTTGCTGTGCAAAAGCTTTCTAGTTTGATGTAGTCCCACTTGTTTATTTTTGCTTTTGTTGCCTGTGCTTTTGATGTCATATGCAAGAAATTGTTGCTGGGACCAATGTCAAGGAGCTATTAGGCTTCAGATCTTATATTTAAGTCTTAAATTCATTTTTCAATTGATTTTTGTGTGTGGTGTAAGATACAGGTCCAATTTCAATTTCTTGCATGTGGCTATTTCCTTAACACCAAAGAGTTTCCCCAACACCAGAGTCTCAAAGAGGCTATCTTTTCCTCATTGCGTATTCTTGGAACTCTTGCCCATTAGTTGACTGTATATGCATAGGCTTATTTCTAGGCTCTTTGTTCTGTTCCATTGGTCTATGTTTCTGCTTTTATGTCAGTACCATACTGTTTTGATTACAACAGCTTTGTAATCTAATTTGAAATCAGCAAGTGTAATGTCTTGTTCTTTCTCAAGATTACTTTGGCTATTCAGGGTCTTTTGTGATTCCCTGTGAATTTTAGGATTGTTTGTTCTAGTTCTGTGAATTTTTTGCTCAGACGGGGGCTTTGGGACCTCTCTACTCGATTCCCAGGTTCTCACAGAGGTATGTCTGCAGATGGTTGTTTGATGTTTCTGTGGAAGTATGAGGGCTGGAATCTTCTATCCTGTCATCTTGCTGGTGTCAGGCTTCCCAAGTCTCCTCTTCATGCTTATTAAGAATCAGCATTGAACTAGGGGTTGGAGGTCACTCAGCTCTGTGTCCATCTAGGTCTGTAAACTTTTATGAGACCCAACTCCTCAGGGTCATATTTTGTGCCTCCATTTATATGAATTTTGGATTATATTATCTAATTCCTCTGATTCTATTTCTTTAGGTTTTAAATTCTACCAAATTCTCATGCTTTGTCTAATTTATGAACAGAAATCAAACAAATGCATTATTTATCCTTGCTGGTAGGCAGCAATTGCAGTGACTCTCCAGTTTGGCTTCCAGGGCATTCTTAACTCAAGTGCTTGCTCTTGCCAATTTCTATCTGAATACCTATTAAAGCAGAGTTTTTTCTTGATGATTTAATGGGTGGAAATCCTCTTAGTCAATAAAATTTCTGTTCTCACTGCCCATAATAACCACCTTGGCCCAGAGTTTGGTGCCTCTCATCTCATACAGGAACTATCAAATGCAAAATCTTCCAGTCTCTCTAAGTCACCCTGTATATTAGTTTCCTAGGGATGTCCTAGCAAAGTATCACAAATTTTGTGGCTTAAAACAACAAACATTTATTCTGTCACGGTTCTGGAGGCATAGTTCTGAAGTCTGAAATCAAGGTGTCAGAGGGTCTTGCTCTCTCTGAAACCTGTAGGGGAGGACACTTCCTTGCCTCTTCCAGCTTCTGGTGGCCCCTTGGATTCCTTAGCTGGTGGCAGCATTGCTCCAACATCTGCCTTTTTCTACCCGTGACTACCTTCTTCAGTGTCTCTGTTTTCACATGGCACTCTCCTCCTCTTCTAAGGATGCTAGTTATATTGGATTCAAGGCCCACCCATACATGACTTCATTGTAACTAATTACATCAGAAAGGACACTATTTCCAAATAAGGTCACATTCATAGGTATGGGGGATTAGGACATGTCTTTTGGGGGGACATGGTTTGATTTTATAATACTCAGCTTACTGTAAGCACAGTAATCTTTCTGCAGTTGTGTTGTTTCCCCCCATGTCACTGTTATAGAGGACACAAGGAAATGATCTTAGGGTTTTCGAGCAAGAAGTTGCAAAAAGAGGGGAAAATAGTGTCCTCTGATAGCTAAAGTATACATAATGAGTTAGGGCAGAGGTAGACTGTCAACTCAAAGAAATAAAGCAGATGCTAATCCAAGACCCAACACATCAACACTGTGTTATTCTGTGTGTGTGTTATGGTGAGTTAGTCACCTATAGAAGTTGAGACAAGGGAGTGCAGGGAAACCAGTGAAGGGATGCAGCTTTTGTACATCCAGGTGCAAGACCTGGGCCTGGTGTCCTGGGAAGCTGGGTAGCAGAGTGATTAAGATCCAGATGGTCCCGAGTCTATGTCCTGTCTCTCTTTCTTCATAGATGAGTGACTTTGGGCAATTCACTTAACCTCTTTAAGCCTCAGATACCCTGTCTGTAGAACAGGAATGGTCAGTCCTCCCTCTGGTTGGTTGTGTACCAAGAGCACTTTGAGTGCCTGGCATATGGAAAGTGCTAGGTAGTGGTTATTACAATAAGAATCACACAGCAGGTGTGTGTTAGGACTCTCGGGTGCAAACGGCAGAATCAGCTTAGTCAAAAAGCGGAATTGGTGACTGCTATAAGGACAGGGGATGAGCTAGAATCAGGGTCCTGAAAGTGGTCGGAAATTTGCGCTTCTGTGGATTATTTGGGATCTTTTCATAAAATTTTGTTGCCTGGGTAAGCGAACTAGGTATTTCCCAAATCTTTCTCCTTGACCTTGGGCTGCGTCAGAGAGCTTTTATCTTCCTCTCTGCATCCAACTGGCTACCCTACTAAGGAGAAAGGGTGAGGAGAGAGTGAATATTGCTCTGTTCACAAAAATATTAACAGTAAAGATAACTTTTATTATTGAGAAGTTTAACTGGAAATGAAGCTCCACACAACAAAAAGCTTTTAATTTATGTATGTGATTCTCATTCACCATCTGCCTAGTTTTTGCTCTCGGTAACCAATTTTTCACCATGTTCTGAAGTGTTGTCATATCTCTTTTGTTATTCCCACGGGCCATGGAAATGGAGTCCAGTCGCTTTTTTCTCTTTGTTTCTTCGTTTCTTTTACCACACAGGGCCTTGTTTTGGATCATTAAAATGGTGAATATGGTACAGCATTTCTACTGGAAAGATGAGAAAAGACAAATGACACCGGAACTTACCTTTCTTCAATTTTTCCTTTGTTCAATATCATTTTCTTACTCTTGGTGGAAAATGGAACTCACAATAAATATAGACTCTGATAAATAACGTGATATCACATTATGAAGCCCAAACCAGTGGACACGGCCAACTTCCAGGTTACTATATGGAAAGCATTTTTAGCATTTTCCATTTCTTTCTGGTTTCACTTTTGGCTATTTCTGGAGGAGGTGAAATACTCCGTTCTAATTAGTTGATTTGAGGAAATTATGTGACTAATAACAGTTATTTTGTTTCCTGAGAATATTTCTATATATACTTTTGGAATTTAAAAATAAAAGAAACATAATTTATAGACACATTTGTGAATGCAGACACAAGTGCAAGTTTAATAACTAGCACTTTAATTAGTAGCCCTAAGACCATAAAGAAATGATAGCTTTTGTAACCGCCACTGTTCCTACACCTGCTTCAGCACTTTGCCATATTAATATACAAAGCCCCACTGTGCCTACTTTCCTTCCAACCCGTTCAGGATTCATTCTTACCCTGATGGGAGCTGGGGAATGGCAGACACACTCACTCCTTTCTAATTCTTTGTTCAGACTAGGCCCAGGCCATTGTGAGCGGAGACTGGTGTAATTGGTTGGCTGCTGTGTTTGCAGGTCAACAAAAATAATGAGCTTTTAACTCTGATAGTACCTAAAAACATCCCATTGTCTGTAGCAGTTTCCAGCAGCCTCGGTTCATCCTGAGGTTTCATAATTCACATGGGATAGAATGAGACGTCTTTGCATAGAGCTGAGGCACGTAGACACCACTGGCTCTGGATGATGTCAAATAAAACATAAGCCTGTACTTAGTAGGGAGAGACTTTATTCCAAAGGAGTGTAGCAGTGGTGGGGAGAGTGCTATAACCATAGGTCTGTAAGTTTCTCAAGATTTAGGCAAAAAGGATTTTTCTTTTATAGAGGAATAATCAAGGCTGGAAGGATTGGGTGTGGGGGAAGTGATGGGATAACGGATCAGAGAATATTTAACCCAGAGGTCTGTTCTCTGGAGGGGCCGTCTGCTGCTCAGGCCAAGGATGGGGCAACATTCAGGGCCTGGAGGAAGGAGTGAAGCTTAACCAAACTTTGGTTAAAAAGCACAAGCAGTTCAGCTAACCTTATGTGAGGCCAACAGTGGGAATAGGAGGGTCTGTGTCTGGCCTTGTCCTGGGGAAACGAAGGAGGCATTCACCAGTCTTACCTAAGTCATGAGGAAGGGGAGTGCTTTGCAGTAAGCCAAAGAGTGAGGGGATTTCTTAACCTTCACTGTTTTCCAGGATCACTGGGCTCAGGTAAAATCCAACATTGTCAGTGGTTGTGCTTCTAAGTGAGCTGGTCTGTTTATAAATCCCAGGTTGCCAAGTCGTGCTCCAACTTACTGGGAGAAGGTGGCTTCCTATCAGCTGGGGCAAAATGATGACATTATCATAAGGAAAGTCAACCACAGGAGTGCGTACACTCAGGAAAGCCTTTTGTTTAGGGAGAAAGATTGCTTTGGAAAGAGAAAAACTCTCCTGAAACCCAAGGAAGGAGCCAGCTAGGACCTTCTGTTCTATGCTGAAGAGAAGCAAAGTTGTGCTTCATAAGGCAATTTTCACAGAGAATCCTGAGCGGGGCTTCGGTGGGGAGTGGGCAGTGATTCCAGTGCTGAGAATGGATATCACGGAAGACAGCTTTTATTTGCATTTTCATCTGGTCTGGATTTGGCATTGCTTATTTGTGAAGTCCATCCCTGGTCTGCATTGGCTTGGATAATTGTAAATAAATACGCGTGTTTCGTAGGTACAGTAAATGGAGTGGTCCTGTGTGTATTCTTTGGTGTTAAAATCTGCTCTGGGAATTCCCTGGCAGTCCAGTGGCTAGGACTCGGCACTTCCACTGCTGGGGGCCCAGGTTCAATCCTTGGTCAGGGAACTAAGATTCTGCATGCCACGTGGTGTGGCAAAAATCCTGCCCTGCCCTGGGTTTGATAAATCACAGAAACCAGCAAGAACTCACCTCACAGCTAATAAAATCAGAGGCTAGCCCAGAAAAAGACAAAATCCCCTGTTAGGCTGCCCCATCTCTAACCAGTGACAGGACTAGCAAGCCAAGTGTCCATCAGCTTCTATCATTTATCCTCGGACATGTGCCTCCAACATCATAAGCTTCAAGTGATACAGACGAATTGTAAAGACAACCTGATGCAGTCCTTGAAGTATATGTGTATTGCCTAAATTCTATGTTTTATGCAATTAAATAAGGTAATGATTTTACAAGGAAGTCTTTGTAAAACTCCAATGTGTATGTTGATTACTAAGCTTTGACTGTGTGTACTTGAAAACAAACAGTAAAATTATAACCTATCTTTTATATTTACGTGCATCATGGAGTGATTTTAATGTGCAAGATTTTTGTAAAATTGGATGGGACCTTTATTCTGGAGTCTCCTTCCATGTGGCTATCAAAGACATTTTCTCTTTTCCTTTCTTTTTGTGGTTTTTTTTTTTTACGCCTGAAATGTTTAATCTTTCATATGCCTTAGCTTCAGTATACATGAATTGATGATTGAATAAATTAAGGATAAACATACTGTTCTCTTCTTCTAAAACCTGTATTTATTGCTGTGATTTATCTGACAATTTACATAAAGTGCTAGTTAGTAGAGCTGAAATTATTAAGTCTTCAGAGAATGAGATGCTCAACTGTTTCCACAGCCCCAGGCAATTTTTCCACATTGATATGCAGGCATTACACAGACCACAACTTGTTTTTTGAATTAAAAATGCATCGTTGATGCTAATTTTAAGGAAGTCTCTATATTGTGCTCCTATTTAACCAAACATCACATTTCCTCATTAAAATATCAGCATCCATAATGAAGTACTTTGCTTTATAATTTAAAATGTCCCACTATGTTGAATGCACATTTGGACATTTAAATGTAATTCCGCTAATGTACTGATTAATTTATGTTATTCTCTTCCACTCACGTGGCAGATTTTAATTGCAATTAGCTAGCTGCTGTTGGGTCTCAGCATGCCGAAGGCTAGGGGGATGTCTGATCGCCATGGAACAATTACCAGGACTTCTGAGCAGGGTTGGTATTACAGGGAGCTGGAGGAACCATCAAAGTTGTGAATCTTAATTCTCCTGGTAATAGTGATGCTTGGGGGGCCAGCATTCGCTCAGAGGAAAAAGCCAAATAAATGGGAATTATCCGAGCACTGTAGTACAATTAAGCTGTCACAACAACTTCGGGGACTGATCTTGTGCACTCTTTCCACGTCTGTCCCGGCTGCTCAGGGGTTGATGTAGCAGGGAACGTGCTTTCACGAGCGTCCTGGGCTTTTGATGTGTTTGATGTACAGCTGTAACAAGGCATGGGGTACAACACCCGCCTTTCACTCAATGTTGTTGAGCTACAAATTCACGTAATTAATTTTAAAAAGCCATTACTTTGATCTTCATAAATATATCCAGGATTCAAATGGAAAACCTCGAGGGGCATTTTCTCAGAAGGATGATGATAGGGCCAAAATGCAATTTCATTAGAGTCTACTACGTGTTCCTAAGTGAGCTCCCCCTACTCCCCACCTCATCCTTTATCTTAGTGGCTGCTCTTGCCAGCTGCACTGCTGTATTATGCAGAGAATCTGCTGTGTACCCTGCAAACAAACTGCCTTGGTTCAATGAGCTATTTGTAATGCTGTGCTAAGCTTTGTGATATATTGCTATCATTTGGATTAAAGTACTTTTAGTTCTTATGCTGGCTGTATTGTCTTAACTATAGGGTACTGGTGTTTAAAAATGGCATGAAAACATAGTCTCTGCAGCGCTCCTAATTAGCGAGGTACAGAGAGGGGAGCCCTTGGCCCCTTGAACTTGGGTTCTAGTCCTACTTCTGTCACCTCCTGGTCCCTCTGGACCTCAGTGTTCTCAGCTCTTGGATGGGGGGTAATCAGGGACGATTCCTGGCTCAGGTAAAAGAGTTATGTAAACATCAGATTGCAACGTAGGTTTAAGCCTTGACGGTAGGGTAGTGTTTTACCTTTACTTTTCGTTGTTGGAGTGATTTAAAAATCTAACAAAAATGCTATCAGGAAGTATTGAAACCAAAAACTGCTATTCTCATTCTTAAGTGTGTTATTTGTAGTCACCCTAATAAATAGTGGAGTTAAACAGTAGGAGTTTTAACTGTGGTTGAATGCTAGAGTTTCCAAGAGGAATTACAGAAGCTAAATCTACCCTGTGTTCAGTAAAATTCAGCAACGTTGCAAGCAACCCCCAAATCTCAGGGGCTTAACAAACAAAAGTTTATTTCTAGCTCATGCTTACCTGTCCAGCGAGCTTTGCTGATTGTATTCATACAGGGACTCACTTTTTAATTTTTTTTTTAATTGTGACAAAATACATATAAGATGAAATTTATCATCTTAACCATTTACAAACGTACAGTTCAGTGGCATTAAGTCCATTCACATTGTTGGGCTACCCGGAGACCCTATCCATCTCAACATGTGTTTCCAAGGCCACTATGGTAGGAAAAAGGGGTATGGGGACATATGCACAGGCCCTTTAACACTTCCTCCTGGAAATGATGCAAGAAACCTCTGCTCCCATTTCACTGGCCCCATCCAGTCACGTGGTCATGCCTGACTTCTAAGGGAGCTGGAGAGTGGGGTCTTCCAGGCCCCCTGCTATGACAGACAGTTAGAAGTACTGGTGAGCAGCATGAATGACGACTGCATTCTTCCTCTCTTGAATCTGATTTTTTATTGTTAACATTTTTTTTTTCTTGGCTGTGTGACATGTGGCACGTGTACTTCCCCAACCAGGGATCAAACCCATGTCCCCTGCAGTGGAAGCCCGGAGTCTTAACCACTGGACTGCCAGGGAAGTCCCCCTTTGTTGAACTTTAAAAAAAAAAAGTCATCCGCCCTTGGGAAGCTGGCCAGCTCTTGACAACCTGGGAAGGGGCATCAGGGCACAGTGAAAAGCTAGATAGAGGCAATAAACATGGATCCTGGAGTCAGAATTATTGAACTTCATGCCTCCGTTTTCTCCTCTGTAAAATGGGGACGCTAACAGCATGCACTTCTGGGATTGCTGTGAAGATGACGATGAGAACACTCACAGCACTGCCGGAACAACACAGGATAGGCATGAGCTCTTTCTCTTAAGAGGATGGGGTGCTGCCCTTGTCCTGCGGAGGCCAGCCCCTGGTGTTTATTGAGAAATCAACTGCATTTTCCTCCCCACTGTCCCACTTAGACAGCTGCTGCTTCTTCTATTCCCCGTGGCTGTGGTTTTCAGGAAGATTGAGCTACCAGTGGGAAATAGGTTATAAAGAGGAGGAAACACGTGACACTGGGGGGAGTTCCTCTAGAGGGGAGAGGGGTGAGTTTCCGTGGATCCCTCACTCTCACTGCACCACGTGGGCCTGCGCAGTGCCCTTCCATGACCTCCTCAAATGCCTTCTTCTATCCAAGACCCCAGGGCTCAGAGGATGAGAGAGTCTAATCATAACTAGGGCAAATTTACCACCAGCCCAACAGAAGAGGCTCAGAGCCAGCCTTTATCTCATTCAAAGAAGTGAACCTTCTGTATAGCACAGGGAGCTCTACTCAGTATTCTGTAATGCCCTACATGGGCAAAGAATCTGAAAAAGAATGGAGATCTGTCTGTCTATCTATATCAATCAATCTATCATCTATCTATCTATCTATCTATCTATCTATCTATCTATCTATCATCTATCATCTATCTCTATCTATCAATCTATCTATCATCTATCTATCTATCATTTTCTATCTATATCTATCATCTATCTATGTATATCTATCTATCATCTATCTATATCTATCTAATCTATCAATCTATTTATCTATCTATCATCTATCTGAATCACTTTGCTGTAAACCTGAAACTAACACAACATTGTAAATCAACTATAATCCAATGTAGAATAAAAGTTAAATTAAAAAAAAAAAGATGAAAGCAGTGTCATACTTCACACACAGGGGGATCTGTGCAGAGAGAGTCAGCTAGTACCACCAGCTCTTCACAGGCAGCCGGTGGACCATACAGATTGATTTATGGTGGGGGCGTTTGGATGCAGGAAAAAAAGCAGTAACCCGAGCCAATGGTATCCATTTCCATCTTGAACTTTTCCTTAAATTGTAGCCATAGCAGAGGCCCAAAGCTCCCTGCAGTGGGAGAGCAGATATGGGGGCCCCCAGTATGTGTACGCGTGCGTGTGTATGAGCACACGTGTATTAGTTTGTTAAGGCTGCTGTAAGAAAGGACCTCAAACTGGGTGGCTCAAACCATAGAAACGTATTGCCTCAGGGTTCTGGAGGCTAGAAGTCTGAGATCAAGGTGTTGTCTGTTCAGGCCTCTCTCCCTGGCTTGTAGGTGGTCGGCTTTGTGTTCACGGCGTTCTCCCTGTGTGAGGACCTGTCTCCAAATCTCTCTCTTTTATAGGGACACCAGTCACGTGGGATCAGGACCTGCTCTAATGGCCTCTTTGTAGCTTGGATACTTCTGTAAAGACCATAACTCTGAATAAGGGCACATTCTGAGGTACTGGGCGTAAGGACTTCAACATACGCATTTTGGAGGACGCAGTTCCACCCGTGACAGCATATGCTATGTGTGCGTATGTTGGAGGATGGATTTTACTGAGCCGTAACCTCTTCTGGGGCCCTCCCAGCCTAGAACAGAAGGACAGGGGCTGGGCCAGCTCAGCCTCCTACAGGTCAACTGGGCCCTGCTTTTCCCAGAGGCCTTTACTGCGTCTCGGCCACTTACAGAGAGGAGCTCTCTCCTGTGCTTCCCACCTCTCCTGTTTCTTTATTTCCAATCCCATTTTATTAAGGTTACGGGAAGAGCAGGCAATACCAGTGTCTCCCGACCGCTCAGTGGGTGACTGAAGCAGCTTTCAGCGGCTGCCCCCGGACCACACTCTTCACCACTCCCACGGCTTCCCGACATCGGGGCTGACCACTCAAGCCTCCGGGGCCAGGCAGGTGTACAGGGGGGCCAGGTGCACAGGGGGGCGCTGAGTGGAAGTCTCTATAAAGGGGAGCCTCTGCTCTCCAGCTTGCTCTTGCTTTATGGGATGTGCTGCCTGTGTTGACAGCCTGCCTGGAGTTTTACATGAAATCTTCTAATTTTAAACTTTGGCAGCTGATTAAAAATAGAAAACACCTCACCGTGTGGGCTGAAGAAAACAGAACCTGCGACCCGTGGGCTGGCGGTTTCAAGGGTGGATGCCGTCTTCCTAACTGGAGGGATGTCCTCATACCGCGTACCTGTGCTGTTCGCTTGCCTCCGTTTCTCCTGCATCCTCAGCTACTCACATTGAGCCTGACCTGATGGCCTGTCCCAACCTCTGAGAGGAAGAGTCCCTGGCAACTGACTCAGTGATCACTCACTCTCTCCCTCGGCTCTCTGCCTCCCTTCTTCCTCCCTCTTCTACTTTTAAGGACTCCTGTGATTACACTGCGCTCACCTGGATAATCTAGAATAATCCAGGTCCATCCCAGGGTCCTTAATTTGCCACATCTGCGAAGCCCCAACACAGCCACAGGCTCTGGGGAGTAGGACTGGGGTCTTTGGGGCCACTATTCTGCCTCCCGCGAGGACCGATGGGTTGGAACCCTTCTCTGGTCTTTGAGTGCACGCCCAGCGCTGTGAGGCAGGCGCTGTGCTGTCCTAATTGAGCAGACAAGGAAACCAACGCTGAGACAGTGACTAGCAGAAGCTCAGCGAGGCAGGATTTGAACCTGCCTTTCACAGTGGAAAGAACACGGGTTTGGAACAGGACAGGCGAGGGTGTGAGTTCAGGTTTGCGCCCTGCTTAGCTGTGTGACACTTGGCACCTCTGAGTTTCAATCTCCTCACACACATACCTCGTTTGCTATGTGGCACACGGCCCTCCCTAGGAGAACAGTGCCCATTAAAGAAAATTGAGACCATCCCGAAGGAAAGAAAAAACAACTGGAGAAACAAGAATAAAAACGAAAACCAAACTGAATCCCCGCAGTGCACTGGATGGTGGCAAGAACACAGGATGGGGAACTAGACTCTTCGGGTCCTGGCTCTTCTCAGGCAGCAGGCTCACTTGTGCTGGACTGATGTGTTTCCATTAGCTGATGAATATAAAGTTACCTTTTCTTCTGTTTGTCTATTAAACATGTAATCAGCAACCAGCTGGGTCCTGGCACATATAATACGGGCATGACTTTCGTTCTTATTGTTCAGAGGAGTGGGCTCCCGTACTTCCTGCCAAGTCTGCACCCCTTCCCATTTTTTCTTTTCTTTTTTTTATAACTTAAAAAAAATTTAAAATTTTATTAGAGGATAGTTGATTTACAATGTTGTGTTAGTTTCAGGTGTGCAGCAAAGTGAATCATTTATATATACACAGATACCCACTCTTTTTTATATTCTTATTCCATACAGGTCATTACAGAGTATTGAGTAGAGTTTCCTGTGCTATACAGTAAGGTCCTTTTTAGTTATCTGTTTTATATATAGTAGTGTGTGTATGCCCCTCACATTTTAAGAAAAATTTATTTATTTATTTATTGGCTGTGTTGGGTCTTTGTTGCTCCGTGCAGGCTTTCTCTAGTTGTGGCAAGCGGGGGCTACTCTTCGTTGCGGTGTGCAGGCTTCTCATTGCGGTGGCTTCTTTTGCTGCAGAGCATGGGCTCCAGGCCTGCGGGCTTCAGTAGTTGTGGCTCGTAGGCTCTAGCGCACAGGCTCAGGAGTTACGGTGCATGGGCTTTGTTGCTCTGCAGCGTGTGGGATCTTCCCAGCCCAGGGATTGAACCCATGTCCCCTGCATTGGCAGGCGGATTCCTAACCACTGGGCCACCAGGGAAGCCCACCCCTCACATTTTTTAAGGTTGGTGCTATGGACCAGAAAAGGCTGCATCAATCATTTCTTCGCACTCTCTTCAGGAGCTTTTCCTGCTGCTTCCCATGCATGCTCCCTTGACCCTAGTTTGCAAGATGATTACTCTCCCCTGCTCCTAGCACCTGGCATGTTTCATTATGCCCTGTTGAGTCTACCTCCTCAGTATCTCTTCTCCTTCCTCTCCATGCCCACTGTCTGTGGCCATCATCATTTCTTAACTGGGCGTGGATCTTCCTGATGGAGTTTCCTGACTCCAGGCTTGTTCCCTGCCATCCATGGCTCCTACTTGGAAGACCCCTGAGATCTCTTCATAAAATGACACCCCGTTCCATCTAGCGAATGGTGGAGGAGGTTCTTGGGGGAGAGGGGAGTGTTACCTGGACCTCATGTGCCCCCTCTCTCGGGTGCTGCCTTCAGGCATGGCTGCTACCACTGCTACGTTCACATCTCACTTTCCCACTGCCACTTTGGGACATGGACCCTTTGTTTAATTTTCCATCTCACAGCTGAGACTGGGACTGACATGTCAGTACTTAAAAAATCTTTTCTCTTTATGAGAAAAACAGGGGATGATAATACAAGAAGCCGTTTTGTACTGGTTACTAGAGATGCTCTGTGACCTCGTGAGACCCCTGGTGCTCCCTGTTGGCTTCTGTGCTTCTGGACCAGGGCAGAGACCACTTTCCTCTTCAGGCAAGGAGTTCTTAGAGCATGTCTAGGGATCTCCTTTCCCTCTGACCTCACGAAAAACTCCTAAGTCCTTAATTCCTGGCCTAGAACCTCAGTCTTCTCAAGAGGGCTGATACTGGGACTCCACTTCCGAGCAACTGCACCCCTCACCTAGAAGGATGTGACCTGGTCCTGCAGTCTCAGCATAAAACTACATTCAAAAATGAGGGTTTGCCTCATGACAAGAGCAACACGGACAGTTGCAGGGGTGCTGGCTCCTAACATCTCTCTGAAATGCAAATGCAAGCAAGTCCATTACCGTTTATGATTCATCGATATTTCTCCATTGCCTTCTGAATAAAGTCTGAGATTTTTTGATCATGACTTTCATATCTTTCCAAGAGACTTTCCAATACATACCACATTCTCTAGCCATATTGAAATTCTTGGTGCTTCCTGAAAGTATTCTGCTCTTTCATGCCTCTGTGCTTTGCTGTGCCCTCTGCCTGGAATTCTGCCCACCTGGCAAACTTCTATTTTATCTTCAAGACACAGCACAGGCATCCCTGCCCTCCCCTGTGAATCTGGCTCTGACCTTTCTCCCCTCATCCTTTCATAGAAATAATCACTCCTTTTTCTCTGCTCCCAATACATATACACAGCTCCGCAGGGGAGGAAACAATATTTCTACTTTCTAGTGTTCAAGTGATTGAGAGCCTGAAAATTAAATCTCAAAGGACACATTAACAAGAGAAAAGACATATTTTTTTTAAAACTGTCATTAATATTTTTACTTGCACGGGGGCGTCACAGGAAAGAAGTAAAAAACCCCCCAAAGTGGTTAGACTCAGAAGCTTATATACCATCTTAACAAAAGGCAATAAATTGTGAAGTGGCTGCACAAAGGGAAAGGGGATTTGGGCTTCCAGGGATGGTAAATTATGGGAAGGTAAATATGTGGGCGAAACTAATGGAAGATAAGGGTTTTTTTTCGTAAGGGTTGTTTGTGCAGACTTATTTTGGAGCTGACTTTCCATCTTCTTCCTGGCAGTAAAACTCTAGGGAGAGATTTATGGCAGTCCTCATTTCTCAGAAATTTCTGCTTTTGTTCAGATAAGGGAAGTTCTGAGAAGGCTTCTTTCTGTACCTGTTCATTTTCAAATGACTTCAACTCAAAATAAGCCACATGCCACAGTGGCAACTTTTGGGATGGCATTTTCTGATCTCCTTTGGCTCTCTCAAATGGCCTAGGTCATATTATTTTGCTAGTGTGCTTATCTGTCTCCTCCTCTGGTGGAGGAGATCATCTAGGACCAGCACTGTGAATTATTATTATTATTTTTTAAAATCAATTAATTTATTTGTTTATTTATTGTCTGCATTGGGTCTTCTTTGCTGCACACAGGCTTTCTCTAGTTGTGGTGAGCAGGGGCTACTCTTTGTTGTGGTGCACGGGCTTTTCATTGCAGTGGCTTCTCTTGCTGTGGAGCACAGGCTCTAGGCGTTTGGGCTTCAGTAGTTGTGGCACATGGGCTCAGTAGTTGTGGCACACTGGCTTAGTTGCTGCGTGGCATATGGGATCTTCCCTGACCAGGGCTTGAACCCGTGTCCCCTGCATTGGCAGGTGGATTCTTAACCACTGTGCCACAAGGGAAGCCCAGCACTGTGAATTCTTTATCTTTGCATCCAAATGCTGATGTGTGGGACCCACACCCATAGATCCTGATGCAATTGATCAGGGGTGCTGCCTGGGCACCGGCATATTTAAAAGCTCCACCATGATTCTAACCTACAGACAGGGTTGAAGACAACTGCCTCCAACAATATTTTAGATCCTGGCATTTTCCCAGTGGTCTCACCAGCACCTGAGAAATGTTGAGAAATGGATGTAAGAGATGGAGGGGAGGATGCTGAAACCGACCCCTGGCTTTGGTTTTGCTGTAAAGTCAGAGTGTGTGTGGGGGACAAGGTGGATATGCTAAGTAGAGACCTAAGATCTCATGGGTGCCATATTGGGACCACTGTTGCATTTCAGGCCTCACAACTAGAATGAATTTTAAGGTGTTCCCTAGACTTCTGCTCGATCGGTGTGAGGCTGAGAGACTCTGGGGGGAGCTTCCTACTGAAAATCAGTTAGAGTCTAAGTAAAACCTACTTTTTGAAGAATTGCTTAGCTTGAAGGATGGAGGGGATTTTCCCTACCTGCCTTCCCCAAAGGAGCAAACTGTGAGTGACTCTGGATTGAAAGTTAGCAGGAGGAAAAGGGTCAACAAGGGAGCAAATGCCAACAGCAGCATCTTGATCTGTGAGTGGGTACCAAACTGAGGGCCAGCAGCTGGAGGGCAGCTGACCTCATTGGTCCAGTGTTTATTTGGTAAAACGCACAGATGAAGGGTAGCACAGAGCCAGACATCACGAGAAGGACCCTGACCTTGGGCTGGGGGGCTTTAAGCTGCATGCTTTGGGAAGGGATACAATAAATAGCAATATGATGTGGCAGAACTTTGGCTCCAGAGCTGGACTGTCGACTCAGTGTTCATGGATGAGGAAGTATAGCCCATCCCCTGGCATGGTCAGCGGGCTGCAAGCCAAGCTTTGAGGTTGACTAGGATTGATTGCCTTAAGCAGTGAGCTGGTGGCTGGTTTCCATGGAACTTTGCAGGCAGCCAAGTCCTTTTCCAGAAGGCCAACTTTCAGGGAATCTGCTTTGGACCAGCTAACCCTTACCACGCATAGAGAAAGCAATGGAATACATCAGGAAAGATCAAGGAGATTCAGGAAAAGACAAAAGAGAACTTCTAAAAATGAAAAGTGTAATTGTTGGGGAAAAAAAGGAAAACTTCAGTGGGATAAAGAAACAGTGAGTTTGGCACACCTAAAGAGAAAATTACTGTAGATATGTGAAGAAATTACTGAGAATATACACAGAGAAAAGAGATGGAAAACATGGCAATAGGAAATTTAAGAGGGAGAATAGAAAGAGAAGTGATACAAGTCTAAAAGATTCTAGAAATAGAGAGTAGATAAAGAGAAGCAACATTTGAAGAGCTAATTGCTAAGAATTTTCCAGAATGTTGAAAAAGATGAAAATATAGATTCTATTTCCAGACACAGCATAGCGAAGCTTCAGATACTAAGGCCAAAGAGAAGATTTTAAAGTTGGCAGAGAAAAAGATAGATCACTAATAAAGACAGACAGAGAGTAGACGTCCCAATGACCATGATAGAATACAGAAGATAGTAGAATAACATCTTCACGAGAGAAAATAAGTGTCATCTTAGAATTCTGTACCTAGCAAAATTATCTTTTAAAAGTGAGAGAGAAGTAAAGGAATTTTTCAGATAAAAAATGAATAGCATTTACCACCACCAAGTTAGCATCAACCCTCTGAAAAGTATATTTCAGGAAGAAGAAAAATGATCACAGACAGATTAGAAGTAAAAAGGAATGGTGAGCCAGTAACATGGTAAACATATAAATTTAAAGTGTTTCTAGATAAGTGAATAGTGATTAATTTTTGTCCTTAAAAAAGACCCAGAATGAAAGCAGTTGTCAACTATAAGCTTATTAACGATATTAGGGAAAGGATAGTAAATCTGCCCTGAAGTCCTTGTATTTTTGGTAAAGAGGTTAAGATATAATATATTTATTAGACTTTGTTAAGTTAAATATACATAGTGTGATTTCAAAGGAATCACTAGAAGAATAGGTTTAGGGTGCTTTATTTCCAGGCTTGTAAAGGTAATAAATGGAAAAGTGGTATGAAGACAAACAAAAATCCTCAGTCAATTCAAAATGAAGACCAAAAAAGAAGAAAAAAGAGGCACTGAAAGGTAAGGAAGGAGAATAAATGATGCACAGAAAGGGAGAGACAAATAAAAATTAAAAAGTAAGATGGTAGAAGCAAGTTCAAGTATATCCTTAATCTTAAAACCAAGAAATAAACTGGACTTACAATTTAAAAGAGATTGTCAGAAAAATAGACAGATGGGGAAAAAACAGAACAAAACAAATCTAGCACTATGATGTTTTACAAAGCACATTTATAAGAACAGAAATGTTAAGAGAGGATAGAAAAATATATTCCTGTCAAATACATTTAAAAAGATTGCTGGTTGGCCAGGTTATTATCAAACAAAATAGACTTTGAGACAAAAGGCATTATTAGTGAACTATTAGTATCATTACTTCTTAATGACAAAGATTTAATTCACTAGGAAGATTTAATATTTTCAATGTGTATGCACATAATAAAGTATCTTTCAAATATATAAAGCAAATTTGATAGGACTAAATTGAACTGACAAACGCATCAGCACAGTGGGAGATTTCAACATGTCCCTCTCAATTATTGATATATCAAGCAGACTAAAAAAATGGTAAACAAGACTTGCATAACTCAATTATCACTCTTGATTTATTGAACATACGCAGAATTCTGTTCCAAGATGCATTCTTTGCAAACACACATGGAACATTTACAAAAACTGACCATCTAGCAGGCCTTCAGCAAGTATCAGCCACTTTAAAAAAACTGGTGTTATTCAGACCACATTCTCTTTCCTCAGTGTAGTTAAGTTAGAAATCAGCTGTAAGAAGATTAAATGGAAAAAATCCCCATACATTTAGAAATTAAACCACACATCTGAATAGCCCAGTGGATCAAAGAAGACATCATAATGCAAGTGAAAAAGATGATCTATAGTTGGGAATCATCCAATCTGGTCTTATACGCCCTTGACCCAGGAAACCAGGTGGGGGGGGGGGGGGTGACCGTGTGGGCCTGACCATGGCTCTGGGAAGCTTCATAGAAGGATTGACACTGAAGCAATTAAGGCAAAAGCAACCGAATCCCTGACCTGAGGAGATTTCAGTTCTCTTTATTGATAGGTCAAATGGTTTAAATTCCCTAGCTCGGGTTGCTTCTCCTCTAATGAAGGATAAAAACATTTCTGTGTTGCATTGCATAGTGCTGGGAAAATAGCACACTGGGCAGAACTTGTGGATGCTGGAAGGATGCCCTAACCTGGCTTTGGGCATGCCTGCTTGGGTGTAAGCCCTATATAGGCACCTGTAGTTTGTTGCGTGGCTACTGAAATGCAGTAGGCACCACAGGAAAGGGCATTTGATACCTGGAGGCAGCTGGCTGCAATTTAATTATCAAAAAGGTCATCTTCCGCTCAAGTGTTCAGACTCACAGGCGAAATGCCTTTCAACTGGCAAACTAAGTGACTGGGTTTCTCTCTTCTTCCAAACTCCACTTTCATTCCTCCACTTTCAGCTCCTAGTTACCCTGCAGGAGAGCAGGGTAGTGAAATGGAGCAGGACCCTACGGTCCTTGGCCCCCTGGCCCCCCACCATGTCCTCAGCCTGCCTTTTGTCTGTGGAAAAACATTAGCCAAAGAATAAGTTTAATCAGAGAAGTGAGAAAATGCAGAAACAAAGGAAAACAGTCAAAGGAGACTAAATAATAATAGTTTACTCAGTAAACATAGTCAAGGGCCTTTAGTTCCTCCTCAAGGGCTGTAGATAATATTCTGAGCCACATGCTGGGAGCTGTCTTATGGATACTGAAACCCCCACCAGGTGGAAGAAGTTAACTATACGATGACCAGGCTGTAGCCATGACATAAGCTACCACAATTCCGAGAACTGTCCTCAAACAAATGGAAACAAACCGACCCTGGAACTGAAGATTACCTGTACCTAAAACAATCAAGATGAATGATGCTGGTCAGACCACCGATGACCCATTTCAAGATGACTGTCAAAGCTGACGGCTGTTTCTGCGTGTGTCCCCCTCCTTCTGTCTATAAAAGCTCTTGCCCCCGATCGTCGGGGGTGGGGAGAGATTCGGCCTTTGGACAGGTGTCCGCTCTCCCCTCCAGTTGCCAGCATCCAAAATAAGGCAAACTTTTCTTTCCACCAACCTGGCCTCTTTATTGGCTTTTGAGTAGCGAGCAGTTGGACCCCACTTTCAGTTACAGTAGGAGAAGCCCACATTTGTTTTCCTGCCCTAACAAATTGCAAGGAATGAAGGGCATGTCTGTGCCAAGCACTGTGCAAACCTGCACGTCCGTGACCCCCTGCCATTTCAACCCTAATCTTCTAGGATGTTGACCTAGAGCTCTATGTGCTTTCTGTGTCCAAAGGCCCATCATGCTAGGGTAGGAGCCACCAATCCAAATTCTTTTCCAACTTATTAAAATTAGAACACAAGTCTGTAGATGCTAGAGAATCTTTCCTCTATTCCTAACTCACCAAATAGAATTCCTTCATAACATTAATTGAGATAACTAATCCTAAATGATTAATTCTAAAATTATAATGGATCAAAGTCAAACCTCCCATTTCCCAAATGCAAATGATTAAATGCACAAATTGCTACATAAGCCCAAATGCTGATTATTTCAACATTTTGTGGATGATGCATAAATATGAACTCTTTAAACTGATTTTTTTTGCAGGTGGGATTGGACCTGTTCAAGATGTTACAGCTGGAAAGCCCTGTTTGGCTTTCTTATCTGAATTTTGAAGTACAACTAAATTTCCCAGAAATTTAAACTGTGTTGTGTGCCTTTTTTAGGTGGTAGTAGCTGATGTTTACTTCTCAAAATGGAATAAATTCACAAACAAATTACATCTCTAACTAAATACTGCGGCCAAGTTAGAGTAAATATTCTCTTGCTGTTCATTTTATTATATACAATTCAAAATAGGCTGAGGAAAGAAGCATCTCTCTCTCTCTCTAAAAAAGGCAATTTTCGAAAACGAATTGAGTTGAATAATAATGTGTCTGGATAATATCAATAAAAAGAATAGTACGGCACACCCTACAAAAAAATGGAGACATGAGATGAATGTGTCTTATTCAAGAAATATCTAGGTTCTAGGATAAGAAGGTGGGAAAACACAGATGCGTTACTTGAGGCAAGAAAATGATCCAGACGGAGACTCTTCTTTTCTACTCCTGACAAATTTGATATTGTTTCCCTGTGTATTTTCCCACTTGCTCCTGGCCAATACTATAATTAAAAGGCCTCCCTCCAAGGAGCTCAGAGTGCTTTGGAGACACGGTCTAATTAATCCTCCTCGCTTGCCTGTAATGTCCACAAGCTCCAGGCCCTCCTCTGCTGGGAGATGAGGCAGCCCCATCTAGGTACACACGGCATCTTCTTGGGAGCCGGTTATGGAAAGTGACAGCGGCTGTTGAAACCAGCCTCTAGTTCCCAGAAGCTGTGAACGCAGCCTCTCTTCAGTGTCAGGGCCAGTGCCCACCAGCTGAAGGGCCAAAACCCTCCAGTCAGCATCTCTATGCATGATGTGTAGATTTATCCTTCCATATACTCCTGTGTTTTCTATCGTGGCTCGAGCCAGGCCTGTTGGTAGGTAGGGGTGTGTGTCAGAGACTTCCAGCCAATCCATCTTCCTGGATGAATCTTTTTCTGCCTTAGATGTTGCTCTGTCCCTATTATCACTTACTTGCCCTTTTCTGCTTTTCACCCCCCCTATTTTATCTCTTATGAGGTAGGAGACGTCATTACTAGGTTGGCTGCCCTGATGATGTTTTATGGGTTCTGTTTTCTGTGCAGTTCTGATCCTGGTCGTTTTAAACATCGTCTTGGCCATTGCAACCCCAATGACACGTTGGGCTAATGGGTTCCAGCAGCCCCGTCCACTGCAACTCTAGATTTGCTTCCATACTGGGTAATTGGAGTCCATATTAGAACTCCCAGAACACTGTCTATCTGGTTAACTTACTCCTATATACTTTTTATTTTCCTATCTGTCATTTTTTCCCTCACCCATATTATTGTCTGAGGTCTATGAAGATGGTAAAACGTTGGGACAGGCTTCCAATGAAGCCTGGGTTGCCGGATCAGTGTGTCCTAAAGTCCCAAAGAATATTTTTTATTATTTATTATATATCTGATAGTCATATAACACTTTGATACACTCAATATGATCTTTAAAATAATACTGTGAAGAGGATATGATGGCAAGGACTGGCCTCATGTCACATGATGAAATAAAGCTCAGACAGGTTAAGTGTTGTGTTCAAAATCACAGAGGTCACATTTGGATTTGCTCCTGGTAATATCACCTTTCTTCCCACTCTCTTCTGTCAATATCCATTCGCTTTCTGTTATCACCTGTCATTTATTTGGTGGTCATTTACTTTATGTCTTGTTTTGGTGCCAGACACTGTGCTAGGGCCTACATATGCAAAGAGGGATAAGACTCTCTTCTGCTCTAAAAAGGAAATTTTATATGGGAAAGGGTGATGCAAAGGGCTGATGCAGTACTGTGTGACTGAGGCTATGATCAGATGTACGTACACGGTGGAAACAGTGATAAGTGGAGAAGGGAAGAGTATATGCAAAGACAGAAATATGAACAGAAATATGAACCCAGACTACTGAGAAACTCTAAGTAGTTCAGCCTGCCAGGGGTGGATTGGGAAGCCATGGTGGGGAGTGGGGGGAAGGTGGAGAGACCATTAGAAAGCCTGCATGCCATTCTAAGGAGTTTAGACTTAGGTCCTCAAGGCCATGGGAAGTCACTGAAATCTTATATGTGGGAAAGTTGTGTGATCAGATTCGCTGATTTTCTCAAGCTCTCCTTTGAGTCTATCCAACTGGCAAGGATGGAGGAAGGTGAACATGCTACATGTTTGGAGAGAGGGCACTGAGTGGAAATTCTTTCAAGATATTAGCAAAAGTGTAAAGGGATAAACATGGTTGCTGGAAGGAACTTTGGCAATATGTATTCAGAGCCTTGAAAGTGCTTATTCTATTTGACTCAGTAGTTCTGCTTCTGCAAATACATTTTAGGAAAATTTTCTCAAATTAAATAAAAATTTCAGGGCCAAGTGGTTGTTTGGGTGACTATTTTTGAATAGCAAGACACTAGAAATAACCTAATATATCCAACAATAAGGTAGTAGTTAAGAATATTAACATACCCTCATCCCTTTACAACAAAGTTGATGACAACATTCAAATATAATGATACAGCAGACAATTGCACAATATTTTTGCTGCCTGACATCTGCTTATGCTTATTTTAATAAAAGAGGCTTGCTTTCTGTCTTGCTTCTGGGGTGGAACAAGGGGACATAGTTTAAACCAATCAGAGACTGGTTTGGTCTCAGAGACTGGTTGAAAGGAGATCATGAGACCTAAGCCAGTCTAACCATAGTGAATCTCAAGAATTATTCAGGAAATGCTTGGGCAAAGATGCACCTATTTCCTGCTGGATGTGGACAAGTTTGTGTAATTTGTTATGTTAACAACAGAAACCTAATACAAATCTAATACAAATGCCACGGTTAAAGCAGGGTTTAACCAGATGCTAGGAATGGCAACATTTTATTATAGAGTTAACTACAGAATATTTTGGAGGCTGTGATGAGACTTGAGCTGCCTCTTTAAAGTTATTTTGCCTTGTGAAGAAATGTCAACTCAGTGCTATCATTTATGAATTAAATGAGTAAATAGGGAAAAGATGATTTATTGGGGGAAATTCTCCCCTTACCTTAACATGTAGCTCTCCTATGTAACATATAACATTGAGATGCTGGAATAAAATATTAAAGTCCTCGAAGATTCAGAGTTCATCCCGTCTTCACCCTCCAGAGTGATCTTTGTTAACTGAAATGAAAAAAGTCACTTTCCTGCAAGATATGGCTGAGCTGCAGTGACCAAAGCTCCAGGACTGTGGGATGTGAGGTTTAGGCAGCAAAATGCAGCCTCAGAGGGTGAGTTGACTCATTCGACTTGTGTAACCTCAAGAAAAGTCTCTTAAAGTTACTTCTCCTAAAAGCATGGGTTGATTTCCAAATCTTAATCATTCTAGGCTTACTGTATGAAGAAGAACTGACACGTCTGACACAATATGAAGTGTGTATTGTAGGAAAAAAATTTTTTCTGGGTATGGATTTTAGCCTCTATTTGTCTGGGGAGTGTTTCCAGACACACTTGGCTGTTTGGGGATTTTAAGGTTGAAGGTGACTGGCACACCTCAAGGTCAATGCTGTTCCTTGCAAAACATGATAAAAGCTTGTAGGAGGATGAGAGCCATGTGAGAAAATTAAGTATTGATTGGGGAGGAGATATGATGTCGTGAAATGCAGTTATTAGGCTCAATTCAGTGCTGTTAATTTGAGGGCTCACACTTTCTCAGAAGATTACGCCAGTTAACAATACATTATTGAAGTCTGGGGAGCTCTCGTGCTCTGATCGCCATATCCTCTTTCTCATCTGGGGAAGACTGCTTTGCCCAATCGATATGCTTTTATTGAACATGCTTCATAGAAGCACTCAGCACTGATAGCATCACTTTCGGGAGTTTGTGGCACTTGACAAAGTCAACTTTCCTTCCAAATACTCTCTTCTATCAAGAAATCGGGAATCCTAAACCTGATTGTCCCCATTTCCCTTCTTTTTTTTAAGATTTATTTTATTTTATTATTTATTTATTTTTGGCTGTATTGGGTCTTCAATGCTGCACACAGGCTTTCTCCCGTGGCGAGCAGGGGCTACTCTTTATTGCAGTGCGTGGGCTTCTCATTGCGGTGGCTTCTCTTGTTGCGGAGCACAGGCTCTAGGTGCGCAGGCTTCAGTAGTTGCAGCATGTGGGCTCAGTAGTTGTGGGCTCATGGGCTTAGTTGCTCTGCAGCATGTGGGATCTTCCCCGACCAGGGCTCGAACCTGTGACCCCTGTATTGGCAAGCAGCTTCTTAACTGCTATGCCACCGGGGAAGCCCCGCCCCCTTTTCCAACTCCTGTGAGTTATAATGGGAACTCAGAAAAGAAGAAAAGAAATTCATCCTTTTGTTTTCAGTGGCCCCCTTTCTGCCCTAGAACTATTTAGGGCAGCATCATTTCCAAGGAAGTTGGAATGGACAAGATCCCTGACCATGCGAAGGGAATGAAATTATCTGTAACTCAGAGCAGCACGTGGAAAAAAATCCTCCATAAAATCTTAGAACTTTCTGGAAAGGGTCTTAGAAACCACATAGTCCAGTTACTTCATTTTACAGATGAGTGACTCTATATCCAAAATGGCTATGACATGCTCAGACTTCATAGCTAGTTAGTGGCAGGTCTGGGAAAGTAATTTGAGTGTCTTGACTGATTTTCTGCCTGCACATTTGCCTTGAATGTGGGTAGGGGGAGTATCAGAGCCAACAGTCCCTTTGTGGACATTTACATTTTTAAAAATCCAAATTTACATTAGATAACTTTCCTCCAACCTTTAATTTTTTATTTTGTGTTTTACAATTTTTAAAATTTACAGTTCTTACAAAATATTGGCTATATTCTGCGTGCTGTATAATGCATCCTTGTAGCCTATCTTATAAATTTATTTATTTATTTATTTTATTGGCTGTGTTGGGTCTTTGTTGCTGTGCGTGGGCTTTCTTTTAGTTGCAGTGAGTGGGGGCTACTCTTCGTTGTGGTGCACGGGCTCCTCATTGCCATGGCTTCTCTTGTTGCGGAGCACAGGCTCTAGGAGCATGGGCTTCAGTAGTTGCAGCACATGGGCTCAATAGTTGTGGCTCACGGGCTCTAAAGGGCAGGCTCAATAGTTGTGGCGCATGGGCTTAGTTGCTCCACAGCATGTGGGATCTTCCTGGAGCAAGGATCGAACCCGTGTTCCCTGCATTGGCAGGCGGATTCTTAACCACTGCGCCACCCTTGGGAGCCCTGTAGCCTATCTTATACCCAATAATTTGTACCTCCTACTCCACCACCCCTAAGTTGCCCCCTACCCCACTGACAACCACTAGTTTGTTCTCTATATCTATGAGTCTGCTTCTTTTTTGTTATGTTCACTAGTTTGTTGTATTTTTTAGATTCCACATATAAGTGATATCATACAGTATTCGTCTTACTCTGTCTGACTTATTTCATTAGCATAATGCCCTCCAAGTCCATCCATGTTGCTGCAAATGGCAAAATTTCATCCATTTTAATGGCTGAGTAGCATTCCATTGTAAATATGTACCACATCTCCTGTATCCATTCATCTGTTGATGGACACTTAGGTTGCTTTCATATCTTGGCCATTGTAAATATAGTGCTGCTATGAACATTGGGGTACTTTTCTCCCACCTTTCAATGTCCTGTGCAGGTAATATGCAGACTTCTGAAAAACTTGGACGTGGTTTTATAGCATTTCCTAACAACTCTTTTTCACAGAGAGAGAAGTTTTTAATTGTCCTCACTTCACTGAAGACAAAATTGAAAGCCAGAAAATCTAAGCGGCTGGTCTCAAAGGGCATTGCCATTTATGATTGGTGGAGAGATGCTCAAGCCTAGTCGTCACACACTCAGTTCAGTGCTGCTTCTATGCTCTGCGCAGCCTCCATGGCTTACTCTAAAATCTGTCTTCCTGTATGACTGAAGGCGTTTACTTTTTCATTGTTCTTCCTTCTCTCCCCTTCCACATGCCCTGCAAGAGGCGAATGTGTGCTTAATATTTTAGCATAAACTGTGACTTAGTGCTCACGTTTAAAATTGAGAACTACAATATTATTTCTGGCTTCTCTGGGCATGGCAAATATTGTGCTAATGACTTTACTCAGTGCTTGCAATCTGTTTCATTATGGCTAATATGAACATGACATACGATATATGAGTCATTTATTTATCCCTCTAAATTTACATTTGGTGATGTTCCTTGCAGCCTGCTCAGTGAACACATCCAGCCTCACCTGTGCTAGAGGCCTGCTACCTTAGAAACAGTGTTCCTTCCCCAGTCATCCTCTGTGACCAGCTTTCTTTCCTAATGAAAATCACTCTGGTTGACAAGGGCTTCCAATGTGGAGCTTGCTTCTGAAGTGATTGCAATTTATCTTTCTAATCAAAATGGGAACAATTTGTGCTGTCTTATGACTCCAGAGCTGCCGTAAATTCGGGTAATAGATTTTTCAATGCCTGGTAAGATAATTGCATTGGGGAGAAGATTAAAGTGAATGCTGGGAGCTGTGAATGCAGTGCCCCTCCATCCTCCTTTTCCATGTGGCTTCCAGGGCGACCTAAAAAACAAGGCTGGAGGAAGACAGCTTTAAATTCCTCATGCTAAATCAGTTCTGAGATGCTTGTGGGCAAAGACTGCCAATTGAACTCTGTTTTGACAGTGGAAGTATTTATAATGAAACGTAACGAAGTAAAATTGAAGTCCCAAATTGCCCCGACACGGAAGCACTAAAATTGCAATTCTGGTTATAGTGACACCTCCAATTACCGAAATGTGAAGTAATTCTCTTTGGAAAATGACTTCACCTTGAAGAAATGAGTACTGACTAAGGGTTATGACACACACACCAGGAGCTTCAAATCCGTTCTCCTGTGTTACTGCTGACCTCAGACCAGCAAATTAGACTCACCGCGTCTGTTTCTCCCTCTAGAGGCGACGATTCTTGGGCAGCAAGCCCTGTCTTGGGGCTTATGCTTTGGCTGTGAAACGTTGTCAAACATTTTTAGAAAGGAAAGCACGGAGTACAGCTTGGGAGTTTTTGCAGCCGTAGTGGCAGCTGATAGGCTGTAATTTGAAAACCCCTGGGCTATCCACCCTTATGTGGGTGACACCCACGGCCATTGTTTCAGAACTAATTCTCAAGAGCAAAGAAAATTTCTGACACAAGCTATTGGGTGCTTTGATCTTTAGTGAATGAATGAATTTGCTTCTTCCTTCATTTGTACAATATCTGCTGCCTACTCATTGTATACTGGGTGTCATGCTTGATACTGAGGACACAACTGTGAATGTGACTGACGTGGTCATTTCCCATCCAGATATTAACAAAATATAGAGTCAATTCTCTATACTCAGGACAGTTTTGTGCTCTGGTCACGGACAACACTGAGTTGGCGAGTGCTGCACCACGGTGTCTAGGGGAGATACAAGACTAGGTTCCTGTGAGCCTCTGCTCACAACACTTCTGTCAACTGATCAGCACATAACCTTGTTTTATGTGTTTCTGTTTAAAGGCTATAACTCGCGCCTGCACAAACCTTACTGAGCACATTTTCTCTGTAGCTGGTACTTCAGTGCTGTGGTTGGGGGCCATTTAAAATGGTGAAACCACCAAGAAAAGACACAAAGATGTGAAAAAAGTGGCGTTGAATGTACAATGACAAGGACGCCTGTTTCCGCCTGACCTGAAATAAGAAGGCAGAGGATCACCTTGTCCTACCTCAACTGGGAACATGCACACCTGGCGACTTGAATTTTTGCCGCTCTGAGCCCGTCCACAAGTGATTGTGAAAGTGCCTTGAGCATTGCTTCGGGGTTACAAATACATTTTAGTGAGTAGGTGAGTTTGCAAGTACAGAATCTCTGAATAATAAGGATGGACTGGAGCTGCTTCAATCTCAACTGCTTAACTCTGGCTTTGAAATTAGGGCCACTCAACCTTCAGCTGGAAGGTCCCCCATCCCCACCCCAGATATATCCTGCCAGTAATACCAGGGTGGGAGGAGGTCCTGGCATTAGAATTTACTGTCTTAGTTGGGAGTATGGATTCCACGAGACTCCATTGAGCTACCTCAGGAAAAGGGTGTTTATTATAAGAACACATTTGAGGGACTTCCCTGGTGGTGCAGTGGTTAAGAATCCGCCTGCCAATGCAGGGGACATGGATTTGATCCCTGGTCTGGGAAGATCCCACATGTGGTGGAGCAACGAAGCCCGTGCACCACAACTACTGAGCCTGTGCTCTAGAGCCCATGAGCCACAACTACTGAACCCCCATGCTGCAACTACTGAAGCCCGTGCACCTAGAGCCGGTGCTCTGCAACAAGAGAAGCCACCGCAATGAGAAGCCTGTGCACCGCAACAAAGAGCAGCCCCCGGTTGCCACAACTAGAGAAAGCCCACTCAGAGCAATGAAGACCCAACGTAGCCAAAAATCAAAAATTAAATTAAATTAAATTAGAAAAAAAAAGAACACATTTGAAA
Organism: Hippopotamus amphibius kiboko; assembly: GCF_030028045.1. Lineage (NCBI taxonomy): Eukaryota > Metazoa > Chordata > Mammalia > Artiodactyla > Hippopotamidae > Hippopotamus > Hippopotamus amphibius. Next base: position 10,135,357 of record NC_080199.1, on the reverse strand, counting down.
TCTAAGGCAGCTTGAAGGACCCACGGTCGCACGATTCTCCCATAAGCTCTCTCTCTGGGCATTTCTGCTCTACCGCCCGTCAGCTTCAGCCTCCTTTCCACCAAGCCTGACTGTCTCTGCTTGGTTGCGACTCGTGCTTCCTCTTGACTCCAGTTGGGACGGTGCCCATCACGGCTGCCCTGCCCCCCTCATTCCCTTGTGGCTTTAGCTCCCTCTGAACTGGTCCCAGTTCTCCACGTGTCCTGAGTGTCAAAGAGGGGGGATTCAAGGGTCTCAGCTCATTATTTCTCTTTAGACTGTGTCACTGGTACCTCTCCAGTCTCTGATCAGATGCCCACCTCTGAGAGTAGACACGGCTGGGGCAAGAGGTGGGATCATGTGATACAAAACACAGCAACCCAGGCATCACTGGTAGAGTCCTTCTTGTCCTTGTTCTTACATGACTAACCCCTGGCTTGTACTTCACATCCTGAAGTCTGAAATCACGTGTCAGCAGGGCCACACTCCCTCTGTCAGAGACTCTTGGGGAGAATCCTTTTCGACTCTTCTGGCTTTTGGTGGCAGCTGGCATTCCTGGGCTTCAGTCTATATCCTTCCAATCCTGCCCCTCTCCTCTTCTGGGTGTGTTAAGTCTCCCCGTGCCTCAGTCTTGTAAAGACACATGTGATTGGCTAGGATAATCCCTGATAATTGACCCATACCAAGATCCTTCATTTACTCACATCTGCAAAGATCCTTTTTCCTGGTAAGGTAACGTTTATGGGTTCCAGGGATTAGGACTGATGTCTTTGGGTGGCCTTACTTAACCTACTACATTACCTCCTAAGACTGTTGTGAGAATTAAATCTGTTTACTCTTGTAAAGTTTTTAGAACAATTTTAGACTTGATAAGCTCTCAACAAATGTTACCAGAGAAGAAGAGTGTATGATGCTCTTAGACAACCAAAAGGCTGACACAGTAGACACCTGTCACTTTCGCTTGGTGGTCTAACATCTGGATGCCATTTCTGTGTTAGAGGCGTGCCCTACCTTACAAATCTTGGTGAACTGCCAAGTTGTCTTCCACTATAGAAGCTTAAAATGCCAGATGCTTGCTTTCTTTCCTCTGTGGGAGGGAGAAAGTGGGCCCTTAACCCAGGCTTAACCAATGTGATGCCTCTATCCTGTACAGATACTGGGATCACAGAGGTTCCAATGTGGCTGATACGTTTCTTATGTAGAAGCAGCATCGGTTTCTAGAGGTTGCAGTGGCTGTATTCCATGTCCTGGGCTGCATTGTGTCCTGGGGGAAATGAGTCCTCACTGCACTAGTTTTTAGGGAGGGATTAGCTGTAGTGGCTGCTACCTACCCACATTGGTTCCTGGTTTTACAGCAGGATGGTCCAATATGATACACAAGTCACCCATGGCTATATAAATTAATTTAAATTAAATACAGTTAATTTTTGTTTAATGTGCACTAGGCACACTTCAGGTGCTCAATAGCTGCATGTGAATTGGACAGTAAGAATATGGAACATGTCCCATTATTGCAGAAAATTCTATTGGACAATGCCATTCTATAGCCTTCCAGTAATTTTGTGATTTTCTCAATATTCTTTCAGTCATGCTGTTTTTACTTAAATCAGAGCTCATTTCTGCAACAGATGTTTGCCTGCAGAAGATCATGTTGACTGCTGCTGATGGTGTGGACGCTCTCAGCAGCAGGGTATTACTATGATTTACTGTTGGGGTAGGAGATCTTTTTAGGGTGCGTGGCACGTGTACTTTCAGAATTGAAATCAGAGTGTGTTGCTCATTCCTGTGAAATGGTCACATAATTTTGAGGTTGATAATTTAGGGACGTAACTCGAGGGACCTGAACATATGTGTCTTATGTGGGAAACAAAATGCTCTCTGTGAAACAGATTAAGGTATATATCCATTGGTTAGTAAGATGCTGCTTCTTCCAGGCCATTTAGCATTTCGGTGCAATGTTTTGAATTAATTACTTGGAAAAAAAATCTATGATGCTTTGTAAAGCATTTTATAATCAGTTTTATTCATTGCTTTGTATCCTCCTCTCTGACGTTTAATAAAATCAATATTTTCAACACACGTCACAAATAAGAAAATGATGTTAAGCAAGTTGATAAAATGAAAACTATAGGAGGAACGCACAATACTGTGGATTCCTGAAAAGGGCAGACAGTGTTACCCAGGAGAACCTGCTTTTATCTCCAATAATCTTTTCTTTGTATTTAAATCACTGAAACCAAGGTTAGCCTTGTCCAGCTCCCAAAAGTCCTAGGTTCTTTGACCTAGCTTTGCAAGAGTTCAGTATTAATAGAATTTGTATTTATTTGTGTGGTATTTAAAGCAGCCTTTTAGTTTGTTATACTTCTTATTCTTAGTAACATGCTCAAAGATATTTTTAAAGGAATGTATCCTAATTCTGCCTTACCATTTGCAAATATCCTTTTCACATATATTGACAACTGAGCCTGGTGTTTTGATGTGAGTAGCATAAGCCCGTATGTTAGATATGAAGTGCAAAGGAATACAGTAAAAGGGGAATACTCTTGTACAGGCAATCCCTTTATTATGGCTCAAGATATTTTCAAAATCTAACTCAGATTGGCATTAAGTAACAACATGGGGTTTTTCTTTTCATATTTCACGTCTAGTTTCCACAAGGAAATCTACACATTCATGTTTATTGTTCTACATGTTGTTTGCCAATGAAATCTAAGATGGAACAATTTGGAAATATATAGATCACCAGTACCACCATATTATATATAATTTTTTTTGAAAAACCCTGATCAGTGATGACAAGAGTTGGGGAGAGGGGTCATTATGTAGATTACAGGGGATGGAACACTAGTGGCTGAGTTAGGTGTGAAGGGAGTCCACGTCCTTAGGGAAAACAGCTGAGCTATGACCTCTGAGAGATTTCTTTCTTTTTTTTTAAGAACTTCTGTTGAGATATAATTGACATACAGTAAACTGCATATATTTAAAGTGTACAATTTGATATTTTTTTCTTATTAGTAATGTATATGTGGCAATCCCAATCTCCCAATTCATTCCCGCCTGCCCCCTGCTTTCCCCCCTTAATGTCCATGTTTGTTCTCTACATCTGTGTCTCTATTTCTGCCTTGCAAACCAGTTGATCTGTACCATTTTTCTGTATTCCACATATATGTGTTAATATATGATATTTATTTTCCTCATTCTGATTTACTTCACTCTGTATGACAGTCTCTAGGTCCATCCCTGTCTCTTCAAATGTCCCAATTTCGTTCCTTTTCATGGCTGAGTAATATTCCATTGAGAGATTTCTTTAGGGGACATGACTAACTCCCTGAGACTCTCGTAACATCTCAAGAAAGCTCCTCTTCCCACCCCTCTTCTTTGCACCCCTAGCAAAATGACTGAGACTCAATTTCCATCCCACTGTAGCAACTTATCGCTGAGTCATATGCTAGCTAGCTTCCTAAGTGAAAGATACTCTTTCCTATGCTTTGAATGTTATAAAGCAAAATCATACTGGCCTTCTCACGAATTAAGCAGCCACCTTGGTTTATATGTTCAGGTGATTTTTTAAAAAATTATAGAATGTATCTGCCACAGCACTTACTACTTTTTACTTTTTGGCAAGGAAATAATCAGCCTTCAGTTTTTATAAGCCTTCTGGTTACCTTAAGAGGAAATTTTCAGTTTGGTGAGAGTTTTATTGCAGCAAAATACACATAGCATAAAACTGATCATTTTAACCATTTTTAAATGTACAATTCAGTGGCATTAAGTACATTTACAACGTTGTGCAATCCTCACCACTATCTGTTTCCGTTTTTTATCATCCTCAAATGAAACTCCATGCCCACTAAACAATAAGTCCCCACTTCCCCCTCACCCCCTCTACTTTCTGTCTCTATGGATCTGAATACTCTGATTACCTTATATAAGTGGAATCATGCAGTATTTGTCCTTTTGTGTCTGGTTTATCTCACTTAGCATAATGTTTTCAAAGTTCATCCATGTTGTAGCACAGAACAGAACTGCATTATTTTAAAGGCCAAATACATATTTCATTGTATGCATGTACCACTTTTTTAAAGTCATTCATATTACATTATATTTTTTTATTATTCTAATTCTTCTTCAGACTATGAGTCCTTGGAGGGCAGAGATGATGTATAGTGTATTCTTGTTCTCCCAACACCTAGTGGAGTTGGAGGAAAGAAAGAATAAGTGGTTTTTACTGATAATTCAATGATAAGCAAGGACTTATAGCTCATTCATCATTTGGAGGCCCTTGAACTTGTCAGTAGACCGGAACCTATAGTCCTGAAAGATGAAGCTGTTATTTTCAGCTGTGGCTTAATAGGGCAGCCCTCTGGAGACCAAAAGCTTACCCCATCCCATGTCTTGGGGGAAGACCACAGCATACAGTACCTGTCCTTAGTCTGGGGCTTTGAAGAGTTGAACAGGAGGTGGTGGTGGGGTGCAGGGCAGAGCCAGACAGAATTCAGGTAGGGGAGCCTCTGACTCACTGCTTCACAGTGTGAGACGGAATGTTAAGTGCGGAAATAGATTCTGAAGGGAAATTTAACTTTTGCCTTATCTTGCATTTTGCAGTACCCTCCTTTAGTCCAGATAATCAAAGGTAGGCTCTGGAGCACATCCAATATTGAATGGGATTAAATAAAAATTGATCCTGTTAACTTAGTCAAAGATGGCCTAGTAAACGATATGCCTCAGACTTTAAAAACAGAAATACGGAAAAAGCTACCAATACAGGAATAGCTAAGCTACTGTGCTACGTGGCAGCAGAAGATACTTGCTTCGGTCCTGTAGCTTGGTTGCACTTTTCATCTTTTCCTGTTTGGGGCCCACATGTACATTTATTTCAAGTTTGACAACAGTCAAATACGGCTTTATTAGTGCCAGAGAAAGAAAGCTCTGGGGAAGGGAATGAAAACGTGTGGATCGCAAAACCAAGGACACGTCTGAAGGAGCAGAAGCTGTGGCTCCCTGGGCGAGGTGGCATTAGTGTCTGGAGGCAGGTGGACCCAGGTTTGAACTCTCAGCCTGCATTTTAATAGCTGGGTGACAAAAGGTAAGCTACTCTCCAAGACTGAATTTCCTCCTTACAGGACTAATTGGAGGGTTATAACACATCTGTGTGGAAACAGTGCAGGAAAAGTGATTGCCATACGGTAGCATTTACAATTTCTGCTTGCAATTATTATCATATTTTTGGGTCTCTGTGATGTAGTTCTCTGTTGGACTAGGGGACAGTGAACCTTGGAAATATATCTCGCCTTTGGAGAGAAGGAGTACAGAGATAAGTTACTATCATTTGAAGAGGTTTGGCTAGATGGGGTTGCTAGATTTAGCTAATAAAAATGCAAGGCACCCAGTTAAATGTCAATTTCAGATAAGCAACAAATAATTTTTTTTTAGTTTAAGTAATCCCATCAAATAGTTGAAACATAGTATCCTAAAAAATTATTTGTTGTTTACCCGAGGTTCAAATTTAACTGGGTGTTATATTGCAATCCTGTAGGTAGGGCACCTTACCTAAAAGATCTTTAGATTCATTCCTGTGGTTCTTATAGGCGTTTTTTAGTTTTCTAGGGCTTCTCTTTATTAACATATTGGTTTAAGCTTCAGTAATATATAGGCAAATAATGGCTTTGATGACGCCTAGCTGAGAGCAAGGTAATGTGGGAAAGAGACCCTAGCGAAGTGCTGGGATTGTGTGGGGCGTGATGGGGAAGGAGGAGACCGAGGAGTGTGGCACATGGGACTAGGCCAAGTAATCCTTGGATTACTTTTTGTTTCCATAATCAACCTTCTTCTTAAAGCATGGCAAGTCTTTCATGTTCTCTCACTAAAGGGTGGCCATGAACTTCAGGGACAGGTACGGAGGTAGGTGGCAGCTTACCTCAGATGTCCAGGTAGTACACCCCTGGCAGCTGCCACTTGCACAGCGACTGCTGTGTCATCCGAACTGGCTGAAGATAACACAGAGACTCTGAAGGATACAGGGGACTGAGGTAGGCAGAGTAATGGCCCCAGAGATGTCTTCGTCCCTATGCTTGGAACCTGTTCTACTGCAAAGAGTAATTAAGGTTGCAGGTGCAATTGAGTTTGTCCATCAGTTGACCTTAAACGAGGGAGATGACTCTGTATTATCCACATGGGCTCAGTGTAATCACATGTGTCCTTGGAAGGGGAAGAGGAAGGCAGAAGAGAACCAGGTGACCATGGCTGTTGCTGGATGGGAGGACAGAGGAAGGAGGACAGAAACCGAGGAATGTGGGCAGCTTCTAGAATCCCCACCCCCACCCCCCAAGAGCTGTCGGAAAGGGAGGCAGATCCGTCAGCCCAGTAAAACCCATTTTAACTTCTGAGCTCCAGAACTGTGAGATAAAACGCTCGTGTTGTTTCAAGGCAAAGAGTTTGTGTTTATTTGTTACGGCAGCATTAGGAATCTAAAGCAGGTCCCAAAGCAAGAAAAGAAGAAATGGCCAATGAAATGGCTCAAAGAGTAACTGAAATTGGGAGTGGAGGTGTACACAGGGTGTCTTAGGAAACATAGTTACAAGAATTGTCTAGACTCAGAAGGGTAATTGACTGAACACACATCCTGCCCACAAAGGACCATGAAATAGAGAACAGAGAATGTTAGAGCTGGAAGGAATCCTAAGAATCATCTAGTCCAGTCTCTTCATTTCTCAGGTGATGCACCCAAGGCTCAAAAAAATATATTTGCTGGAGTTCACAGAGCAAAGTAGGGAATGAGCTAGGATATGAATTCTGTTCTCCTGACCCTTAGGCCAGCATTCCCTGCTCTGCATCACACTCACAAAATCATTATTTTACAGATGGAGAGATTGATTATCTATTTAAACTTCAAAGAAATCTTTAGGAGTATTTTGAACCCTCCAGTACTAATTAGTAAATTGACTCAGGGCAAGATAGCAGTTCTACCCCCTGGACTCTGCCATGGGACCCCCTCTCTGCTCTTTCATTGGGACCCCAAGCTGCGCGTCCTCAGGACTCTGCTTACCCAGTGTCACCAGCTCAAGGAGGTAGAGTATGATGTTAAGAGAGCATGTGTAGGCATTGGGTCCAGATAGACATGAGTTCATGTCTTGTTCTGGCCCTAACATGATGTTTTGTATCCTTTAGAGTAATGTGGGTAACCAGTCAGAGGCTCAGCATCCTTATCTGTAAAATGGAGATAATAACTGGGTTTAATAGGATTCAGTAAGATAATTCATACAAAGCATTAGCACCGAGTCTGGGAGGTAGTGTTCTTTGAATGGTATCACACGGGACTGCAATATGTTATTTATTTGAATGTATCCCTGCTCTAGACTGTAAGTAACATACAGTCAGTAATTGTGACTTCTTATGTTTGTATTTCCCAGCTCCACGTATAGTACCTGACTCAAAATTTGATCAAAAAAAAAAAATAGCTAACATTTATTTACTTACCACATGCCACTGTTCTATATACCCTACATAGAACAATTCATTCTATCCTGATGGTACATCTAAAATGTAAATACTGACATTCCCCTTTTACAGATGGAGAAACTGAGAGCTATGAGTTTTCCAGCCTTTCCTTTGATTTTTCTCCTTCTACATTTTTCAAGCGCTTGTCAAGTTGTCTTTCTCTTTCAGATGCATCATACTTCTGCTACAGCGTTTCTAGAGAGAAATGCGGGGAGTTAGTTGCTAAAGCTGGAGGGGCCAATTGCAAAAGTTCCAGGGGCTTATATGCAGGTGCACAGAAGCTTTTATTCTTGTTATTTAAAAATATCTGTTGACTGGATTAATAAATGAACAATATATATGAATAAAAACAAAGCAAACCAATCAGCCAACCAAACAAAAGACAACTCACCTGGTGCAGCTTCCTTTAATACTCTGAAAATAGCTCAGCCTTTAATGTGGCCTCATTTGAAATTAAAGCACCAGTGTGAAATCTCCCAGTGTTTCTCATCTAAATTCTGGTTGGTCTTTCAAGCACAGCAGATAGGTAATGACTACTAATTAGTTAGCTATTGATTTGGGGGGGTTTGGTTTCCCAATGTGGGTAAATGAAATTCTCAGTGAGGCTGGGAAGGAGTGATGCTTACTTTGATTTCCATAATTCTCTTCTAAGATTCACTATTTTTATATTATAGGTGGGTTTAATTAGAAATTTGTTTCCTTGCTACTACTTTTATTCTATGCAGTGTTAGATACTTAGTGTGGCGATATTCCTATGAATTCATGACGCTTGAAGGGTGTAACTAACAGTTCCTAATAGAATTTGAAGATTGTTAGTGCTACTGAATTCTATCAGATGTGTACCATAGTCATCCAAGGAGGCTAGATATTCATATATTATAGTTTGATGTGGAAATTTATTTTCAAACGAACTCTGAGATTAGGAGAATATACTGATTTTTCACTAGCTAGAGAGAGTGAGATTTTTATAGTTGTAGGCATTGCAGACAATTCTGAAAAGAAGCACCTTCATTTCCAGGGATAAAAATTAGCTGATTCTAAGTAAACTCTCTTGAGTTTTCTTTTGGCTAAAGGTTCTAAGGCTGATATATGGGGGGAATTTCACTGCATCCCCACAGAGGGAGGAGTGGACTGTTCAAGCTGTTGGACTTGGTTTCAGACAGAAAATACAGTGAAGTAACCTCATTTCCCTCTCACTACACGTTTCTGTGCCTCCAGTTCCAATAACTTCCTGCGAAGGTATACCATCAGCGAGGAGTAATTGACGTGACAGAAACCATTTCAAACATCTGTCTACACACCTATGGGTAGAGAAAGAGTAGCTGGAAAGGGCTCAGAGAAAGATCACAAAATGATTAAAATCTTGGAAAAGAGGGTAATTAATAAGGATCTCTAATTATTCAAGAAGACCAAGGAGTTGAAACAATTCTCTGGAAGCCTAAGGTTTTGCATACCATATGGGTAAGTGGGCAAAGGACAAGCTGATTTTTCTCAGAAGGACTAATAGTTATTCTACCTTATTAAGAATCAATATCATGAGTAATAGAAGATGAAAATCAAAAGAAAACGTGCAATCATTTCTTATGTACCATATCGGCAAGGGTTGAAAAGATCTGCTCCCGTCTGGTAGGCTAGAGGGGAAGGGTGTTCTCTCACCCCTATAGGTTGCAGAAGTGGATGAGAGTCTGTCTTAGTCTTCTTGAGCTGCCATAACAAAATACCATAGACTGGGGGCTTAAAAAACTGAAATTTATTTTCTCACTGTTCTGGAGGCCAGGAAGACCAAGATCAAGGTGCCAGCCAATCTGGTTCCAGGTGAGAGCTCTCTTCTAGGCTTGTAAATGGCCACCTTCCTGCTGTGTCCTCACATGGCGGAGATTTTCTCTCTCTCTTCTTATAAGGGCATTTAATCCCGTGAGCCCAGGGCTCCACTTTCATGATCTAATCCCCTCCCAAACCCTCCACCTTCTAATACCATCACATTGAGACTTGGGGCTTCAACATATGAACTCTGGGAGGAGACAAACATTCAGTCCATAACCGAACTGAAATAAGCCAACTTTTTGGAGGACAGTTAGGCAATATGTATGAAAACTCTAACAAAGAGGCTGCTTTGCTCCAGCAATTCCACTAATAGAATTTTATTCTAAGGAAGAACTTGGAGTATACCTACAGGCTGTTCACTGCAGTGGTGCTTCCCTTAGAGAGATGCTGGAAATGCCAGACACATCCATCAATCTGGGATGGACTAAGAAAATTATGATACACCTGTACCAGGGGTTAGCTCTTTTTCTTAAAGGGCCAGATAAAATATTTTAGGCTTTGGGCTCAAAAGGCAAAATTGAGGATATTATATAGGCATTAAATATGATAATTTAAAAAGTAACCACTTAAAAATATAAAAATGATCTTTGGCTTGTGGGCCATATAAAAACAGGTAGTGGGTCAAATCTGACCCACTTTGCCCATCTTCTGTCTGTACAGAGACGAAAGTCTGCCAATCTTTGGTCTATACAGTGGAATACGATAAAGCTATTGAAAATTATGACATAGATTTATATTTATTGACATGGAAATATATCCACAGTAAGTTATTAAGGGGAAAAATTCATGTATAATATAACTATACAGGATATCATGTATATATACATACAAAGCAGCATGCATAATATGACTGTTTTGTAAAAATCAATTTTTGTGTGTGAATATACAAAGGCCGAAAGGCTACAAACCAACATATTAACTGTGGTTAATTCTGGGTTGTGGATTGGGGTGATTGTTATTTTCTTCTTTAAAAATTTCTGTGTCTTCTGATTTTGGGAAGGCGATGAACGTATATCATTTCTATAAATCTAAAATAACATAAAGCTATTAAAAAATCCATAAACACCTCCAAGAAACAAATAAATAAGAAAACAGTTATTATACAGAAGATTTCTTTTCTTTTCTTTCTTTTCTTTTCTAAGGCTTTTATTGAGATACAATTGACATACAATAAACAGCATATATTTAAAATGTACAATTTGATATTCTTTTTCTTATTAGTAATGTATATATGGCAATCCCAATCACCCAATTCACACCCCCCCCCACTTTCCCCACTTGGTGTCCATATGTTTGTTCTCTACATCTGTGTCTCTATTTATACAGAAGATTTCTAATTGCTAAGTATTATGCCTGAATTTGAGGGTAGCGAATAAAAAGATCTCAATTTTTCAAGTAAGAGACTTAGCGTAACATTCTGACACAAAAGGTTAGTAGAATTTTTCTCTCCTTCATTTCTTAGAAAGTTACAAATGCAAATCTGCAGGCAGGAATGGTCTGATTAAACCCTCATTATCCATTCCAAAGTATAATCATCGCTATACAATGATTATAATCTGTAATTATTGCTATTGCTTACGTTACATGCAAGTTTAAAACCCACCCTGTAGTAAAAATCTTGTAAGACAACCTTGGTGGGGATGGAAGATATGTCGATATTTTCTGCCGTAAAGAAAATGGAAAAATTTAAGTTTAATCACAGCTTTCAGTTTTAACATGAGAACATGGCGAAGCTGGTGAAAATACTGTCATGTAGCCAGAATGAAGATGTGACCAGGGAATAAAAACTTCAGAAACATGTCACTAAGCTACTTAGCTAAAATCAGTAAGTAACTTATTTTTCATCCCAAATGAATTAGTTACCCAATGCTTGCAAAATATTCCTCTTGGATGCATTCTTTAAAGTTAGCTATTTAAGTTTTTATCACCAACGCTGGGAGAAATTCCTTCTATGACTGGATTCTCTGAATTGTCAATTATCGCTAGTGTTGATGGCTCATTTCCTATGGAAAATACGGGTATGTGTGTATGTCCAATAAGAATGTGCTGAATGAGGGAATTCGCCGGCAGTCCAGTGGTTAGGACTCTGTGCTCTCACTGCCGCGCCAGGATTCAGTCCCTGGGTGGGGAACTAAGATCCCACAAGTCGCACAGTGTGGCCAAAACAATAAAATAAAATTTAAAAAATGTGCTGAATGAGTATTGTTCTCTAACTTTGAGGAGTTTTTAGTGAAATAGATGTTTAAATGTTTTGAGCTAAAGCACTCTGTTACACAGCAAAGCCAAACAATGAAAACAGTGATACTCACAAAAGGTTTGATTTATTAAGTACTTGTCAGGCCAGGCACAATGCCAGATAACACAGGTATTACTATACCACTTAAAGATGTGCAAAGTTCAGAGAGGCAAAATAACTTTAGAAGTCACACAGCTAGTCAGTGGTAGAGATGTGATTCAGACACAGACCTGTTTTAATTTTGTGCACTTCCTGCTATGCCAAATCCCCCACCGTGTAGTACAAACATAAACTGTAATTGTCTTATCTATTAGTCTGTTCTCATCATTCATTAGCACATAATGTCTTAGTCAGTTTGGGCAACTATACAGAATACCAGAGACTGGATGTTAATGGGCTTAAACCACAGACATTTATTTCCCACAGTCTGGAGGCTGGAAGGCCAAGTTCAGGGTCCCAGCACGGTCAGGTGCTTGGTGAGAACCTCTTCCTTCTTACATCCTCACATGGCCTCTTCTTGGTGTACTCTCTTTATAAGGGTATTAATTCCATTGAATTACGGATAATAATACACTCTCATGGCTTCATCAAAACCTAATTACCTCCCAAAGGCATCAGCTCCAAATGCCATCATATTAGGGGTTAGGGCTTCAACATAAGAATTTGGAGGGGGGGGACACAGGTGTCCTGTCCATAGGGTGTAATAAGTTGATTATTGCTCCAAAACCATATCTGAGAGGAGTGTTATGACTCTTATGAAACCATTATGGAACTGTTGAAATCAGAGGAACTCAACCTTGGTTATTAAAAGATAGCAGTCATATGAGAGAAATAGGTGAGGGGGATTAAGAGGTATAAACTTTCACTTATGAAATAAATGAGTCACAGGTATAAAAAAAAAAGGACAGCAGCGATGTGCACTGCCTCCATGCACATTCACGGTCATCATTCCTTTCCTTCTCACTGAAAGCATGCTCTCAGCCTCCTGCAGTCCTTGGTGATGGGTAGCTGCTCTTAGTTTCTGGCCCTCGGTCCCTTTGCGATGTGCGCTTCAGACTCAGCTCTTAGGGACGTCACGTGCTTGCTGCCTCTGCAGCAGCCCCTGTGCCGCCTGATTAATGGGTAATTGCTTCTTAGACAATCTTTTGTTCCAAAGACACAGCATTTACAAAAAGGACTAAACAGAAACGAAAAGTGAATGTGCAATTTCATGGACAGAGGTGGGGAAGAAACCACCCCCCCAAACAAACAAACAATACACCTCTCTATTCTTTGCACATCGACTCTAAAACACATGCCAATTTTTGTCCTCAAATTTTCCAAACTGGGAGCACCATTCATCTCTCATATTTCCTTGGTGGTGGTTTTCCTTTTATCCAAGGGCAGCATTCACTCATTTATTTGTATACTCCCTTGTTCCTCACTTGTCTATTCACTCCACCATCACTTGTGAAGTGCCTATTCTGTGCTAGGCATTGCCCGGATGTAGAGCACAAAGCCACATGGAAGATGGTCCCTGCCCTCCAGGAACGTTTGGCTTTGTGTTACAGTCAGAACATGTACACTGTGACTGCAAGATACTGTACTATGGATGAAAAGTGGAAATCTGTATAATGGTTAGCTGTGGCCACAGAGATGCTAGTAACATACCACTTTTTTTTTTTTAACTTTCTCACATTATATTTCTTTTTTCCTTCTTTTTTAAAAGCAATTTTATTTATTTATTTTAGTTGTGGTGAGTGGGAAGTGGCTACTCTATGTTGCGGTGGGAGGGCTTCTCATTGCAGTGGCTTCTCTTGTTGCAGAGCACGGGCTCTAGGTGCATAGGCTTCAGTAGTGTGGCACATGGGCTCAATAGTTGTGGCTTGCAGGCTCTAGAGCGCAGGCTCAGTAGCTGCTCAGTAGTTGTGGCGTATAGGCTTAGTTGCTCTGCAGCATGTGGGATATTCCCAGACCAGGGATTGAGCCTGTTTGTCCCCTGCATTGGCAGGTGGATTCTTAACCACTGCGCCACCAGGGAAGTCCCCTAGTCATTTGCTAGGGTTGCTATAAGAAATTACCACAGAAATTTATTTTCTCAGGGCTCTAGAGGCTGGAAGTCCAAGATCAATGTGTCAGCAAGTTTAGTTTCTTCCAAGATCTCTCTCCTTGGCTTCCTGGTGGCTGCCTTCCTGCTGTGTCTTCACGTGGTCTTTCCTCTGTGTTTGCACATGTGTGTGTCCTAATCTTGCCTGATTACAGGGCCACCAGTCATATTGGATTAGGGCCAACCCATAAAGCCTCATTTGACATTTTAAAAAAATTAATTTATTTATTTATTGGCTGCATTGGGTCCTCGTTGCTGCACACGGGCTTTCTCTAGTTGTGGCAAGTGGGGGCTACTCTTCCTTGTGGTGCGTGGGCTCCTCATTGCTGTGGCTTCTCTTGTTGTGGAGCACAGGCTTTAGGCGTTTGGGCTTCAGTAGTTGCGGCACATGGGCTCAATAGTTGTGGTGCACGGGCTTAGTTGCTCTGGGGCATGTGGGGTCTTCCTGGAGCAGGGATGAAGCCCATGTCCCCTGCATTGGCAGGCAGATTCTTAACCACTGAACCATCCTAGCCTCGTTTGACTTTGATGACCTCTTTCAAGGGCCCTGTCTCCGAATACAATCACATTCTGAGGGACTAGGGTTAGGGCTTCAACATGTGAAATGTGAGGAGTCACAGTCCAGCCCACAACCGAGGGGTTTAGTTGATCTAAGCTGGGCTCAGGGGGGCTTGGCAGGTCCCCCATCTCTCCATTTCCTGGAGAAGCAGTGTCGCTGGGGCATATATGTCTCACGGCAGAAGTTAGAAGCTTCCAGACGGGGGATCAGAAACATGAAATTCCTCTTAAGGCCTCGGCTCAGGACTTGCACTGTCACTTCCACATTGCTTTGTCTGGAACAAATCCCATAGCCAAACCTAACTTCAATGGGATAGGGAAGAAACTTTGCCTCCAGCAGAAGAAAAACTCAATCACAAGACAAAATGCAAGGACCCAGGGAGGGATGAAGACTTGGGGACAAGGATGCAGTCATTTCAAATGCAAAGTGGTAGAAATTCATTCGGTCTGCAGCTTTCTCTACCTGCAGTCAACCGAATATTTACTTTGAGTATTTGGCATTGAGTAGTTTTGTTCAGGTTCTCAAATGTGTGACAGTGTGCTTGCACTATTTGGGTATTTTCAGAATTCTTCTGTGAAAAAACCACATTAGCAGTCATATTAGTTGAGTAAAAATGATCACAACCTAGTCTCCAGTAGTTCTGCTCGGGAGACAGAGCACACCTGTCTGGGGGAGGACGGTGAGGCTGCTGTCCCAGGCCTGATGCACACGTAGCTGCTGTGTCACTGCCATGGATTCTCTCTCAAGGTGCTCCAACTGATGTAGGGGATGAGGAGAGACCGGCAGGTGTTCATTGCCATGACTGTGAAAGTCCCCTGTTAAGGGGTCAGTGTATTTAGAACAAGATGATTAGGTAATAACGTGGTGTAAGTCATTCGAATGCCCTGTAAGCAACCGTAGTGGAGGGAACACTGTGAGAAATGCATCCTTGGTGCATTTGCTGAGAGAGAAACTGGAACGATGCCCGTAGTAGTGACTAGTAGGTGGCCCTTGCCCAGTATATTCCTCAGCTCATCCAGGTGGCGTGGGCTCCACCAGCGATAAGGAGGGAAGGATTGCCAGGTGGGAGATTCATATCTGTGGGATTTTCCATTAGGCAAGAGAGAGAGAGAGAAGTAAAACATATTGGGCCACCTTAGGGAAGGAAAGAAAATTTATGGGAACAAAATAATTATAGCAACTGCAGGAAAGAAAAAAGAAGGTAGAGAAATGAAAAAAAGGCTAGATTAAGAATTTCCAAAAATGGCTTTTCGAGCCTCTGGGACTTATGGTTACATTCTCCAGGGTCCGTGAGTTTCATGAAACTTTCGCATCTTTATGTTTTCACTTCTATTTATTTGATGTCAAGCTGGGCAACCTGCATGACTGTCTTTTAATTGGGTACTGCCTAGAAATTTCAGGGCTGCATTTGCTTTTCTACTTGCCATCGTATTTGTACTAAACATAAGCCAAAAAATGTGCTAGGACCCTGGATGAAAAAGTGATTCATGGTAGTTCAAATATTAAAAAAAGTGGAGGCTGAATTAACACGTGGTGTGTAGCTGCTCAACAGGAAAGAACCAACACGTTCAAGTATCGATTGATATTGCTCTGATTCTGAATGTGTACATACATCTTTTCAATAATTTATTAGCAGCAATTACAGTATTAAATATGAAATTATGCATTTTTTCTTTAAATGATGTTGTAAAAAATTCCAGTATTTTGTTTTCAAATGTATTACGGAATTGTCAGACCCCTCAATAAAACAGATCATGGTTACATTTCAGTTTAGTGCTGGAAAGGAAAAATAACAGAGGTAACAGGGAAATCTTCAATGATGATCCATCTTGCTTAAAGTCAAGAGGGTCCAGGATAAGTGAAACCTGAAGGCATGTATACATCTTTCTTCTATTAACCTCAAAGCTGGTGATTTGCTCTCAGTAAACGTGATCCATCACATTAATGATTTTTGAAAAATTGTATTGGTGTTGTAGTTTTATTTGTAATTACTTTGTAAATTTATTTTTGTCATAGGGTTGTTTTAGAGCTATAAGCACAAGGAGTTTATACTTAGTTCAATGTTTTTTGTGTTTTTATTGTATTTACAATAACAAATTATTACAATAATTATTTAAATTAATACCAGTGGTATTAGAGAATTTCTTTTCCCTGAGAAGTAATTTTGTTCATAAGATTGACGAAAGGAGATGATAGGGCATAGGTAAGGAAGTAAAGGTTTTCTAGAAGGGTAATAGATTGTCAAAGAGGATGTATTAGTTTCCTACTGTTCTTGTGGCAAATTACCACAGACAGTGTTGTAAAGCAATGCAAATGTATTCTCTTAACAGTTCTGGAGGCCAGAAGTCCAAAATCAGCCTTACTGGGCTACAGTCAGGTGTCAACAATTCTAGTCCCTTCTGGAGGTCAGAGGGGAGAATCTGTTCCCGTGCCATTTCCAGCTTCTGGAGGCCACCTGTATTCTTGGATGCATGACCCCTTCCTCGTACTGATCCTCATGTTTTGTTGTCACATCCTCCTGTGACCCTCTTACCTCCCTCTTCAAAGGACCCTTGTGATTACATTTAGAGCCCACCAGGATAATCCAGGATAATCCTCGTCTCAAGATCCTTAACGTATTCACACCCACAAAGCCCCTTTGTGTGTAAGGTACTCTACAAAGGTTCCAGGGATTAGGATGTAGACATCTTTCAGGAGCATTATTCAGCTTACCACATAGGCACACTTTATATCAACACCTAGGTTTGAAGAAGGAATGTGAACTAGGGTTGGACAGGGGAGGTGAATCCTTCTTGGGATAATGTACCCAGTATTCACTGTGATTATCTGATGGATGAAGCAATACTTGTAGGTAGTTTCTTCAGAAAGAAACATTGAAGAGAAGGAAAGATTTGGAAAATGAAAGTTTGGTAGAAGAGATATAAGGATATAGTAAAAAACTGCTTTAAATGTAGGGAGAGAGATGAATCTGGTGATCAGCCACTCTTCTTATCATCATCTACTTGGATATTAGTAACCCCACCTGTTGTTCTGAAGGGTAGCAGGTTGTGCCACCCCAAAATAGGACTCTCTGCCACAAGGATTATTTCAAACTGATTATTTTTGAGAAGCAGCAGACATAGGAGAAGAACTGAAGATAGAAGTCACCTTTTTGTAAAGGAAATTTTCATTTGTAAAGTGCATAGCTCTCTGTACCAGGAAGAGAAGACTGGCTCTAAACCGTAAGAGACTCTTATTAATGGAGAAATTTTAGATTTCAGTCTTCATAACCAACCTTACCCTTGTTTACTGGGCTTTCCTGGTCACCTCCCCTGACTGGCCTCCCCTCTTCCCTTCTTTTTTTTGTCTTTAGCCGAAGATGGTATTTAAGGTGGTGGCTTGAACTATCTTGGGGAGCTACTGAGTTTTTCTGGGTCTCTGTCATGTATACATGAGGTACACATGCTAATAAGCTTCCATCTATTTTTCTCTTGTTAATCTTTTACTATAGGGGATCTCAGACAAGAACTCAGAAGGGTACAAGGAAAATTAAGTTAGGAAAATTTCCTCCCCTATAGTTCACATAAACCACAGCAATACTGTTAAAGATCCTAGAGCAAGGAGGAAAGCCCCACTGTTTTTGCTGTTGTTGAATAAAATTATTAGCTACTGGTATAGATTGATAACAAATGTTCTGGAATCTTCTGGATAAAATTTAAGACAAAGACCAAACACTGTACCATGGAAGGTAATGGGGGACTGTTAGGAGAGGCACATGTGGTATGAATTTAGTGCCCTCTAAAAAATGAGCTTGGTCTCGAAGCTTTCTGGTTGTTCAGTTGACCTGGAGGAACCTTCTGGCCAACAGTGACTGGTTTTGTATTCCAGGGAGCAAAGTTACAGGACTCTGTGAAGCTTGGAGAGTCACGTCCATGTTTACAATAACAGCCACCATGTCCTAAGTCATTACATTAGGACGTTAGGCAGCATTTCCCTTTTTCCTTCACAGCAATCCAGCAAAGTCCATGTTATCGCTCCCATTTTACAGAATGGGAAATTGAGCCTTGGCTGCAAGAAAACTTGTTACGGAGCTGGTGTACAGAACTGCCAAAATCAGACAGAAATCTGTCCAAAGCTCATGCTTCACCCAAGTTAACTGTCTTCTCTGTCACTTTCCTGGCAGGCATTGAATTTTAGGAGGAACAATTGCCTTCTTGGCTCTTTTCATAAGGGAACTCTGTTTACTTTGGGAGATCTACAACTGCGAGAAAGTTCTCACTCATTCTGAAACATAGAAAAGCTTCACACACTGGGGTACTTTTCCCAACGTCTTTTAAATATATAAAACATTTAATATATATAATATATTAAATTATTAAATATTCATTATATGTAATATATTAAATATTTATATATTAATACATTTAATATATAAATATATAAAACATTTGAAACAATTGTAATAGCCAACAGTTAGTGGTGGTACATCCACAAAATGGACTGTTATATAGTTACATAAATTGCATTTATGAAGATTTTAGTGATTTAGAAAACAATTTTTTATAATGTAAATAAGCTGTGATAAAAATTGTCTATTTAGACCATGTAAAAAGGGAACAGAGAAAAGACTTGAAGGAAATATACTAAGATATTAAGAGCGATTATCTCAGGACTCAGGGTAATTTTTCATTTCTTCTTTGTGCTTTTCTAGGCTTTCCAAATTTTCTACAATCGATGCAAATTCTATTTATAATTTTAAAAGGTGGTTGGAAAATATGTTATTTATCCAGTAAATATTGAGTACCTACTATGTGCTAGTCACTGTTTTTAGCACTGGCAGTGAGAAAGACCAAGTCTTGCCCTCCTTTACCTTATATTCTATAATTCTTATTTTAATGACATCTGTTATCATTAGTTATTCATCCATGTCAAGCTAATAGGCACTCTTGGATTCACTGGAAACCAAAACTTTCTTTTTTCCCCAAATGAACTAAGTCATTCTTGTTCTTTAAAAGTGAATTGTTTCATTGAGTAGGCTGAGTCTCCCAAGATGTTTTCACTTCAGGAGTTTTAATTCTGACAAAGAGTACATAGTTGTCCCTTCTGGTACTGAGACACTTACACATCATTCAAGCATATTTTCTCTGACTTTGTAGGGGAGGAAAAATCTCTTCCTCTACCTGTCTTAGGTTCTCCAGCTGGAACCCTTAAATGAGAGTTTCAGATTAACAAAATAAAAACCAACAGAGGTTTCTTAACATGTGCACTGCCCATGTGACCCATGGAGTACCCAGAAATGAGTAGCTCAAACGTTTGGTTAGAACTTGAGTTTATATAGCATCTTAGTATAGGAACAGTAAGTTTTAGAGAAGCAACAGGACAAAGGAAAAGGACCTTGTGGCCCTAGGGAAGTCAGAAGCAGGGGAAACTAATGGTAGATCAAGGCTGTTGGTAAAGTTTGTTATGCAGATCCCTCTGGTGCCATCTCCAGGCTGATGAGTGTCTAGATTAGATTAACTTTTGTCCTCCTTAACTTTTGTAAAGAGGGGAGGAGGGACCCCTTTGTAAACTCATGTCCTGCTTTGACCAAGTAGGGGGAGTGAAGGAAGCTTTTTCCATGATTGCAGCTTCTTAATTACCTTCAGCTCAAAATAATTCTTATGTCAAAGAGGCATATTTTGGGGTGACATATGCTGGCTTCTTTCACTTTATTGAGGCCAACACTAGACATAATGATGAAACAGTACCAAGTCTGGAGTCAGAGCTCACCTGTAAGTCCCACCTTTGAGTCCCTGGTAGCCCAAGAAAAACAGATGCGACTGTTCAAACAGTTGGTTCATCTTCTGTATACATCTATTAGGAAGTAATGAAAGATTTTTCCAAAAGCCTTCCTGTCAGTGAGATATACTTATGGAAAGCTGCTGGTTAGCCATTTTAGTAACTCTCTCAAAGAGGGAAGTGAGGTCAGTTGGGCACACTGTGTTCTGAGAGCCCACACCACACTGCCTGTGTGCAAAGTATTTTCTAAATACCTATAAGCCATCTGTTAAGTAATTCCTTATGGAATTTCCCAGTGAACAATATTAAATTCATCTGTCTATGGTTTGGGAATTTGCTTTTTTGTAAATCAGAACAATATTTTCCCATAACAAAGTCCTTGATGGGATGAATGGAGGACCACAAATACCTTGATAGGTGGTCCTTGAGATGGAAAATAGTCTGTAATCCTGATTAGTCAGAAGACCATGCGTGTCTTGGCCTCCTCTCTGTGGTCCTGAAGGCCTTCAGAGAGAGGTGTGTTCTGTTAATTAAACACTCTTCATCTAAAACAAAGCTTGCTGGCATAGGGAGATTTCAGAAGAACCATAAATGTGAATTTTATTTTGCATTTAAAAAGCCATGCTTTATGCAATTGACATGTCGGAGAAAAGATTGATAGGGGAACTTCTTAAGAACATGAGAGGGGCTGGTAATTTGCATATTAATTTATGTACCCAAAATGAATGCAGACAGCCATAAAATGCACTTGTAATAATTATACTACCATTGAACTGTGGGCTTTTAATTAAATGGAATGTTTTTATCTGGTGTTTTTCACGTTAGCCACGTTGCTATGGGTGTCAAGCTGTTCTTGAAAATCAAAGAATTGGAGATGCCTGATGCTGGGCTTTCATCGCTCTGCAGCCCACGGTGGCCTGCATTCCAGGACTGTGGCAGCTGGGTCTGGTGCTCTGGGCCAGCTCTGGGCACCTCTGCTTTGTGCATGCTTTAAAGAAGGGCACCGGAGATCCAGCTCAGTCACACTGGCACGGGACAGGCATGACAAACCCTTTGGAAATGAGAAAGAAAGGATGCTTGCAACCCGTGAGCCTTTTAAATACATCTGAAAACGAAACCCTGGGTGTTCTTCTTGAGACACTTCTGCATTATTTGTTTGCTGGCGCTATTTTGATCTCCATCTACATTGTGAGCATCTCAGTGTTCAAGGCAGAAGCTGTGTTATACAAATGATCATTTTCACACTCTTCAATGCAGCAACAAGAATGCTCTTTTCTCCTCTTTTTTCTTCAAAAAGGCTGTTAAGTGGAGCCACTTGTGACTGATGTAAATGATTGCCATTGTGTTTTGATGTTCTGGGCTGGACGCTGCTGAGCCTCGTGTTTTTTATCTGAGTCACACTGTCCCAGTCCATTATCTTAATGGAGACAGGAGTGACTGGGCACATCCCAGCCAACGACAGCCAGCCGTATTTTCCAGGAGGGGCTGAAGGGCACTCGGGTTGGGGTTGGAGGATGTCTGTGGATATACAGTGAGAGGCGTGCAGGCACTGTGCATGCAACCAAGGGAATTCACAGGGAGAGTGACATCACACACAGGCAAGACATTACTGTTGATGATGACTTTTGCTACAACTTACACGCCCAGTGACTGTTTACAGCAGCTCTGCACTGTATTGGTCTCTGGGTTTCAAGCAACAAAACAACTTATAATTAAAAAAAAGAAACCTGTAGAGACATGGATGGACCTAGAGACTGTCATACAGAGTGAAGTGATCCAGAAAGAGGAAAACAAATATCGTATATTAACACATATGCAGAATCTAGAAAAATGGTACAAACCAACCGGCTTGCCAGGCAGAAATAGAGACACAGATGTAGAGAACAAACATATGGACACCAAGTCGGGAAAGCGGGGGTGGGATGGGGGGTGAGGGGGAATGAATTGGGAGATTGGGATTGCCATATATACCTTACTGGTGAGAAAAAAATATCAAATTGTACACTTTAAATATATGCAGTTTATTCTATGTCAATTGTATCTCAATAAACGTTCTTAAAGAAAAAAAAAGGAATTTATCATAAGAGCACAGTGTTAAATTAATTACACAGGAGGCTGTGAGACCGAGATGGCCCTAAGGCTGTGTGTGACGGCCTAGGAAGCAAACCAGAACTGACGAAGCTGGGAAATGCCTCGAGGTTACAAAATCGAAACCTAAGGACAACGGATCACACACAGCCAACTAGGCTTTCAGCTCCAGCCAATCAGTCAGGAGCTTGCCTTGCTGCTACCCCAGCTCCTGGCAGTGGAGCCCTCCTAACCAGGCTGGCGCTGCCTGAAATGATTTTTGCTCATATAATCTCTTAAAACTTTTAATATGCCTCCGTTTATCTTTCAACAACAGGCAGGTGTGCGTCACAGAACTCAGGTCGGGAATGTGTTGGATTCGGAGACGATCATTACAGGAGCCAGGAATTCAGCTAAAATCCCAAGGGATGCTCTTGCCCATCTCTTGGTCTCTGTGATTTGTTCTTTTTAAAAATTAATTAATTAATTAATTAATTGGCTGCATTGGGTCTTCTTTGCTGCACAAGGACTTTCTCTAGTGGCGGGAATGGGGGCCTACTCTTCCTTGTGTTGCACTGGCTTCTTATTGCGGTGGCTTCTCTTGTTGTGGAGCACGGGATCTAGGCGCATGGGCTTCAGTAGTTGTGGCCTGGGGGCTCAGTAGTTGTGGTTCACGGGCTGTAGCGCACAGGCTCCATAGTTATGGTGCATGGGCTTAGTTGCTCCCCGGCATGTGGGATCTTCCCGGCCCAGGGCTCAAACCCGTGTCTCCTGCATTGGCAGGTGGATTCTTAACCACCGTGCCACCAGGGATGTCCCTGTGATTTGTTCTTCATCCTTTTCTCTGGGCCGCCTGGTTCTCCCTGCTGCTGTGTCTACGGGGCAAGCAGAGCTGGGGACCGCTGAGATCTCGCAAGTGTGAATCCAGCCTCAAAGCTTGTCTGTCTCTGTTGCTGCTCGGCACCCTCAACTCCAAAGTCCCAGAGAGGGGACCCTGGCCCAGCCTGGATCCACTGCCTACCCCGAGTCCAACCAGATGTGGCCGGGGCAGGGGGCTGTGAGCGAGCACGGTGTGTGTGTACATCCGCATGCGGGAGCGCAACAGGCTGACGAATACGACGGCGGGCTGGTGGGGACAGTTGATGACACCCACACCAGGTGCCCTTGTCTCTCTGCCTCAGTCTCTTTTTAGGTGTGACACACTCATTGGCCCCATTAGGAAGTTCCCTAATAGGACAGAGGATCGTGAGAAGCAGGACCACGATGGTGGGGTCTTGGTGACTAGTATCTTTTTAAAGCCAAGGTCGCTCAGAATACATGACGTGTTCTTCCCTTAGGAGGGCGTTAGTATAACCAGTCTGGTACCCAGAGTTAACAAGGTAGGAGAGAGCAGAAAGAAGTTGCAGTCTCTCAGGCTGAGTCCAGAATGCTTCTGAGAGCTAGATCAGGGCTCATACACCATTTCTCCCTCTACAGAACAGAAGGATTTGGTCAGAGAGCCCTCTGGAATTAGACCCATCATAGACTGGTGGTCCACATAAAGACAGCTCTTATTACAGCAATAATGAAAATTTTGAAGGCAGGGCCACCAATTTTATCTGTGACTCCTTGCAATCTCCTAAATTTTAGTTTCTGCTTCGTCCTATTATTTCAAACTCTCTTTTCCCTCTTTTTCACCCAATTTGTTGCAATGAAATTGCATGTTCTATGGCTTTTGCACCATATTTTCCTGTAATTCTCAAAAGCTGCAAATATTTTTTTAAAGTAAGCCCAAACACATATGGGCACCTTATCTTTGACAAAGGAGGCACGAGTATACAATGGAAAAAAGACAGCCTCTTCAATAAGTGGTGCTGGGAAAATTGGACAGCAACATGTAAAAGAATGAAATTAGAACACTTCCTAACACCATACACAAAAATCAACTCCAAATGGATTAAAGACCTACATGTAAGGCCAGACACTATAAAACTCCTAGAGGAAAACATAGGCAGAACACTCTTTGACATACATCAAAGCAACATCCTTTTTGACCCACCTCCTAGAATCATGGAAATAAAATCAAGAATAAACGAATGGGACCTCATGAAACTTAAAAGCTTTTGCACAGCAAAAGAAACCATAAACAAGACTAAAAGGCAACCCTCAGAATGGGAAAAAATAATTGCCTATGAAACAACGGACAAAGGATTAACCTCCAAAATATACAAGCAGCTCAGGCAGCTTCATACCAAAAAAGCAAATAACCCAATCCACAAATGGGCAGAAGACCTAAATAGACATTTCTCCAAAGAAGACATACAGATGGCCAACAAACACATGAAAAGATGCTCAACATCACTCATCATCAGAGAAATGCAAGTCAAAGCCACAATGAGGTATCACCTCACACCAATCAGAATGGCCATCATCACAAAGTCTGGAAACAACAAATGTTGGAGAGGGTGTGGAGAAAAGGGAACTCTCCTGCACTGTTGGTGGGACTGTAAGTTGGTACAGCCACTATGGAAAACAATTTGGAGGTTCCTTAAAAAACTACAAATAGAACTACCATATGATCCAGTCATCCCACTCCTGGGCATATACCCAAAGAAAACCATAATCCCAAAAGAAACTTGTACCATCATGTTTATTGCAGCACTCTTTACAATAGCCAGGACATGGAAGCAACCTAAATGCCCATCAACAAATGAATGGATACAGAAGATGTGACATATATATACAATGGAATATTACTCGGCTATAAAAAGGGATGAGATGGAGCTATATGTAATGAGGTGGATAGAACTACAATCTGTCATACATAGTGAAGTAAGTCAGAAAGAGAAGGACAAATATTGTATGCTAACTCACATATACGGAATCTAAAAATGGTACTGATGAACTCAGTGACAAGAACAAGGAAGCAGATACAGAGAATGGACTGGAGAACTCGAGGTATGGGAGGGGGCGGGGGGTGAAGGGGAAACTGAGAAGAAGCGAGAGAGTAGCACAGACATATATATACTACCAACTGTAAAACAGTCAGTGGGAAGTTGTTGTATAACAAAGGGAGTCCAACTCGAGGATGGAAGATGCCTTAGAGGACTGGGGCAGGGAGGGTGGGGGGGACTCGAGGGGGGGGCGTCAAGGAAGGGAAGGAATATGGGGATATGTGTATAAAAACAGTTGATTGAACCTGGTGTACCCCCAAAAAAATAAAATAAAATAAAAAAAAAAAAAAAAAAAAAAAAAAAAGCTGTGAGATTAAAAGCCGAGGAAGGGAAAGGCTGCAACTGTGAAGTTCTAATTATTGCTCTTATGACACGAATTATCAGGGAATAATCAAAACATTTATTTCTGTCTAACCCAGGAAACAAGGTAAAATAAGGAGCCACTGTGGTGCCAGGATTCATCAGGGAACATGGAGTTACTCTGTCACCCTCATTGTTGTAAATCCTGAGTGACACTGTCACAGAAGACACATAGGTGTCGCCAAGGAAACACATCAAAAGGGGGCTGGATGGTCATGCGACTTGGTTTCTGTGTAGATTTCACGTCTGGCTTTCTCTCTGTCCGTCCTATAGCACTTTCTGTCTCTCTAGTGCCACAGTGTGTTGCGTATTAAAACCATGTGTACTCATATCTTATTTTCCCTAATAGATTGTAAGGTCCTTGAAGGCAGGGCATGTGCCAAATTATACAATTTGTGACTATATAATTAGGAGTTGGCTTACCTTTTTTCCCTTCTCTTTCCTCTATTCAGATGCTGTCGGTATCTTTGAGAGAATCTGTTATACAACACCCTCTTCTCCATCTATGTTTTGGATTCATTGGCAAATAAGATAGAAAGAGTGATGATGGGAAACCTGAAGTATCACTGCTGTCACCAAAGGAGGCTGGGATGTAGGACTGGAAGGTGTAGGGTAATGTCTGTGCCCAGGTGGGCGTGCACCTTCCTTTCCCTCAGTTGAGCCCTTGGACAGCCCTCTTGGGAGAAAGAGTCTTTAGAGCATCTACACTCAACTAGAGGGCTGTTTCTGCTGATCCAAGTGGAGAAGAAAGAGGGCAGATCCCACTGTCCTCCACCTGCATGGAATCTTTGAGTTTAGCTCCACACAATGGAGGCTTGAACCAAACGAACCAGCTAAGTCCTTTTGCCTATTCGGGGAGGGGTTAGTAGTGGATCAGGAGGCCAGAAGTGTCTGCAGTATGGTTTCCTCATGGAAACCAGAAGTGGGAAAGCACATTTCCGCCCAAGACTGTGAGCCCCGCAAGTGCAGTAGCCAAACCTTTGATTCCCCAAATCACACCCAGCATGGATCAAGGTGCCTGGCACTGAGAGCTCAACACACACTACTGTCAGGATGAGTGGGGAGACTTTCCAATTCCAGTCCCTGAAACAGAGCAGGCACCCCACAAATACTTGTTGAATGAATACATGCTTTAGTGCTTTAAGCGACAAGTTGACCCTGAAGAGAATTATGAATAATGATAATAATAATTCCATATGATCATGTTCTATATGCTTTGAGAACTCTTTTCTTTTTTTAATAAACTTATTTATTTATTGGCTGCATTGGGTCTTTGTTGCTGTGTGCAGACTTTCTCTAGCTGCGCGAGCAGGAGCTATTCTTTGCTGTGGTGTGCGGGCTTCTCATTGTAGTGGCTTCTTTTGTTGCAGAGCACAGGCTCTAGGCGCATGGGCTTCAGTAGTTGTGGCTCACGGGCTCTAGAGTGCAGGCTCAGTAGTCGTGGCACACGGGCTTAATTGCTCCTCAGCATGTGGGATCTTCCTGGACCAGGGCTCAAACCTGTGTCCCCTGCATTGGCAGGCAGATTCTTAACTACTGCCCCACCAGGGATGTCCCCTTTGACAACTCTTAAGAATGACAACCCACAGAACCTTGTGCTCAGGACCAGGAACGTAGATTTTGGTCTCCAACATAATATGTGACGAGACTTTTGTGGCTGTAACCAGCCAGTCTGTGGGTGCTGAGGTCTGTTATGTGAATCAGGAGATTGACCTGCCAGCATCCGAGGCACCCAGTGCTGTTGAAATGGGGCCGTTTGTGCATTTGCCCCGTTCAAGGATTGGGTGGGCCCACCTGACTTTTTCTCAGTTCCGAAGTCCTAATTCACCACAGGCAGACTTGTCATCCAAAGGCTGATGCCATACCTGCTGATGTTTGGGGATAATTAATCTTGGCTCCAAGTACCCAAAGTGGATTCTGTTGTTATCTTGACTAGGAAGGGGACTTGAGATAATTAACTGGCACTAATTTGGTGAACTGAAGGTGTGATTAAAGATCTGTTCAGTTTTTAGTGCAGCTTGTTACAAATAGGAAGACTCTTTTTGTGTGTTTCTAGTCAGATGTCCTCATTTCTAAAAGTTGTTAAAAATATATATGTATGTATGTATGTATGTATACAGTTTTTATAAAGATACATGCACCCCAATGTTCACAGCATCATTATTTACAATTGCCAAGATATGGAAGCAACCCAAGTGTCCATCAACAGATGAATGGATAAAGATGTGGTGTGTGTGTGCGTATGCATACACACACACACACACACACACACAATGGCATACTACTCAGCCAAAAAAAAAAAAAAAAGGAATTTTGCCATTTGCAACAACATGGATGGACTGGAAAGGTATTATGCTAAGTGAGATAAGTCAGCTAGGGAAAGACAAATATTGTAGGATATTACTTATATGGGGAACCTAAAAACTACAACAAACTAGTGAATGTAACAGAAAAGAAGCAGACTCACAGATATAGAGAACACTCTGGTGGTTACCAGAGAGGGACAGCGAATAGGGGGAAGGGATTAAGACGTACAAACTATTATATATAAAATAAGCTACAAGCATATGTTTTACAAAACAGGGAATATAGCCAATATTTTAAATGATATATATAATAATAATATACAAATAAATAATGAATTTATTTATAATTACATATGTATGTGTGTATATAAAAACAATACTTCTAGAAATGTAAATTTTGGTCGGTCATACCATCTTCCTTTCTCTGCCCTTGGACTGAAATTTCTGATGGTTAGATGAGGTAATACATTTAATAGCTATGACTCTTTAGTGTGGATGACATATAAAAGTGACATTTGAGGTAGTTCTAAATAGTTTTTTTTAAAGAACTTTTAATGAGATATAATTGACATACAATAAACTGCATATATTTAAAGTGTACAATTTGATATATTTTTTCTTATTAGTAATGTATATATGGCAATCCTAATCTCCCAATTCATCCCACCCCAACCCCCTCCCCGCTTCCCACTCTTGGTGGCCATATGTTTGTTCTCTACATCTGGGTCTCTATTTCTGCCTTGCAAACCAGTGGATCTGTACCATTTTTCTAGATTCCGCATATATACGTTAATATATGATATTTGTTTTTCTCTTTCTGACTTACTTCACTCTGTATGACAGTCTCTAAGTCCATCTGCGTCTCTACATATGTTCCAGTTTTGTTCCTTTTTATGGCTGAGTAATAGTCCATTGCATATATATACACCACATCTTCCTTATCCATTCGTCTGCTGATGGACATTTAGGTTGCTTCCATGACGTGGCTATTGTAAATAGTGCTGCAATGAACACTGGGGTGCAAGTGTCTTTGAATTATGTTTTTTTTCTGCGTATATGCCTGGTAGTGGGATTGCTGGGTCATATGGTAATTCTATTTTTAATTTTTCAAGGAACCTCCATACTGTTCTCCATAGTGGTTGTATCAATTTACTATAGTTTTTTGTTTATAATTCAAACACAGAGTTTGATCCAGGTGCTGTGTTAGGTGGGTGGTACCAGCTTCTCTCCTGGCCACAAAATGGCCGACTAGACAAGGCAGCTCCATCACCCCTGAAATGCAGTCACTTCCTTTGCCCAAGAGAATCTCACTCCAAACCTCTGGGAGATGTTCAATTCACTCATTATGGTCTCGTCATGGAAGAACAAAGAGAAAGCAGTAAAGTGCAGCATGGGTTCAGTTCAAGCTGGCTGCTGCCTCAGGTGATGCTGAACAATCTTGCTTATTTGCCTGGGATGCCGGCCGTGAGTGTGAGTCAGGAAATCCTGGCTGAGGGTCCTGTGATGGGTGTCCTGAGGGAGCAGTTCCCCTTTCCACCTCATCATACTGGATATGTTTGAAATAAGCTGTTGTGGGTTGAATCGTGTACCCCAGAAGGATATGTTGAAGTCCTAATCTCCAGTACCTGAGAATGTGACCTTCTTTGGAAGTAGGGTCGTTGCAAATGTAATTTGTTAAATGAGGTTGTGCTGGAGCAGGGTGGGTGCTTAATCCAACGTGACTGGTGTTCTTATAAAAAGATGGAGCGAAGACACACAGGGAGAAGGCTATGTGATGCTGAAGGTACCGTTTAGAGGGATGCAGCTGTGAGTTCGGGAACACCAAGGACTGACGGTCCCCACGGGAGCCCGGACGAGGCAGAGAAGGATTCTACCCAGAGCTTCAGAGGGACCTTGATTTTAGACTTGACATCCTGATTTTAGACTTCTAGGCTGCAGAACTGTGAGACAATAGATCTCTGTTGTTCTAAGCCACCCAGTTTGTGGTACTTGGTTCTGGCAGCTGTATGAAATGAATACAGAAGCATTCATGCCTGGAATGTGGTCTCTTCAGTTCTCTTCTTTGAGATCCTGAAAATCTAAACTCTCCAGAGCCTCCTAACAATCCCGCTTTACAAGTCAGGAGACTCAAGAGTCAGAGATATGCAGTGTCCTCCTCAAGCACATTTGAACCTGAGTTTGTCTGAACTGGAGTCTGTGTGCCGTCCACCCTCCGTGCCTGGGGGGCTTGACCACAAGTGGCTCTAGGCTCCCATGGCCACGCTTCAGTGGAGGCGGGGGTGCACACAAGCACACTGGCTTCTCCTTTAATCGTGTCTTTAGTGGATATGTGAAGCCCACGTATGATGTTTTTTCTCCTGAGCACCCCATTAGTAAGCCGTACCCTCAAGCTTGCTTTTGTAGTCATCGTGATGAGTGATGTTCAGCTGCTCACACAAGCCAGGCTAGGAATGCTCCAAGCCGCCACCTGCAGGGGAGACACCAGATGTCGTAGGCAAAAGCCGCAGGCTCTGGGGCTGCTAAGATTCTGCCTTTTGTTCTGTAACTGAACCTTCCTTGAAAAGAGCAATTTCATTTTCCAGAAGGATTTAGGGCACGAGCTGGGTTGTTATGCAGCACGTCTGATTCCCACTGCACAGAGGTGAGGGTCAAGGTTTGGGTTTGGGTAAGACCAGGGGCCCTTCCCTTGGAGCCTTTGGATGTTACGTCGATGCTCTGATGTTCTCAGCAAGGGCCCCAGGAGAGAGAAGGCACGATTCCTTATTCAGACCTTGCAAACCTGGTCAGAGTTGGAAAGCAAGGAAAGGCTGGCTGTTTCTTGTGTTCGTGTTTTCCCTTGTATGAGTTTGCCATGGCTGCTGTAACAAGGTAGACAGACTGGGTGCCTAAACTTTATATCCTCACACTTCTGGAGGCTGGAAGTCTGAGATCAAGGTGTTGGCAGGGCTGGTTTCCTCTGAGGCTTGTAGATGGCTGTCTTCTCCCTGTGTCCTCACGTGGTCTTCCCTCTGTGTATGTCTGTGTCCAAATTTCCTCTTCTTATACGGCCAGCCGTCGTATTGGATTAGGGCCCACCCCCGTGCCCTCAATTAAATTTCATCATCTCTTTAAAAACCCTATTTCCAAACAGATTCTCAGGTACTGAGGGGTTAGGACTTCAACTTGTGGATTTTAGGGGGGACACAGTTCAGCCCCTAAGGTTTCCGCTGACTAGGAAGGACTCCTTGAGGGCAAGGACTGTGTTGCACAGAATTTGATACCTCCAGAGCTGACACAGAACCTGCCCCCAAGTCAGTGCTCAACCCTTTTGTTGAATGAATGTGCTTTGATTTCTAAGGGGAAAACAAAAAACAAAAACAAATCTGGCGTTTGCTTCTGTGCTTGCTGTACACAGCCCCTGGTCCCAAACTGAAATCCAGATTACATGTTGCAAACGTACAGATGGGAAGAAGAGGGTAAACAGGGAGAAGAGACAGACATGCCAGATGGGCAAGGTATGCCCATGCATAACAATAATAGTAATGGCATGTGGCTTGTGGTTGTTTTTGTCAGTGTAATGCTCTTAACTCTGTGAGGGTTGCAAAATGGGAATATGCCCATAGATGCATTACGAGTCTTGTTTCATAATCAAGACCATGAGGTGGTAGAAAACAAGGAGAGAAGACATGTTTCCCACCTGGGATTGCTGTGGGCAGACAGCCCCGGGCGTGTGAGTCGCTCAAGGCTTCAGCACGTCTCTCTTGCCTCCTTCTTCTCACCCTCCGGCTGGCTGTTCCAATCCAGCCAGCTCTACAGAGTTTCTGGGCCAACCTGTGGTTATCTCATTTTCAGAAGAACAAACTGCTTACACACTTGAATTAATTTTCCCCCCGATAGATAAGAAGTAGTTGCAGATATGTTTAACATAATTTGTGAACATACGTTGATGCCTACATGAAGGAAGTGAATCTTTTATTCATTTGAATTTGTTCCTTTACTTATTCATGCATGCATTTGATTTGTCGAGAGCCTACTATGTGCCAAATACAGAGTTAGGCACCATACGTCTAGAAGATTTTTCCTTCTTGTGATGTTGTACCCACTCTTCCTTTACTTGGTTTCTGTTCTGTCCAGAAGCAGGTCTTTGTAAACACAGGTCTTTGTCAATGCGTCTTATACTTCTCTGTGAGTGAGCTTCCCCTGGGAACTTATTAAAAATGCAGAGAAAAAAAATGCAGAGATTCCTGAGATTCTGATTCACTGGGTGTGGTGTGGCACCTAGGAATCTGGATTTTTAAGGAATCCTCCAGAGGTTCCCACGCAGGTGGTCCCTGGACAAAGCCTTCTGAGCAACACTGCAGCCGAGTTGGGAGTGTAGGTTGAGGTGCCGTCTGGATTTCAGCCACGTTGGCACATTGCTCTCAACTCTGAAGGTGCAGCCCATGGAAGAAGTGTGTTGGGTGGGACCTGTGGCAGGTACCAGTGGGGCTGGCCTACGTGTCTGTGGGTTGGAGAGAGGAGGGGCTGGGGAAAAGGAGAGGAGCCTCTCTCAGGTGGGCGTGACCCAGGGCCAGACCACACATTCCTTTGTTAGCTTTGCTTTACTCCAAACACCTCCCCAGAGTTCAGAATTCAGTTGTTTTCCTTAATAATGAAATTTGATTTTCAGCTGGTGAAAATATAATCAAGTCGCGTGGCCCTTTGACTTGGGCCTTCGAGCAGATTCTAATCGGTTTATACTAACGTGTCAGTGATATGATCCGAGCTGTCCCTGGAATTCCCACTGAGAGTTTTCCTTTGCTGCTCCGAGAAGCAATCGTTTTCACACCCATTATTTCCAGCTTAATTTAAAATGTTTGTTGTGGAGGGAAATGGCCTTTGCTTATTATGCTGAGGGGTCTTTTGTTGAGATCCGAGGCTTCTCTGTTTACAGAACGAGTATTCTAGCTCAGATGGACAATTATGTTTATCCTTTTCCTATATTGAAAACTAAATGGGAAATAAACCCATGATGACTAATAGGGAAGGGCACCACCTATGGCAACTCATTTCAGCATATAAATTTGTTTTCTTTTACCTTCGACATAAAATCCTTTGTAAGTCTCCCTTGGTAGTACCCACAATTGCCCGTCTGATCTTTTATGCACCAATCACTCCTGAAAATATCTCTGCAATTTCAATGCTATCTGGAGCAGTTACTGTCCATATTCTATGTAAAGGTCTAATGGAGGAAGAGGAATAAATATGATGGCAATTATTACTATGAGCTTTTATTTTAAGCGGCAAAGCCCAAGATATCTATGGAGACACAAGTATATCAAATGGTATTTTTTATGGTCACATCTAAACTGGGCAATAATCGCATATCAATAAACTTCAATTACACTCAAGAAAATACTAAAAGTGAACCTCTAGTGATACTCAATAAAACCTACAGGCACATTAAAGATGTATAGACAGTGACATCCATCTGGTATTTTTCGGTGACTTCTAGTCAATTACTACATTTCATCATGTGTAATCCTCTTTTATCTCCAGTTCCTGCTGGTGCGGTAATTCTCACTCTGCTACATCTGTGGCTTTACTGTGAATTTTTATCGCCAACGAGTCAGTGTGTCCCTTTCCACCCCTGGATGTTGTTGAACTGTATCTGTTAAAGATTTAATTGCAAGGTGGTATAAAATATGTATTGAGAGACACATAGGAAATACGTAAAATGATTGGCAACATATTTTAAAAATGGGCGTGGCTTGAAATAAAAGATCACATTTCAGGCAAAGTATGGATTTCATCAGGGCATTGGACCTGGAGTTTGCAGTGCTGTTTTTAGGGGCCAAAAAGTAAACAGAAGAAAACAAAAACAAAGAAGCAAGAACAACCCTGTCCAATGGTGATCTTTTGGAAAGGAGACTTTGTACACATGTTTTATATGTGTGTGTGAAATGTTTTATGTGCGTAAGAACATGTACATGTGTACGAACATTAAATGTATATGTCCATGTTATAAAACATGTAGTTCACATTTTGGAAAGTTGATGGCATTTTTAATCAACTTTATTTTTTAGAGCAGTTTTAGATTTGTAGAAAAATCGAGAGGAAGATACAGAGAGTTCCCAAATACCTGCTGTCCTCACACTGGCATAGCCTCCCCCACTACCAAACCCCCTACCCGAGTAGTATGTTTGTTATTGTTAGGGAGGAAGAAATTTTCCTCTACCCTTCTAGGATTTTCAGGCTGGACTAAGAATTAAATTGATATGAGACAGAAAAATAGCAGAAAATCAAACAAGTTTTTAAAACATGTGTACATGGGAGAGACCCAGGAAAACTGAGTCACTTAACAAAATGTCCAAAACCCTCACCTTAAATACCATCTTTAGCTGAAGACAAAAGAGGATGTTGGGGTAGTGGTCTGGGACTTCAAGAGGAGGAAGGCAATTCATATGGAGATAGAAAAGCAAATGTTTGGTAAATAAATGTTTGCCTGGGCCAGGCAGAGACAAAGGGACATAGGGAGGAATTCTAACAAACAGGTCTTTGCTGGGTTCCTTCCTGTCTACACACCTAGTTCACACTACAGTTATCTATGGTGACAGTTCCCTTCCTGGGACATGTCCTCTATCTCCATTCTTTTAGACAGTTAAAGAAAGGTCAGAGTTTCTTCCTGAGTCTTTGGGCCTTGATTGTTTTCATCTTGGAATAATTCACATGCCAGAGAAACATTTTGGGGGTAAATTTTTACAATGGAAGAACTTACTTGCCACTTTATCACTCATGTCCATAGTTTATATTCAGGTTCACTCTTGATAGTGTATCTTCCATGTATAAGGTGTAATGACCTGTATCCACCATTAGAATATCTTACAGCGTATTTGCACTGTCCTAAAAATCCTCCGTGCCCCATCTGTCCATCACCCACTTTCCACTTGCCCAGTCTGATTTGCCTCATCTTATGACAGTTGCTCTATCATAATGCATATCCATGCCCTTCCTTCTCTCTCCTCCTCCTTTTTCCATCACCTCCTTCCTCCCTTCTTCCTTCTTTCTTTCCAAAACTGTTTACTGTGCGTCAGCTGTGTGCCACGTTCTCTGCTAGGTATCGCGAATGACGCAGTGGGGAGCAAAACAGACATAGTGTCTGTCCTCATGGAAGACATATTTTAATCAGTGTTCACCAAATAAAAATATAGTGACATAATTGCTGGGAATAATGAGGAAAGGATGGTACGAGAAGTAACAAAGAGGGGACCCAGTTTAGGGTGTAGGAATAGCTTTGAGGAAGTCACACTTAAGCTGAGATCTGCAGGAAGAATTGTTTATCAGGAGTGTAGTGTTCTAAGCAGAGGAAATATGTCACCTTCTAGATTGGGAAGCTCCTCAAGATTTCTTTTTGTTTGTTTGCTTTTTTTTCCCCTAAGCTCTTTATTGGAGTATAATTGCTTTACACTCTTGTACCAGTTTTTGGGGTACATCAAAGTGAATCAGCTGTATTTATACATATATCCCCATATCCCCTTCCTCCCACGACTTCCCCCCACCCTCCCTGTCCTGGCCCTCTAAGGCATCACCCATCATCGAGTTGATCTCTCTTTGTTATACAGCAACTTCCCATTAGCTATCTATTTTACATTTGGTAGTGTATCTATGTCTATGCTACTCTCTCATTTTGTCCCAGTTTCCCCTTCGCCACCCCCCCACCCCCGCCAATCCTGTGTCCTCCAGTCCATTCTCTGCATCTGCATCCTTATTCTTAACCTGTCACTGGGTTCATCAGTACCATTTTTTTAGATTCCATGTATATCAGTTAGCATACGGTATTTGTTTTTCTCTTTCTGGCTTGCTTTGCTCTGTATGACAGTCTCTAGGTCTATCCACCTCATTACATATAGCTCAATTTCATTCTTTTTTATAGCTGAGTAATATTCCATTGTATATATGTGCCACACCTTCTTTATCCATTCATCTGTTGATGGACATTTAGGTTGCTTGCATGACCTGGCTGTTGTAAATAGTGCTGCAATGAACATTATGGGATATGTTTCTTTTTGGATTATGGTGTTCTCTGGGTATATGCCAAGAGTGGGATTACTGGATCATATGGAAGTTCTATTTGTAGTTTTTTAAGGAACCTCCAAACTGTTTTCCATATTGGCTGTACCAGCTTACATTCCCACCAACAGTGCAGGAGAGTTCCCTTTTCTCCACACCCTCTCCAACATTTATTGTTTCTAGGTGTTTTGATGATGGCCATTCTGACCAGTGTGAGGTGATACCTCATTGTGGCTTTGACTTGCATTTCTCTAATGATTCGTGATGTTGAGCATCTTTTCATGTGTTTGTTGG
Organism: Hippopotamus amphibius kiboko; assembly: GCF_030028045.1. Taxonomy (NCBI): domain Eukaryota; kingdom Metazoa; phylum Chordata; class Mammalia; order Artiodactyla; family Hippopotamidae; genus Hippopotamus; species Hippopotamus amphibius. The sequence goes on along the minus strand of NC_080199.1, from coordinate 10,099,392 downwards.
CTATCTGCGTGTCTTTGGGGAAATGTCTATTTAGGTTTTCCACCCCTTTGTGGATTGGATTATTTGCTTTTTTGGTATTAAGCTGCATGAGCTGCTTATATATTTTGGAGATTAATCCTTAGTCAGTTGCTTCGTTGGCAAATATTTTCTCCCTTTCTGAGGGTTGCCTTCTTGTCTTGTTTATGGTTTCTTTCACTGTGCAAAAGCTTTTAAGTTTCATTAGGTCCCATTTGTTTATTCTTGATTTTATTTCCATTTTTCTAGGAGGTGGGTCAAAAAAGATCTTGCTTTGATGTATGTCATAGAGTGTTCTGCCTATGTTTTCCTCTAGGAGTTTTATAGTGTCTGGCCTTACATTTAGGTCCTTAATCCATTTGGAGTTTATTTTTGTGTATGGTGTTAGGAAGTGTTCTAATTTCATTCTTTTACATGTTGCTGTCCAGTTTTCCCAGTACCACTTATTGAAGAGGCTATCTTTTTTCCATTGTATTTTCTTGCCTCCATTGTCAAAGATAAGGTGCCCATATGTGCTTGGGTTTACCTCTGGGTTCTCTATTCTGTTCCATTGATCTACCTTTCTATTTTTGTGCCAGTACCATACTGTCTTGATCTGTAGCCTTGTAGTATAGTTTGAAGTCAGGAAGCCTGATTCCACCAACTCCATCTTTCCTTCTCAAGATTGCTTTGACTATTTGGGGTCTTTTGTGTTTCCATACAAATCGTAAGATTTCTTGCTCTAGTTCTGTGAAAAATGCCATTGGTAATTTGATCGGGATTGCATTGAATCTGTAAATTGCTTTGGGTAGGATAGTAATTTTCACAATGTTGATTCTTCCAATCCAAGAACATGCTATGTCTCTCCATCTGTTTGTATCATCTTTGATTTCTTTCATCAGTTTCTTATAGTTTTCTGCATACAAGTCTTTTGCCTCCTTAGGCAGGATTATTCCTAGGTATTTTATTCTTTTTGTTGTAATGGGAAATGGGAGAGTTTCCTTAATTTCTCTTTCTGCTTTTTTGTTGTTAGTGTATAGGAATGCAAGAGATTTTTGCACATTAATTTTGTATCCTGCTACTTTACTAAATTCATCGATTAGTGCTAGCAGTTTTCCGATAGAGTCTTTAGGGTTTTCTACATATAATATCATGTCATCTGCAAAGAATGACAATTTTACTTCTTCTTTTCCAATTTGGATTCCTTTTATTTCATTTTCTTCTTTGATTGCTGTGGCTAAAACTTCCCAAACTATTTTGAATAATAATGGTGAGAGTGGGCACCCTTGTCTTGTTTGTTTGCTTTTAAATAGACTCTTCACTTTAAAATAGTTTTAGATTTATGGATGGAACAGAGATAGATTTTCAAAGATTATACAGAGAATTCCTGAGTATACCTCACCTAGTTTCAGTGAGATGTTGTTATCTTACATTACATGATACACTTGCCACAAATAAGGAATCAACCTTGGTAGATATTATTAATGAAACTCTAGACTTTATTTACATTTCACCAGGTTTCCCTTAATGTCCACGTTCTGTTCTGGGTTCCAGGCTAGAACACCACATTGCATTTAGTCATCATGTCTCCTGAGCCTCTTCTGGTCTGTGACAGTTTCTGACTCTCCTTGTTTTTCAGGACCTCAGCAGTTTGAGCAGTACTAGTCAGGTATTTTGTAGACTGTCCCTCATGTTGGCTTTGTCTGATGCCTTTTCTCATGGTTAAACTTTTTTTTTTTTTTTTTGGTTTTGGGGAGGAGGACAATGGAAGTGTAGTGTTATTCTCATCACATCAGATTAAAGGGACATCATTTGCTATCAACATGACATCACAGATGATGTCAACCTTCATCACCTGGCTCAGGTAGTATTTGCCAGGATTCTCCACTGCACTTCTTTTCCCCACTCACTTTTGTCTATTTGTTAGATTCAAGTCACTAAGTGCAGCCCACAGTCAACCTCCTTGAGGGGGGAGTATCTATATAAATTATTTGGGATTCTTCTGTATGGGAGATTTCTCTCTTCTTCTCCATTAAAAAAAAATTTATTTATTTTATTGGCTGTGTTGGGTCTTTTTTGCTGTGTGCGGGCTTTCTTTTAGTTGTGGTGAGTGGGGGCTGCTCTTTGTTGTGGTGCGCAGGCTCCTTGTTACCATGGCTTCTCTTGTTGCAGAGCACGGGCTCTAGGCGTGTGGGCTTCAGTAGTTGCAGCACATGGGTTCAATAGTTGTGGCTCACAGGCTCTAAAGCACAGGCTCAATAGTTGTGGCGCACGGGCTTAGTTGCTCCGCAGCATGAGGGATCTTCCTGGAGCAGGGATGGAACCCGTGTCCCCTACATTGGCAGGTGGATTCTTAACCACTGCACCACCTAGGAAGCCCTCCATTTATTTATTTAGTCAATCATTTATATATCACTATGGATTCATGAATATTTATTTTCTACATTGAGTTATAATTATTATTATTATTTTTTGCTCAAATCTTCTAGCTTTGGCCATTGGGAGTTCTTTCAGATTAGTGCCTGTGTCCCTTTTACATAATCTCATCTTTTTTTTTGAGCATTTCCTGACTTTCTGGCACTACAAGATGCTCTAGGCTCATCCTATGTAATCCCTGTCCCAGCCCTGGAATCAGCCAGTATTTCAAGGAGCCCTGGTTCCTTTTATTGGCTAGTGGTATTAGAAGCTAATAGGCGGTATTAGAAGCTAATAGGTGGCCCTAGGAGTGCTCATTGTTCCCAGGGTGTCAATGCTCCTAGGCTTCCCAGCTGAGAGAGCAAGAAAATACATGCATGTACACTAACCCATGTACATACACATATCTGTACATATTTCTATATGTATCCATCTGTATCGAAATTAAGATAACATGAAGTCATACTGACCTTCTTGAGCTCAAATTCATTACTGCATGCATCACTCTAGTCTTCTTTTGCTTGTCCATAATCTCCCACTTCAATAGTGAAAATCCTGGCTCCAACCATCCATTTACTTAAGTGTTTAATTCCAGTGTCTGTCTGCATCTCTCTCTCACCCTATCTTTCTTTCTACCTACTTACCTACCTATCTATTATCTGTCTATCTACCTTTCTATCTTTCTATCATCTATCTATCTATCTATCTATCTATCTATCTATCTATCCATCAGCTATCTATCTATCCTTCTATCTTTCTATCTATCATCTATCTATCTAATCTATCTATCATCTATCTATCATCTCTCTCTCTATCTATCTATCATCTATCTACCTATCATCTATCTATCGTGGTTTCAAAGTTGTTAACCTATTCCCCCATGGGAAAAACTTTATCAGTTAGATATAAAGCAGTTTCGTGCTTATGTAAACTTCCTTTTACCTAATTTAGTCTTGCAACCTCTACCTTATTTCCAGAGTTACTTAGGTTGGCAACTTTTTCCTACCACCTTCATAGTGAAATTATTTCATATGTGTGTAGTAAAGTTAGATTCTTTTGTCTATGTTCCATCTTGGGAAATCCTGACCTCCTCAGTCTTTTTTTCCCCTCTATTTTCTTGCACTGAGATTCGCTCTTTGTGCTGTAAAGTTTATGGGTCTGACAAGTGCATAGCATCATGTATCTACCACTACTGTACCATACAGATTTAGCTATATGACCCTAACAAGTGCTCTGTGCTTCCACTAGTCAGACACTCCCCTCACCCCTCCTTCAAACTGCTGACAGTCACTCATCTGTCTTCTGTCCTTAGAGTTTTTCCTTTTCTAGAATGTCATATATGTATGTGTGTGTGTGTGTGTGTGTGTGTGTGTGTGTGTATATATAAAACCTTTCAGACTACTTTTTTATCTAGAAAAATACATTTAAGATTCACAACATGTGAATTAATAGCTTGTTGCTTTTTTGCCACTTAATAATACTCCATTTTATGCATGTACCATAGTTTGTTTATCCATTTACGTATTGAAGGACATCTTGGTTGTTTCTAGTTTGGGGCACTTATGAATAAAGCTGCTACAAACAATTGCGTATGTCTTAGTTCAGGCCACAAAGCATCACAGGCAGGGTCTATAAACAACGGACATTTATTTTTCACAGTCTGGAGGCTGGAAGTCTGAGACCAGGGAGCCAGCATGGTTAGGCTCTGGTGAGGGTCCTCCTCCGGGTTTCAGACTACTGACTTCTCTGTAACCTCACATGATGGAGAGCAGAGAAGGGAAGCAACCTCCCATGTGACTCTTATAAGGGTGTTAATCCTCTTTATGAGAACTCGACCCACATGATCTCATCTAATCATAATTACCTCCCAAAGTCCCCACTTCCTAGTACTACTACACTGGCCGGGTAGGGTTTCAACATATGAATTGAGAGGGGACACAGAAGAAACTGCCAAACTGTCTTCCAAAGGGACTGTACTATTTTGAAATTCCCCTAGGAATGAGTGAGAGTTTCTGTTGCTCCATGTCCTCATCAGCATTTGGTGGTATTGATTTTTGGGGATGTTAGCCATAGTACTAGTAAAATAGTATCCCCAAAGGTTCTAATCATTTCTGTAGCATTAGTGGCTAGCATAGGGCATGCCAATATTGGAATGAATCAATTAATAATTAAATAGAACAAGAAAATGTGATTTTAAAATTTACATCTTAGAGGTTCCTCTGTTATTGAAGGGGTGCATTTGGGTAGGGATTACATTTGGAAAGGGTTGCAAGTGCAAATGCTTTACAAAGTGAAACAGACTGAGTGTAAGGACAATAGGGAGCAGTGGGGACTGTGGCAACGTGTAGACACCAAACAATCAGTGAACCTAGTATTGCCAGATTTTCCAGGCTTTTAAGTTGCAGCATAAAATCATTGGAAACCCTCCAATTTGTAAATTTTAGTAATCAACTAAAAATTTAAAAACACTTTGTGGCATAAATAACACATATTTGTAGGACAAATCTGAACAATGAACCACCATTTTTTAAAAATTAATTAATTAATTTTATTTATTTATTGGCTGCGTTGGGTCTTTGTTGCTGCACATGGGCTTTCTCTAGTTGCTGAGAGCAGGGACTACTCTTCGTTGCGGTGCGTGGGCTCCTCATTGTAGTGGCTTCTCTTGTTGCAGAGCATGGGCTCTAGGTGCATGGGCTTCAATGGTTGTGGCATATGGGCTCAGTAGTTGTGACTCATGGGCTCTAGAGCACAGGCTCAGTAGTTGTGTATGGGCTTTGTTGCTTCGCAGCACGTGGGATCTTCCCGGACCAGCGATCAAACCCGTGTTCCCTGCATTGGCGGGCAGATTCTAACAGCTGTGCCACCTAGGAAGTCCCGAACCACCAGTTTTTAACCTATGTTCTCTGTCTCTGGGTGTGTGGCTTCAAGGCAGTGTGTCCTTAAATGGCCTAAGATTTTAGTCATTGTTTGCTTTTTATTTGTCATTTGAGGTTATTTTGATTATTTGAGATAACCAACATGCATTTGGAATGTAGGGGATAGAACTGAGGCGGAGAAGAAAATCAGTGTGAAGATTTCAGTATCATAAAGGAAGCTGGAAAGTGTGACTTGATGCCCAGATTACAAGGTTACAATAGGGAACAGTATTTAATGGTTAATTATTTGAACTTTTGTTAGTGTGAGAACTGCGAGTTAGGAAGTCACTTGGATCAATCAGTTTCATCTTGGAATGTGAAGGTTTCATTTAAGCTACTGCCTTCCAGAGCTTTGAGAATCTTTCTCTCTCCACAGTGGAGAGAAGAATCAGGCAGCCCATGAAAGTGGGGCGAGCCGCTTCACTGACCTATTTTGTCTGTTATCTTCCTACACTTTTCTCCCCCCAGTGATGTATAAAATGTGAACACATTTTATAATTTATGGGGACAGAAAAAATTATATGTCACAGGCAACAATCTAGTAAATATTTATGAACTTTCTGCTTCTTAATATGAGGGTGTGAAAATAACTTAGCTCCTGATGACACGTTAGTAATATCTGTAAGTCTGGAGAAGACAAGAAATCCACAGCCCTGAATATAGTCTCTGCTTCTGCACAGAAATGTTCCTATGGCATTCTCTCTCTGTTTCATTACTGGTCTAAGAAACCCCGAAGCAGTGTTTCAACAGAACCGATGCATTCTCTAATCAGAGACAACATGACACACTGTAAAATGGTTTCTGTGTCCTGCCTGGAATGGACAACAACCACGAAAACACCCCCTCTCTAATTTTAAATAGAATTAGAAGCCTCCCCAGGCCTCACTCAGTTCGTAAGAGCACCCTCGGGGGCCACGTTCAGACCCTCCCACAGATGGGTTAATTTTGCTTAGTTCAGTAGCCACAGCGTGTACCTCTGGCTCTGCACACTCATCCGGAGGACACGTCCCCTTAATCATCAGGGAATCGAATGTCTGAGCATGGATGCATCGCCACTTCTGCAAGACGACTTAAAGTACAGGAAGCCCTGTTGACGTTTGTAGTCAGTACTATGATCTCGACGGCCAAAGAAGAGACCATTAAAAGGAAAAAAATCCCACTTATTAGCTGTGCGATAATGACCTTTGTCTTTTCAGAGCCTCAGCTCTGCTATGGGGAAGTTGGCACTTAAGATTTCATGATATCATGTCTGTGAAAACTCTCAAAATGCAAAGAGGGATACAGATCTGAAACAGGATGGTTACTTATGATTCCTCTCTATGGAAAACAATCTCTAGTCATGGCAATCACTTCACATGGAAAATCTGCCTTCTCTTTATTTCAAGAAATAATATTTTGATCTTATTCCAGCTCGATGCCATAAGCAAGTGGAGATGTTCGAAATCTCACTTTGAACAGAAATCTGTACTTATCTACTGATTCTGCCCACCCGGAGCTGTTCATACCCAAGGCCCCTCAGCAATGGTGGTGCAGCCCCTGGTTCTGGTGTGGCCGGAGGGGTTGCACGGGAGGGGCCTCTCCTGTTGGGAGAGGCATGTTTGGGCTCTCCCCCCTCAATATGAAAGCTGTGCCTTCCTACAGTTTATCTACTGTGAATATTACTCATGTCTTTAGAGAAAGGAGTTTTGCTATTTAAAGAATTATGCTTAGAAACCGCCGTTCTAAACTATGCATGGAAATGCAACGACCAACATCCAGAATCTGGGAAACTTTACAGAATAAACAGTCTGGCGTTTTCGACAAATATATTCCAAGGGGAATGTCCATATAGTCTACCTTCTCTCTGTTATTTCTTCTCTCTCTTCTCGCAAGCATTGGTTACTTCCTCTCAAACAGATCTTTGCCACCAACATACAGACATGTTACTATTTTTCCCATCTTAAAAAGAATTTCTCCTGGCCCAACAGAGGCCACCAATGGCCTCCCTTCTTTGCAGTCAAACCCTTGGAAACTATAGTCTATAATTACCTCCAATCTTTCTCCTCTCATTCTCCCTAGAAAACACTCCAAACAGGCTTTTGCCTCCATTGGAATTGATCTTGTGAATGTCTCCACTGATCTTGGCGACATGACTAAATCCAACGGTCCATCTCTGGCCTCATCATACTTGATCTATTCGTAGATGGGGTCACCGTTTTCACCTGGCTTTCAGGACATGCTCTCACCTGATTCCCTCCCCCTCACCCATTATTCTGTTTTCTTATCCTTTTACATTTTCCCCTGGCTTCTCTTCCTGACCTCTGAATGTACTCTGTCCCAAAGCTCAGTTGTTAAAACCCTTATCACTTCTCTCCACACTGCTTGCCTTATGAATGCATCTAGCTTCGTGTCACAAATGCCACCCCTGCGCTGGGCACTCTTAAATGTTTATCTTTGGCCCTAGCTTCCTCCCATAACTTGCAGTCTCTTTTCTATAACCGCACACTTTCCATCTCACTTGGATGTGTAACACCTGTCTCAGACCTAACACGTTCTGAACTTACCTCTCAATATTTCCCAACCTGTCCTGCAGTAACCAGTTCTTCCTGCTGTTACTGGCAACACCAGTCCTTCAGTCTTCAGATGAAATATTCTAGTGTTATTCTGGTTAGAAAAAAAATTATTCAGACACTTGCTCAAGTTGGTAAGACAGACTTTATTTGGAGGGACTATTGTGATGGGACTTGCAGCGGGGGAGAGAGAGATTGTGCTCAACTCTGAATGCAACAAGGCAAGTGGGAATTTATAGGCAAGGAGCAGAATGGGGTGGGGGAGGGGGGTCAGGGGATGGAAAGTTCTAAGAGGAAACATCAAGGCTAGGGGATTCGTGCCAAATCAACTCAACTGTATTCTTGCTGAAGGCAGGCCAGGATGACAGATACTGCCTTAGTTCAGGCTGCTATCACCAAGTAGCATAGGTTGGAAGACATAAACAACAGAAATGTATTTCTTGCAGTTCTGGAGGCTGGTGGTTCAAGATCAGGGTGCTGGCATGGTTGGGTTCTGTGAGAGCTCTCTTTTGGGTTGCAGCCTGCCAACTTCTCTTTATATCCTCACATGGTGGAGAGAGCAGAGAAAGAGAGAGGAAGCAATCTCTCTCAGGACTCTTTAAGGGCACTAATCCCATTCTTGAGGGTTCTACCCTCATGTCTTAATTATGTACCACCAATTAGGGATTAGAGTTCAACATGTGCATTTTTGGGGGGAGGGATGGTCATTCACTCCATACAGATATCAAGGGTAGGAGATTTTCACGAAACCAACCTAGCAGAATTCTTGCTAAAACTGGGCTAAGTGGGCCAAGGACAGAGGCCAAGATTGGCGCCTGAGGGCTCATAGGAACCTGACTAGTTAGGTTGAGGAAAGTCTTTGTTGTCCTCTCTTTTGCTCCTACTACAATCTGGTTTCCCAGCAAACTTTATCTTTGGCCCTTACCTCCAAAATATATCCAGAATTTGACCACTTTTCACCACCTAGGCCAGTCCTCTGGTCCAAGCCACCATTATGTTTCACCTGATTTTTGCAATAGCTTCCTATTTCTGGCTTTGCTTCCCTTCATTAGATTTTCAACACTGCAGCCAGAGTGACCTTGTTTAAACCCAAGTCAGAGGGCTTCTATTCTCTGATTAGGACCCTCCAATGGCTCCCAACTCACTTAATGCAAAAGCCAAGGTCCTCACTCTGACCCTCTGTGACCAGGCCCCCATCACCTTCTTGACCTCATCTCCCATGGTTCTCTGTCTTTTTCACTGGTCTCCTTGCTGGCCTGTAAAAACCCACAGGCCATACATTTCTACTCCCACTCAAATGTAAATTCCATGGGATTATTGCCCATGTCATACTTTGCAGAACCCCTGCTTCTAGGACAGTGCCGCACACAGAGTAAGCAGGCATTGAATATATCTTGAATAAAAAAAAAATAATTTTTGGAAAGCTTTGGAAAATATGCTTAAAGATGCATGTTAAAAATTTTAAGGTAATTATTTAAAGAATAAGTAATAAATGTAATTTCCAAGTAATTAAAGGAGAAAAATAGAATGAAGAAAATTTTACCAATGAGAGACAGGGGAAAGAAAAAAAGTTAAAAGGGTGCACGTTAAATAGAAAACCAAAACAGGATATAGCAAAAAGTAAAAGCATGTCAGGAATCACAATCTATATGAATGACACAGACTCTCAGAATTGAATTTAAAAATCCCGTTATGAGCTGTTTACAAGAGGCAAATATAAAACCAAATGGTGCAGAAAGTTTGAAAGTAAAGGGAAGGAAAATTATATGCCAGGCAAATGTTAATAAAATGAAAACAGGAGTGACAATGTTAAAATGACAAAATATAACTCGAGGGTGAAAGCATTGAGAAGGAAAAAGAAAAGATGCATTGTATTAATAAAACACCTACCAAGGAAATAGAAGGATCATAAAGCAATTTATAATTTTCATCATAGTTTTGAAATATAAATAAAGCAAAGGAATAAATTGAAAATCTACATTCACAGGGAGAGATTTTAACACCCCTTTCTCAGAACCTGGCAGATCAAGTAGAAAAAAATTGAGGGCCCAGAGTATTTAAATACACCATTATAGGTTTTCTTGGGTACTGGGTAAAAATTATGCTCCAAATATATATCTAGAGAGTCATAAGGACTTAAAAAACACATGGGCATGATAAAAATAATTATACATTGTATATACACTACATAAGATTCAATTGGGAGTCCCAGTCCATTTTCTAATCTTTCAAAGCATCTGGAGTTTAAAAAAAAAAAAATATATCTATATATTTATTTATTTATTTATTTATTTATTGGCTGCATTGGGTCTTCGTTGCTGCACATGGGCTTCCTCTAGTTGCAGTGAATGGGTGCTACACTTCACTGTGGTGCAGGGGTTTCTCACTGCAGTGGCTTCTCTTGTTGTGGAGCACAGGCTCTAGGTGTGTGGGATTCAGTAATTGCAGCACACAGGCTCAATAGTTGTGGCTCGCGGGCTTAGTTGCTCCACAGCATGTGGGATCTTCCTGGAGCAGGGATTAAACCCATGTCCCCTGCATTGGCAGGTGGATTCTTAACCACTGCACCACCTAGGAAGTCTCAATGCATCTGAATCTTGACAGAACAGGGCTTCTCAAAGAAAGAGCCTTGGATCAGCATCATGTAGGAATTTGTGAGAGATGCAGATCCCTAGGCCCAGCCCCAGAACTTTCAAGTCAGCAACTCTGGATATGGGCCCAAACTTAACACACCCTCTGGGGGCTTCTGATGCTGACTCAAGTGTGACACCCGTTGGCACACCTCTAACTCAGAAGCCTGCCTGCCTCCCTTGCTTTGGATGTCCTCAAGGCAATAGAAAAATAAATGCTTACATGCTGTTCACGTTTCTGTTCCATTATCTCAGTGATGGTCTGGTTCACAATAAATTTCTTGTCTAAGACTCCAGGTCTTAGAATATTCTGACACGGTTTCCTGGGTAATATGGCCTGAATCTTTATGATTGAAGTTTACTTAAGTAAAAGGCAAAAATAAGTAGCTTTCCTGCTGTGAATATTAAAAGTATAAAAATGTTTAAAAGAAGAAATAGATGGAGTAAAATCAATCTGTTATGACAATTTGTCACGCCTGAATTTTATGCATGGGTTATGGGCAAAATTTTCACCTATATCCACCTCTGGCTTTCCAGTGCTTTGTCTATACTCACAGCCATCTCTAGCAGTAAGACATCAAGGATCAGGCAAAACTGCCAATAGAGGGAAATTAATTCCCCTGGCTCCCTTCTCTTCTCCATTTCTGAGTGGCATCCTTTCTATTCTTCCCTACAGGTACATTCTGCCCAAGTAAAATGGCTAAAACTGCTCCCTGGGTGCATTTGCAGCAGTAAGCAGGGTATGTTCTTTGGGAAATGTTTGTTTAAAAAAAAGAGAACAGTATAATTTATGCAAATTTTCATTTGCATATGGTTATGGATCAGTTATGTCCCCCAGCCCAACCCTTATGTTGAAGTCCTAACCCCATATGTGTTGGCATTTGGAGGTGGGGCCTTTGGGAGGTCATTAGGTTTAGATGAGACCATGAGGGTGGGGCCCTCGTGATGGGATTAATGCTTTTGTAAGAAGAGACACCAGAGAGCTTGCTCTCTCTCTGCGTGTGAGGACCAGGTAAGAAGATGGCCATCTGCAGGAGAGTAAGAGAGCTCGCACCAGAAACCGACCATACTGACACCTTGATCTTGGACTTCCAGCCTCTAGAACTGTGAGAAAATAAATTTCTGTTGTTTAAACCACTGTTAAGGCAGCCTGAGCTGACTGAGACAAAGATGCATATCAAACATCACATTGGAAACCTGTCAAGGGGAGAAAAATAGGAATGAGGGTTGAGGATCAAACAGGAAAAAACAAACAAAAGAAAACAAGAGAGGATCCTTACATGGAATAACTGTTATAATATGCCCTGAACACAGAGGTATGATTAATTAAAATTTATGTACTGAAGATCCTAAAGGAAAAAAAAGTTAGTTAATGGATGACCTGGAGTGAGTCCCTCTTCCTCTGGTCCTTCAGGGACCCCACCTGAGGCTCAGAATCCTGATTTCACTGATGGGCTATCACTGTTCCTGCCTGGAGGAAGCTGACCCAGTCCCCAAGCTGACCCAGTCCCCCTACGACCCTCAGTTCTCCCTATTTCTCTGTGCTTCTGTTCACCAGTGCTGAATAGAAATGCTGAGACAGAGTTTGGGGTGAAGTAGAAAAGTATAGCTTTATTGCTTTGCCAGGCAAAGGGGGCCACAGCAGGTTAATGCCCTCAAAACTATGTGTCCCGCCCTGGAGTCAGGAGTGAGAAATCTTGTAGTGTTCAAGGAGCAGGGAGTGGACATTCTTCTGATTGATTGGTGGTGAGTTAATCGGGAATCAGCGTCATCAACCTTCTGGTTCCAACTGGTCTGGGGTCTCCGTGCTTGTGTACAACATACAGTTAACTTCTTCCATCTGGTGGGGTTTCAGTAATCTGCAAAACAGCTCAAAGGACATGGCTCAGAATATTATCTATAGCACTTGAGGAGGAACTGAAGGTCCTTGACTTTGTGTAATGGCTAAAGTATTATTATTTTGTCTTGCTTGCTTGTTTTCCTTTCTATATTTTCTCACTTCTCTGATTAAATTTATTTTTTGACTAAAGTTTTTCTACAGACAAAAGGCAGGTGGAGGACGTGGGTGGGGGTCTATTCTGGGAAGGCCTCATAGAGTCCTGCTCAGTTACACTTCTACTGGAGAGTGTTATCAAGGGCCAGGTAGGAGATAACTTTTCATCCCTGGATGGACTTTCCCCAGAATGATCTATTTAAGCTCTCAGATGACACAAGCTAAAGCATAATCAATCACCATTGTTATTACAAGACACTGTCTCTTGGAGATCACTCATACCATTGAATACTTTTCTCACTGAGGGCCCTGCATTTTCAGACATGCAATGCTTCCTGTTCTCTCCTCCTTTTACACCCACCTATCATGATTGAGTGGACTCTAGAAATTGATATATTCATCAATTTTGATGATGGTTCTTGGTGAGATTAAAGTCCTTATTGCCCAGTACAAAAAGGTATTTAAGCACTCAAGTGTGTAGGGAACTTTCATGGGCTGGAGAGTTTGACAGATGAAATTGGGTTACTCCTTTTTGAAAGCCTAGGTCCACCAGCTGATAAAGTACGGGGCAGGAAGTTTCTTTTAGAAGTAACTCTAGCTTTTGAGAATGGAACATATATAGGCAAACCTCATTTTATTATGCTTTACTGCACTTTGAAGATACTACTTTTTTATAAATTTAAGGTTTGTGGCAGCCCTGTGTCAGGCAGGTCTATGGGCACCATTTTTCCAACAGCATTTGCTCACTTTGTGTTCCTATGTCACCTTTTGGTAATTTCCTGCAATATTTCAAACATTTTCATTCTCATTATATTTGTTTTGGTGATCTGTGATCAGTGATTTTTGATGTTACTACTATGACTCAGTGAAGGCTCAGATTACAGCTAGCATTTTTCAGCAACAAAGTATTTTTTAGTTAAGGTATGTACATTTTTAAAGACATAACGCTGTTGCACATTTAATAGACTACAGTATAGTGTAAACATAACCTTTCTATGCACTGGAAAAGCAAAATATTTGTGTAACTTGCTTTTTTGCAATGTTTAGGTTATTGCAGTGGTCTGGAACCAAACCTGCATTATCTCTGAGGTGTGCCTGTATAAATTTGGAGGCTAATTATAGGTTGACTTAAGCTATGGGCCAGATATGATTTTAGGCTTGAAAACAAAAATATAGCTTAGAGTTTGGAGTGGGCGGCCATGAATTTGAATCTTAGCTAAACTGCTTACTAGTTGTTTTACCACAGACTTGGTACTTAATCATTTTCAAATTCACTTTTCTCATCTGAAAAACAGGGATACTTCAATCCATTTTACAGATCTGTTGCAGGAATTAAATGGGATACCATGCATAAAGAAACTAGCAGTGCATTAGGTACAGAGTAGATGCTATTGCAAGTCTGTTTCTTTCCTCTTTAGTGGAGTGAAGTAAGACTTTTACTAGACAATAAGCTTGGGATTCACAGCACTTTACCTGCTTTTTCACAACATGATAGTATTGCTTACAAGGAAAAGTGTGGTAGAAATGACATAATCTTTGTGGGTTGATTAATTTTATAGGAACCTAGCTAGCCCGAGAACTGTTTTCAATGGTTCTTAAAGTTGTGGACCAGGCTCTTTATTTAAAACTCAGTTATGCAAGTGGGTGAAAAATAAGATGCCCCCCCCCACCTTCTCCTCTCCCTGCTCAGCCCCCCTCCACTCCCCTCCGGCACAGCACACACTCGTCCTGCTGTGCAGCACTTGGGATCTCTGCTATTGTGTCTGTTAAAAGAAAGCCAGACTCAGCATCTCTCATTACGCTGTGGTGAGACTCTGGGTGAGTCCCTTAAACATTCTTTAAAAATGAAGAGTTTGGGACTTCCCTGGTGGTCCAGTGGTTAGGACTCCATGCTTCCACTGCAGGGGGCACGGGTTTGATCCTTGGTCAGGAAACCAAGATCTTGCAAGCCATGTGGTGTGGCCAAAAAAAACAAGGGTTTATCCTAGATAATCTCTTAGGTCCCATCTCATTCTAGCATTTTCCAATTCTGCATTTAAAGAGTACTGCCCTCTATTAATCCCACATCTAAAGATCACTCTTTGATCATGGAAAATCAGTGTGCTACTTAGGTTTGCCGCTCAAAGTGCAGTCCATGGACTGGCCGCATTGCCATCACCTAGGAGCTAGTTAGAAATACCGAATCTCAGGCTTCACCCAGGCCTCCTGAATCAGAATTTTAATAGGATTCCCTTTAAAGTTTGAAAAGCACTGCTTTAGAGAACCACAAATCATTTTTGTTTGTTCATGTGAAATTCACTGCCTTCATCTTCAAAGTATGTCTCCAGAGACCACATCAAGTCCCAGAAAATTCCCATGACGAGGCTCACATTTTACCTGTATTTATAAAAGGAAACTAAGTCAGAGAAAAAAGAGGGCTTGGTGAGGGACTGGAGATGATGCCTGTCATAGGGGATGCGGCCATAATCACGTAGAGACAGATGTTTCTACGGCTTGTCGTATGCGATGTTGGGATTCCCATGGGAGCCACGTCGGCCTTGTGATACATGAGGATACATGTTGTCATTTGCACAAGATGATGTCCTCTGGAAGCTGTCCAGGTTTCTTTGAAAGGAGAGACTGAATTGTACAGTGGTATTTTGGGGCCTTGATTAATGTTGTTCTATTTATTTTGGCCACCCTGGTCTTGAGTTATAAAATTATGCGGTTTGGAATGAGGCGATCGGCCCCCCTGTGCCTGGTTTAACTGAACACATTTCTGTCTGGTTTCTTGATGTAGTGTGGGCCTCAAAGTCAAAAACGAACTGCTTTGCTCCTGACTCCTAATCCTGCCTTCTGTAGTTGGCAGTCGTGAGTTTTTCAAGCACTGATCGCTGCTGCTGTGGCTGCCCATCTACACAGCTCTTTTCAACCGGGCTGCTCGGGAGACTCACTTCTCTTGGCTGCTAGGGGACTGGATGAATTTGAGCTACTCTCAGGCCGCTGGTTCTGAGTTTCTGTTTTTCTGGGAATGTGAATTCGCCCTCTATAAAGGGAATTACAGGTGGGCAATAAATAGTGTGTCCACCTAACTCACCAAGAAATACACGGGAAAAAGGAAAGTTTATGCAGATCTGAAGAACAGATGGGGAACACTATGGGGCTGTTTTCTCTTGAAGTCCTTCCCCTTATTTTTCATGTCTTGTGTAGTTTTGCAAGCTACCTTGTCATCAATTGGAGCCTCTTACAACTCACAGTTTTAAAAAGGAGGTGTCCCTGTTCCATCTTGCTTGCACTCTTGATTGCTAAGGAAACCAGAACAAGCTCTTGGGTAGAAGTCCTGGGAAGTAAAACCTGGACAAAGTCCCTTTCAAATGCTTCTGCAACCAGATGGTAATTTTAAATGATACATTTCCTAGACATGGTTATGTCAGATTTTTGGTTTTTAAAAAAATTACAGTATTTTTTTAGACTTCAGTTTCCTCAGATATTAAAAAAAAAAAGACAAATGGAAGCCAAACTTTCATCTTTATTGTATAGATAGTTTTGGTTTTCCGTTTCTAAATTTTCTAAATAATTCCAACATGCTTTTTTTTTTAACACCCTGTCTCTGGTGAAAATTAAAATGTTGCTTAAAATCACACCATGGCAATTTTGTGCAGAATATGAAACTTTCACACTACTTGATGCTATTATAAATCATTCGTATTGAGTAAGTGTCAAAAATGACTAGGATTTAGTATCTTAGGGGATAAAATGCTTTTTTTTTTCCCCCCACTCTATCCAAAGAATTCTAATGGAGTCTAAAGATCTTGGGAGATGAGGCTATACTGTGCTGGTGAGCATGTCCTATGTCTGTGGTGTCCAGTAGGGCAGCCACGGGCTGCATGTGGTCGCTGAGCACCTGACATGTGGCTTGGGCAACTGAGGAAAGGAACTGTAAATTTTATTAATTTAAATGTAAGTAGCCACACATGGTTATTGGCTACAATATTGGTTTAGACCAGGGGTCAATAAATTCTAGCCCCTGGGCCAAATCCAACCTGCTGTCTGTTTTTGTAAAGAAAGTTTTATTGGACTATAACTGCACCCATTTGTAAAATTTTAGAAAAAGAGTGAGAAGTAAAGAGTGAAAGTACTTTTCCATGCATCAATAAGCACGTGTGTTACAGAGCTAATAATCCCATTCTGTATGCAGTGTCCTACAAATTTCATGTTACCTCCTTGAAACACTTTATCTTAACATTTTAAAGACCTCAAACATTAATCTGTCCCATGGCTAAGGTAAAATATCACTTCAATGATCATTTCCTCTTTTAATTTTCATGCTCTTTAAGTTTTGTAATATTTGCGTACAAGTGTAGAAATAGGAATTTTAAGCATTTAGTAATGTTTGAAGTCTCAAGTAAAGCTTTCTACACATATATATGTCTGCTCCAAAATGTAAGCATAAGAGTTTTGATAATATTTATTATTATTAAGAGTTGTGTGAGAGAAAATTTATTTATTTTTATTTATTTTCCTATTAGAAAAAATGTTTTTAATTATCTGGTCCTACATTCATCACAGCATTATTTACAATAGCCAGGATGTGGATACAACCTAGGTGCCCATCAAGGGGTAAATAGGTAAATAAGATGTGATATATATATACAATGGAATACTACTCAGCTGTAGAAAAAGATGAAATGTTGCCATTTGTGACAACATGGATGGACCTTGAGGGTATTATGCTAGGTGACATGAGTCAGTTGGAGAAAGAGAAAATTTAAATATGTTATTTACTCCTGCAGATCTAGGAACAAGCAAAGAAAGAAAACGGGCATGTGTGAAAACCTTAGAAAAACCACACAGGCTTATTTTCCAAACACTGGGAACTGGGTGTATTGTATAATAAAGACATTGATTCAACCAAATTCTCTGGGCACTGACTCAGTGACAGCTGATAGGGGTGTAATATAAAGGGAAGATATGGTACTAACTTGGTTTATGGTCTCTCTGGGTAAAATGAAAGACAATGTGTAATTAGAACTCATTCAATGTCAAGGAACACCTACCTTTGTTGCTCATTTTAACCTGTGCTCTGGCACATAAACCTCAACCTGGCACTTTGATGTGAAGCTCAAGAACAAGAAATGAGTCCTGCCTCCCTGTAGTCAACATCCATTTGGTATGTGGGAAAGATGAAAGACCTGGTAGCACAGTGGAGGATGATGTGAAAGGGAAAAGATGCAGTGTGGAAGGCTGAGTGGTAGCAATGCAGAGAGGAGGGTCAGATGATAGCTGCAGAGTAAATATATAGACCATAAACTGATGGAAATATTGCAAGTTTCCATTTTCCCCCGTAGTCATCCTTTGCCAAGAATGCATAATATTGATTTAAACTATATTGGAAGAAGAACCCTCTGAGGCTGTATGAAATGCAGCCTTTTGGGAGATGCTAAAGAACCTGATTACGTCCAGGTTAGAGAGATTGGAAAACTCGGAGGAGGCAATTAGCAGCCTATATATACTTAATGAGCTGTTTTAAAGGGTACTGGTGACAATTAGCCTGGGACTTATCTTGTGCCAGAAGGAAGTCATTTCAGCTAATACCAAAGTTGGTTTGTGCAGATTGCTATAAATAACACCTTTCTTTGGCTAGAAATGACTCAGCAATGTCCTGCCCCAACCTACTGTGTCATTAAGAGGTCATAAAGGAAGCTTATTCCAGGCTCCCTGGGGTCAAGGTGAGCAGGTAATGAGGGAAGAGAATGTCTTTCCCACGAGCAAGATGAGGGGTGGCAATGTGAAGACAGCAGCGTCCTGTGTTTCTGCCTTGGGTGATGCTGTGTGTTTTCGGGAAAGAACCAGAGAGCCTTGTTGGAAGGCCTAGGCCCTGGTCATGTGACCTTGAGGAAGTTATACAGCCTTCTTATGGATCAGTTTCCTCTCATTTCTCCGCCCCACACACCTCCCATTCGATAAGAAGAATGCTTCAGGAGTATAATTTATAAAAATATTGAAGCGCTATGTTATACACCTGAAATTAACATAATATTGTCAATTGGCTATACTATAAAATAATTTAAAAAAAAGAGTGCTTTGAAAAAGTAAAAACAACAACCACCACCACAGCAAAAACAACAACAACAAACCTATACATACTTAAGAAATCACCATTACCCTAGAGTGAAGTCCAAAAGTGGAGGTCAGTGGGAGGGGGTAAGGAAGTGTCATTGAGGATTTTCATTTCAGATCTGACTTAGATCCTTGCTCTGGGAATCACTTTGGGATTACCATCTATTCCATGGATCCAGCTGTTGTACTGACCCACACACTTGTAGAATCTATAGAAAAGTCTTTGGGAAAAGCCCTACCTTGGGCTAATTTGAAAAGGTATCATCTTCTTCATGTATCAGTGTGAAAGTGTGAAGTGTTTCGCTGTTAGTGATATTCTTTGTTTTTGAAGCTGTGGAGGACAAGCTTGGGTTGAGAATTGTGGAAATAAATGAAGACTAAGCCAATGAGAAAAGCAAAGAGCTTGTTAGAGCAAGAGAGTCAGCCGTGGTCACTTGTGTTTGTCAGAGACTCAAAGGCAGGTAGGGGATGGGAGAGCTTCATAGAGGAGAAAAGGGAAGGCTCCAGGCGTGCCCTGATTGGAGGCTGCTGGCCTGGGAAGCTGGGGGTGGGCTAAGTAGGAGCAGGGCTCCTACGTGATTGGTTAGGTGCATATTTGGCTTTCTCTGATTGGCACTAAGTTGGAAGTGAAGTCAGCAATCAGGGAAGCTATCTGTTATTAATCAAGTCCTGGCCATTTGGGGAATGCAGTTGCAGAAGCTGTTGTTTAGCTTCCTGGGTTGTCACTAGAGATGGCAACCAGGGTTCTGCAAGTCTGACTGGCAGCAGGCTGGCTTCCAGGGCTCTTTAGTGTAGATAGTGGTTTGGCTTCCTGGCAGGCTGCTGCAGGTTGTGGGTCAGAGTTTTATTTTTATATATGGTCTGCTCACTGTCCATTGTCTATTCCTCTCATACTTGAGACCAAACACTGAAAGTTCGTGTTTTGCTACAACTTGTGTGACCTTGAACAAGTCACTCAATTTCTTGTGTTTAAACAGGATCATATTACCTGCCCTGTCATAGCTCACAGGGTTGCCAGGGGTCGGATGAGATAAACAAGTACCCAGTACGGTAGCCTATTCTCTAGGGTGTTGAATAAATTCTAGTGATGACAGTGATAGAGACCAGTCTGAAGTCACCGCTGTCTTCACTTTTCCCTTTCCTGCTCTAAGATATATGAAACCATATTGTTATTGGTTGGAAAAGGTTAATTAATATTAATTTAGCACCTCTGGCACTCAAATTTTGAACCACTTTCTTCCTGAAATTTCCCCATTACTAAGTAAACAAGAGAAAATTTCCTGTCTCTTATTATTCAACACTTTTGGGATAACAGACCTGTTTGAGAATTTGATGAAAGTTGTACCTGGATCCTCTTCCAGAAAAGTACACATTTACACATAAACTCAATTTTACACAAAATTTCAGGGAGTTCATGCATGAGGACTCAAAAATGAGTCCATTTATGTAGACTTTTTGAGGCAGAGCTTCCCAACCTGGGTTGCATGTTGCAAACGTCTGAATAGTTTTACCAAATCATGTGAATTTTTAAGCAGGCTGACTCCAAGCCAGTTAAATAGGAATCACTGGGGGTGAGCTCCAGACATCAGTCTTTTGAAAGCTCCTCAGATTAAAACCGTTGCTCTAAGGCAGTAGTTCTCAAGCTCTAATGAACAGTGTAATAACCTGGATATCTTGTTAAACCTGGACTGCCCGGTCCTGTGCCCAGAGTTTCTAAGTCGGCAGGTCTGGGGTGGGAAGGGGGCATTTGCAGATTGAAAAACCTCCTCAGGTGATTCTGTTGCTAATCTCTGAGATTCACAACCCTGGAGGAGAGAAACTGGGCTCCAACCTGAGACCTGGTATTAGAGTGACTCAGAGGTCAAACTAATGCAGCAAAACATCATTCTTACCATCTCGGGTACAGGGCAGCTTGTGGCTGCATTCTCTCTGAGTAATTGTCAAATGCTTGTGTTTCTCTAGGGCTCACCAGCCCAGAGGGGAAATGAGAAGTTAGAAAACATCTCCAGGACTTCCCTAGTGGTGCAGTGGTTAAGAATCCGCCTGCCAATGCAGGGGACATGGGTTCAGTCCCTGGCTGGGGAAAATCCCACATGCCATGGAGCAACGAAGCCTGTGCGCCACAACTACTGAGCCTGCACTCTAGAGCTCTCGAGCCACAGCTACTGAAGCCTGCGCACCTAGTGCCTATGCTCCCCAACAAGAGAAGCCACAGCAAAGAGAAGCCTGCACATTGCAATGAAGAGTAGCCCCTGCTCTCTGCAGCTATAGAAAGCCCATGGGCAGCAATGAAGACCCATCACAGCCAATAAATAAATAAACAATAAAAATTGAAAAAATCTTAAGAAAAAAAAAAAAAAAAGAAAGGAAATATCTCCAGAGCTCAGTCCTAACAATGGATTTGCTAGTCCTATACCCTCCCAGGAGTCCTTCCATTCTACATGGCCTGTTGTCTCTCAGACTGCAAAGAGGGTGCCAAGAACTGAACTCTACTGGGGAAATAGAATTAAGAACAGAATCTTGTCCCAGCCCAGAAATCCTCTCTACAAAGGTAGGAGAGAAAGAAACCAGTTTTATTATTGAATAAGCATTAAACCAGATTGTGATGCATGTCACAGGCCACATGCTAAGAGATTGCAAAGCAGAAAGCAATCTCACCTTTCATATGGTCAAGCAGATACAACTCATTACAGACATTCTCAAGATAAACAATAACTAGTTCTCCAGTAAGAGGACTTGATAGTACCATTTGTCACTAACTTTATCCAGTAATTGCAGTGACTATCTGTGTTAGCTGATTGGCTTTATACAGAGGGAAAGCAAACTTCTCGTCTCTTTATGAATGAAGGGAGCTATACAGCTTGGAGCCAGGTGCCCACAGAAGATGGGAGTTAGGGGTGCTGTCTTGATATTTGCATTTTAAAGAGATGCGTCCCAGTCTTTGAGAAAGGCATTTCTGGGTTGTAAAGCTGACAAAAGACCTATCTAGTTCTCAAAATGATTTATATACATTTCAAAGAGAGAAGAAATTACTTACAACTTTAGGGTTTCTAAAGTAAATGAAAAAAGAAGGGAGGGGAATCTTCTCCCTTACTTTCTACAGGGAGAATTATACCTCTTATTTAAAATAAAATCCTCACACTCTGTCTTAGTCTGCTTGGGCTGCCTTTATAAAATTCCATAGACTGAGTGGCTTAAACAAGAGACATTTATTTCTCACAGTCCTGGAAGCTAGGAGAGGGCTCACTTTTGGGTTTGCAGAGGGCTGTCTTCTCTCTGTGTCCTCATGTAGCAGGGAGAGGGAGGGAAAGATCATGAGCTCCTGGTGTTTTTTCTTATAGGGACACCAATCCTATCAATCAGGGCCCCACCCTTCTGACCTCATTGTACATTAATTACCTCCTTGTAGGCCCTTTCTCAGTACAGTCACACTGGGGGATAGGGCTTCAACATACAGACTTTGGGGGCCACGGTTCAGGCCATAGAACTCACAATCTGAGGGCTGTGTTCAACACAACTCCCTGTATCACCCTGTCAACCTAAAAAAATGCACGATGTGAGAGTTGCGAGTCAAGTTTTATTTGGGGCAAAATGAGGACTGCAGCCTGGGAGACAGCATTTCAGAGAGCTCTGAGAAACTGCTCCAAAGAGGTAGAGGGGAAAGGTCAGTATGTATGTGATTTTGGTGAAGGGGGGTACATGCCATCGAACACATATTTTTTTGCAGAAGGTTTCTGCTAGTCACGAGGAGCAATTGTCATCATGGATTTTAGTGTTTTTCTAGACATGAGGAGATACAAGAATTGGGCTCATAAAATCTTCTCCTGAGAATATCTTAACTATCTGAAGACCTGTTCTGCCAGTTTTTCCAACAGCACAGAGGGCCTCATTTCTGATCTCCACCCTGAGCTCCTTTCAGGGGGTGTTCAAGGTCAGCAGGTGCAGCTGCAGCAACACATGGTTTAATCCTTGTAGAGGTAGATGGCAGGTGCCAATGGCAAATGCCAGTTTGTAGTTGACAACCCCATTGCTGGAAGCTTTTCAACTTAGTCTCTGTGGCACCACTGAGGGGCTGCCGGGCGAGCAGCTGCCAGGCCACATCAACCTGTTGGAATGGTTCTCTCTTGCCTATCACATCTCTACCTCTTCCTCCTTAGAGGGTAACAGTCTTTGTATCATTTCTTCTCCTCGTCGTCCAAGGATTTAAAAGGCCTGAGGGCACCTAGGCCAGACTTTATTTACAGCATCCCAGATGAGTTCTGAGAGTTCTGTTTGATACAGTCTTCCTCCCCAGTTAAAGTTCATGTATTGCGTGTGGTGCCAATGGATTTACTTTCATCAGCCCTGCCCTTTGGCTTGGTACCCAATCTCCTTGGGTTAAGGGAGAGGACAGATAGGCAGCATACTGGATTCTAAAGCCTCACTGGAAGGATAATAAGATTTAGAAATTGTTCCTTACGAGAACTTCTGTCAGGGAACTTGATATTTTCCTAAAGGTAAGACTGAGACCCCAAAGGGCATACTTTTGTCACAAAAGTTGGCTATAAACTTTCTTTAAAAGAGGTGGCTTGGGTTAGCTACAGGGATAACTGTATTGCTGACTGGAGAGCCACCCACCAGAGCCACTCTTCTCCTGGCCTCCCAAAGCTGGTGCCCATTCTGTCCTCCAGGTAAGTGGTGAACAAACATTTAAAGTATGCTTGTTTGGGAGCTTCCAAATTATGTTTATTCCAGCTTATCCATGTGTCTCAGTCTGGCCCTTATCTTACAGCCCCACCCCCATGCCCCCCCCCCCACACTCCATCCTCCAAGCAGTTGTCTCCTTCTTGAGTTGACAGAAATCCTGTTTCTCATCCAAACTTTACTAAGCTTATAATAGTATTAACTTTAACACTACCAAAGTCAAAGGGATTGGTTAAAATATGACATATGGCAACATTCCTCAAATCACTCTTTGTATTCCTTTAGCCAGAATCTCTCTTTCTACACTTTTGTCAACCTCTTGGTCACCTGGCTTCACCCAGATTCCCATCCCAGTGGGGCAGGCTGAGGCTTGTCCCATGTTTTCTTAGCTCTATGCCTCTTCCATACATTTAAAAATGGGTAGGATATGTTTCTTGCTACTTGACAGGAGTAAGGGCACAACCACTAGAACAGTGTAAAATGGGAAAAAGAAGAGGGTTTTAGTATTTTGTTTTGTCCAGAGGTAAGAATTGCAACAGAAAAACATGACTAAGAATTATGAGTGCTCACTAGGTGCCCATCATGGTGACTGAATGAGTTAGTGAAGGGACATAAAGAGAGAAGAAGGACCATATTCCTCCAGGTACCAGAAGAATGGGGGGGGGGGTTGGACCAACCAGCTAGCACCACCTTAACCCAGAAATATTGGGGTGATTATAGATGGCACTAGGCCTGGTCTTGTCCTCTTTCTAGAAGAATGGGGCAATCCAGGATAAGGGGATGAACACCAGGATCCTGGCTCATTTACCACTGATGATTTCACTTGAAGAAACTTTGTGTCTTGACATTTCCTTTTCCTCTAACAACATTTACTCCTGTCTTTCGATTACCTTGTTTGCTGGACTGCACTGGGTAATGTGTAAAAAGAAGGCAGCATTAGAAAATCCGTAAGGTATAGAAAAGTTGTGGGCAAGAACTTATGCTCTGATGGGCAAGAAAATTCTCTATTTTGGGTAGAAGAAGCTAAAGGGAAATCGTGTTTCATCCAGTAAATTGTAAACCACAATCCAATAAAGCACATTGGCTGGACTGGGTGCTAACGGTTTAGGACCTAAATGGTTTTGCAATGAAAGGCTGACTATCTCTTAATTTTCAACATCTCTTGGAAAAGTTTGAAAATTTCTTGAATCCATTGCATCCGTTTATTCCCGGAAGTATCGTATTTACCTTATGAGGCTGTCAGCAGAACTGTGCATAATTCATCCAAGATACCGTCAAATCATGATGACTCATGTTCCCTTGATGTTGAACTGCTTATCAGCTACAAAGACTGACATTTCCAGCATTCAGAGAGCTTATTTTCTTAATGTCATTGCTGTTTGTATTCATGGTCTATCAAGGTCAAAGACTTGTGCAGCCATCAGCGCTGAGTCACTGTTGTTGAGCACTTAGCATGCGGCCAGCATTTGGTGTTCATTTTCTTTAATCGTCTCAACAGCTCTGTGAGCTGGGCATTATTATCCACATCTCACAGATGAAGACACTGGCCTCAAAAAGTGAAGCACCTTCGCAGGGAGATCAGCTTGGGGCTTCGTGACGACCTAGGGGGTGGGATACGGAAGGTGGAAGGGAGGCTCAAGAGGGAGGGGATGTGGGGATATACGTATACATACAGCTGGTTCGCTTTGTTGTACAGCAGAAACTAACACAACATTGTAAAGCAGTTATACTCCAATAAAGATAAAAAAAACCCCAAAACCAAACCAAAGTCAATGGGAAAAAAAAAAAAAAGGGAAGCACCTTGCCAAAATTCACACAGTGAGGTAGTGGTGGTATTGTAATTCCAGCCAAGCTTTATCTGACCCCAAGACATGCTTCTACACAGGGAGTCATGCTGATTCCTAATGTGGAAATGAGTATTGTATTAGTTTGCTAGGGCTGCCACTTCAAAATGCCACAAACTAGGTGCTGTAAACAGATTTGTTCTCTCACAGTTTTGGAGGCCACAAATCTGAAATCAAGGTGTTGGCAGGGTTGCTTCCTTCTGAGGGCTGTGAGGAAAGGGTCTGTCCTGGCCTCTCTCCTTGGCTTGTAGGTGTGCCTTTTCCCTGTGTTTTTTTCTTTTTTTCATCTTTATTGGAGTATAATTCCTTTACAATGTTGTGTTAGTTTCTGCTGTACCACAAAGTGAATCAGTTGTATGCATACCTATATCCCCATATCCCCTCCCTCTTGAGCCTCCCTCCCCCCTCTCTAACCCATCCCTCTAAGTTATCACCTATCATCAAGCTGATCTCCCTGTGCTCTGCAGCAACTTCCCACTAGCTATCTATTTTACATTTGGTGGTGTATATATGTCAATGCTACTCTCTCACTTCATCCCAGCCTCCCCTTTCCCCCCGTATTCTCAAGTCTGTTCTCTACGTCTGAGTCTCTATTCCTGCCCTGTCACTGCGTTCATCAGTACCATTTTTTTAGATTCCATAGATATGCGTTAGCATACGGTATTTGTTTTTCTCTTTCTGACTTAACTCTTCCCTCTGCAAATCTCCCCTTCTCATAAGGACACCAGTCATATTGATTAGGGCCCACCCTAATGACCTGTACAAAGACCCTATCTCCAAACACAGTCACGTGCTGAGGTATGGGGGTTGGGACTTCGGTGTATGAATTCTAGAAGGGACACAACTCAGCCCATAAAGACATGCAGTCAGTTTGTTTTTCTAAAAGGTTGCAGGACTGTTTACTGTAGGGATGGGCCCTTGTTTGAATCCTTCTCACTGGAACTTCAGGAGCCAAGTCAGAGTTTGAGTTGTGCCTGACTTGTATTCACCCACTTTAAGGCTGAACTTGGAAGGGTCAACTGATAGCAACAGCTGCCTTGTGGAGCCACGGCTGCCTTTGGCTTCGGTGTGCAAAGCGATGCATGAGAAAGATAGACTTTTAGGGTACTTGGCTTATCTGAGTCACTGCTCCTTCCTGTCTCAAAGGGCTGTTTAGAGATTAATTGGATAAAAATTGCAACATAATTGGGTGGTTGGGAATTGGAGGCAGTGACTCAGATAAGTGAAGGCCGGTACGCCGAGGCTTTTGTGTCACTAGCTATGCGGAGGGTATGTTTTATATTGATTGGGTTTGAATGGAAAGAAAGAAGGATCTGGGACAGGCTTTGGGGTTAGTGTGTGTGAGGGGGCCGGGGGTGGGGGGAGGAGGCGGGATGTGTTTGAGTCAGGCAAGTTGAGGACGCAGAGGTAAAGAATGACCTAAGAGGAGCAGCACACCTTTGTCCAGGGGAAGAGACCCCATTAAAGGAAGGCCAAAGGCCATCTTTGTTGGCCTTGCTGACCTTTGCAGACACAGAGTTCTAAATTTAAATCTCTGAGACCAGTGATGGGCCCTCCGAGGATGGAAGTCCTCTTCTTTCCTCTTTTTCCTAAGGATGGAACTTCGAAACATTCTGAGGCTCAGATTCTGTTCTGCCACTGCCACTTTCCAGTCTCAGAGCTTGCAAAACACTGTGATGACAGGCTCATCTGTAACTATTTTAGAAATGGACACACATCCTGATGGTGCTGTCTCAGTTTTGCCCTGCCCACTGGACACGAGTTCAAGAAGGAGTCAAGCTGAGTGTTGTGCAGCTGGCTTGGTCACCCTTTCTGTTCTCAAAACACAAGCACGTTGTGTCTGATAAAGATCACACAATGATTGTGGGTTTTTGTTGAGGACAGAGCCACCTTAGTCATCCCAAGGGGATGCAGTGCAAAAGGAGGAAAATTCTGAGTTATACCATTTTTTTGAGTTGTTTTGCTCTTGGTGGTGGCTTGCAGTGGTTCCGTGGTCTGGGCCTTGCATGGGATATGGGACCTGCCAGAGTATTTAGAATTGTTTATGACTGTTAGGTGAAAGATATTCATTTTCCCAAAGGAAATCTTATTCTGCCTCTGTGGGAGTCTGCTCTTCACTGAGAGTATAAAAACTGTACTCCTTGCGCTCTCCTGAAGAGAAATCTTTGTTTTCTGATCTCTAAGTAAGATGAGTTCAGGGTGAGATGAGATTTCAGCTTTCCCCTCTGTCATAGTCAGACTTCTCAGAATGAAGCGTTAATGGATGCAGAAGCACTTTTACATGCTTGGAGAATTATTCTCGTAGGAGGACAAGATGTAACGTTCCTTATGGAAGTCAGTCTAGTCTTTCGTGTGAAACCCGCCAACACTAAAATTTCGCACAGCATAAACACCTACACCTTCTGGCTTGTGGTCTTCTGGAGGTGCTGCCTCTTTGCTGTTCACTGTTTTCTCCTTGTTATATATGCCCTTGGGCTTATTTATTGTTTTTTAAAAAGAACGTTAACTCCTGAATGGAAACAATGGCATCTTTCTAACATACTTGGTTTTGTATTTACCATAGTACAGTACAAAAATACAAGTGTCTCGACTGTTTATTCACCTTCACGTAAGAGGATTAAAAAGCTGCTTGGAGTTGAATTTGAAACTCTGTGAACTGATCTTGCAAGATAATTAGCCATCAGTCTGCTTTAGGAATGCGAAAAATAACAGAAAGTGAGCTTAATGTTTGATTTTTTTATAAAAGAAAATAAGAAAGAGGACTTTAAGAGATGGTCCAGGTACTTGCTACATGGTTCCAGTTGCCCTGGAGGCTGGACTAAGCCTGGGAACTGGCACCAGAATCTTGGGTCTGCAAGAAACAGGGAAAGTCTATGGTCACTGGTATGCTGTGCAATGGAAGTTTCCTTGGTCATCTCCAGTCTTTTTGAAGGACAGTAAAACTGGGGTTGCCTGTTTACTAGCCTCTACTAAGAGTGAGAATAAGCTCAGTGCTGGCATAGGGAGAAGCCTAGGTCTTTGGTACAGGATGAGACAGGTTAAGTGTAATAGTTACCTATTGCTAGGTAAAAAGTTATCCCAAAACTTAGTGCCTTAAAACAACAAACATTTACTGTCGCATAGTTTTTGTGGGTCAGGAATCTGGGTACAGCTGAGCTGGATGTCTCTGCCTCCGTCTAGGTCTCTCCAAACCTGCAATCTGTGTGTCAGCTGGAGCTGCAGACTCATGGGCATATTTGACCTGAAGGAGGATCTGCTTCCAAGATCACTCATGGCATTGTTGGCAGGGTTTCTCAGTTTCTCATGGGCTGTTGAACTGAGTGATGGCTTAGGTTCCTTGCTGGCTGTTGGTCAAAGATCTCCCCCAATTTTTTTGCCACAAGAGTCTCTCCATAGAGCAGCTGTTTTCCTCAAAATGAGCAAATGAGAGCAAGAGAGGGTGCTCAAGATGGAAGCCAGGCCTTCTGTAACCTAATCTCATAAGCGATATCAGTAACTTCTGCCATATTCTTCTTTTCAGAAGGGAGCTGATAAGTCTAACCAGGACTCAAGGGGAGAGGATTACACAATGATTTGTCTACCAGGAGACAGAATCACTGGGGTCCATCTTAGAGGAGTCCCACCATAACAAGGAAGAACAAGATAGGAACAGCAGAGATCAGGTCACACGAGCAGAAATATGGAGAATCCAAACTCTGATAATAAAAGACAAACTCACAGGAGTTTGGGCTTTGGAACAGACAGCCAGGAAGGACAGACATGCGATGATGAGACCTTACAAACTAGGATACATTTTGCTAAACTCATAAAAAGGGCAAGGACCATAGTCTTACACATTTTTATGTTCACTCTAAGGCTAAGTAAGTACTATGTCTTATACATATTTGTTGAATGCATGAAGCAGAGCATTTCAATTTTTTCTTAGTTACAGTGATGGATTTTTCTGCTTTCTTATAACAGTTTAAAGAACTTGAATCTCTTATAGAGTAAACCCAGATAGAATCAGGGTTTCTGTATGAGTAGAGTGACTGTATAATATACTGTCCAAATATTTTGCCAATATTTACTGTTGAAAATGAAGGGGGGTACTATTAATGACTATGCAAGGTCAACAGATGTACAGGAAACTGGGGTATATGGTCATCCTAGCTGTTGCCCTGGGACCCTTGCAATGACTTCAGAATCCTCTAGTTCAGGGAAGACCTTGGGATCCTCTTGGCTAAAGAAGCTGCCGGGAGAACACTCTTCTTTCAGTCTGGACCACAGCTTCCTTATTTGTGGAGTCGAAAGGGAGTGAGACAATGTCCCGTTTTTCACCTGGGAATTGACCCTGTTATGTTTCCACCACTCTGGAGATTAATATAATTTTGAGGATCTCCTGGGTACAGCGAGTAATGAGAATATCAGTCAACAAACAATTGTGTGGATTAGCAGCAGTTCCTAATCCAAGCTCAAGTTCTGACCTTGGAAACCACTTTACCTTGCTGGCTCTCCATTTTCCTTTCCCTGTGAAATCTAAAGGAAGTCTCCTTTTCCTGGAAATGAAAGTCAACAGCTCATGTCCTGTGGTGATGGGAATAAAGATTGTAACTGGTTTCAAATACTTTGTAAATAAAAGATATGAAATGACACATTACTCTCAGCATTATCACAATATTTACAAAGAGACTTAGATTCTCATCTCAAAATCCATACCTTTTGATCACTGAGCGCTGTGAGGTTGCTCTTCAGGCTAAGGGCCATATCTGTGCCAGAATTGTCCTGATAAGGCAAAAACATCATGTGAGTAAATCTTCATAACTAACTGAGATAGAGGTAGTCATAATCTTGAGTGTAGCATTGAGGAGAAACCATTTTCAGATGACATAAAGGCTGGTGCCCTGAACTATTTGATTTTCATTGGTCAATGGCTTCTAGAATTTCCTGAAAACATCTGAGGTTGAATTTGAGTGTATATCTTGTAAATCAATGATCTTTTTCCCTCATCCTCAGCCAACCCACATTAATTAGAGGGAAAACACCCTCATGTCTCCATTCTAGCTTTTTTCCTTGGCTAAAAGTATGCAATTATGAATTGTGCTGCTCATCTAACTCCATCGATACTTCTGGGAAAAGTCCATCTTACCTATTATGTTGGAAGGAAAGGTGGAAACCATGCAGAAAGACAATAGATTTTTATGGTATGGTCATGGAAAAATGAGAGATTTCACAGTTTATCTCATATAATGGAAAGAGACTCTTGAATAGAGAGAGTCAGAGTAGTTTATTTTACCCCAAATTATGCACAGATAGATAAATGGTGCTCCTTTAACAAATACAAGTAAAAGTAACCATTTAACCCATAATGTCATGTTCAATGCAGTTGATAAGGGGGTGAAGACAATGGGCTTAAAAATGCAAAGCTTCTCTTGGAAGAAGTTCTGCTGGATTTGACCAATTTCTTTTGACATGCATCAGAAGTCGTATTTCCATGGCAGGCTCAGAATTTCACAGTGTTTGTGACATGTGACATTCTGATTTATTTGGAGATTAAAAAGAAACGATACACCAGACCAGAAAAGCGTGATCACAGAGCGAATGTGCCACAACTGAAATCGCAGATGCTTCATTCTTTCTGAGGCTCCCAAATCCCTATGGCTTGCACATCATATTTGTGTCTTAACCACACCACAGGGCCTCATCAGCGGTTTCCTGATGGACCCTCTCCGAAAATGGTCCATCTTGGACCAAGTAGGTTTGCCGTGGGCACAGAACTTGGCCTCTGTTTCTTCTTCTTCTTCTTTTTTTTTTTTTTTGCCTCTGTTTCTTCTTGAAGGGTGGAGGTAGTGCAGTGTGGGGGAGAGAAGCAAGGCATAAACTACAGAGTCAGGGAGCTGGGATTTAGACGCAGCCTTGATCTTTCTGGTTGTGTGACCTTGGACAAGTCAATCAATATCTCTGGACGTGGGTTTCCTCATCTGCAAATGGGAAACAGTAATTAAACCACCCCAGAGATGTGATGGGTAAATGAAGGAGCGTAAACAAAATGTGGTTATTAAATGAAAGAACACGTAAAAGCACGAGCACGATGCAGTTATCAATACTTGTTGTTATCCAAGCATTCAGGGGACATCCTCTGGATGGTCTTTGGGTTGGCCTTTGAAGTATTTACGACACAATAATAGTTGTGTCTTTGTTTCCAGACTTAAAACTTACATCCTATTAAAATGAGAAATTATTTTCATCAATACTTCTGAATGTTTTGGGGGAGGGGGTGGCAGGTGGAGATGGGAAAAATTAAGGGGGTCAGTGGAGACTTTCATTGTTACGGGCATTTCTGTGCATTAAAAATAATTTGGAGAGCTATTGCTTATTTTGGAATTGATGCAATGTTCTTCCAATCTGTAGGTTGCTGGGGCCAGGGCTGGGGTTGGAGGGGGTCATTGTTACTTCCTGTACTTGGGAGGGAGGAGGTTCTAGCCACCTCTACTGCCTAATAAAATGTTCTCTTGATGTACTGTTTCAAAAGCCTTCCTCCTCCAGGATGTTAAACATGGATGTTGCCCCATCCATCCCTCCATATGCCAGCTGCTGGTCTTCCTCACCCTCCCGGGTCAATTCTCAGATGTCCTTCATCTGTGACGTTAGTCTTGCCTACTTTTTGACCAGAAAGTGAAAGTGAGCAGAAGCCTCAGTTCAACCAGTTGGAGCCAGGTGACCATTGAGAGCTTCTTGCTGGCCAGATCTTTTCACTACACCAGCGTCCTTCACTTTCCCTGCTAGTTCCCTGTTTCTCATTAGCACCCTTGGGGGGCTGGCTTCTGCCTGCAGCTCTGGAAACGTAAAGTGTTGCGCGCTGCTGGCCTTGAGATGCTAAGGATACACAGTGGCTCTTTGGGATCTCCCTTATTGATCCCTGTCTATTCCAGCTTGAGTTTGGTCTTTTCCCTTCATCCTGTGTGTCTGACACGGAGCACCGGATGGGAATTAGTCATCCTTGCACCGGGGCAGCTTGGTCACTTCTATCCAGCATGGTCCTGGTATTCTCTCCGTGCTCTCTGACTCGTACTTCAAAAGTCCTAGCATGCCTCATGCTTGAGAATGTCCTTATGACTGGTAACAATGAAAAATGGAAATGGAGATGTGTTTCTTCATAGGCCCACCTGATAAGCTGCAGCATGAATACTGGAGCCTGAGTTTAGTGAAAAGTGTGTAGACTTTGGGGCAGACACACTTGGGTCCAAATCCTAACTCAGCTTTGTGCCCTTGAGCAGGTCGCCCAGTCTCTCTCAGCCAACATTTTCTCACCCTCAGACATAGATAAGGATACTACCTTTTTAGGATTGTCGTAGGATAAAATGAGACCATGCAGATATGGAAATTAGCTAGCACACAGTAAATACACAGCAAATGTTAGATATTATTACTATTACCATGCTACTAACTAATTACTGCTGAAAAGAACTTAGATACATGACATCACTTTCTAAATAGGGTTTCCAAATAGGATTTCTAAATAATCCCAGCCAGGGAACAGGGACCCATGGAAGGTTTTCATAAAGAGTCAAAATGTTAAAACACATAGTAAAATTCATTAATTCTTTCTTGAAGGAGAATAGCTTTTTATTTCACGGGAGAAAAAAAGACCCTTGGAATTCTGTAGTTGATATGTGTCTACATGTTCTAATGAAAACATGAAGAAAGATGACAAACTACACTGTGACATTCAATGATGAATTCTCACTAAAAGTCAACAGATGTTCAACAAATTCAGTGATTCACTGAAAAGATTGCCCTATTGTGTTATCACTAGCGCTCACCTTGATTCAAGAAACTTGTCACATAAAAAAATCTAATGTGTGTGATTTATCTGTGAGATGCCTCTGTATCTAATGAGTACACAGTGTCTGGGCCCTTAGACAGGCTGGTGTAATGAGTAGTGAAGGCATATGAGATGTAAAGAGGGATGGGCACCCTCTCAATCTGACAGAGCATCTGGCAAGGACATGATGGAACAGGAAGGCAGTGGTGGGGGCCACCAGCTCTAGGAGGAGAGAACCCACTCATCTGAGGATGTTGGCTTCCTTGCAGCTGAACTGAATGGTTTGATTCAGCCACTCACAATCAGACCATGTGAGCAAAGGAAGAGGCACCACTCTTCAGAAAAGTCAGGCATTCCATGAATTGAGAACAAAATATAAATCATTAGAAGGTTTTAATATGTCAAGATATGTTTGAATACCTACCTCAGAGACATGCTCATGCTAATCTAGACTTCTCTTAGTAGATAAAGATGACATAATTTACCTACACAGCAGATAAACCTCAACGTGAGTGGTGTGTGTGTGTATATATATATATATATATATATTACAATGGAATATAACTCAGCCATAAAAAAGAACAAAATAATGCCATTTGCGGTGACATGGATGGACTTAGAGATTGTTATACTGAGTGAAGTAAGTCAGAAAGAGAAAGACAAGTATCATATGATATTACTTACATGTGGAATCTAAAAAAATGGTACAAATGAACCTATTTACAAAACAGAAATAGAGTCACAGATGTAGGAAAAAGTTTATGGTTACTAAGGGGGAAAGGTAGGGGAGGGATAAATTGGGAGATTGGGATTGACATATACACACTACTACATATAAAACAGAGAACTAATAAGGACCTACTGTACAGCACAGGGAACTCTACTCAATGCTCTGTAATGACCTATATGGGAATAGAATCTAAAAAAGAGTGGATATATGTATAACTGATTCACTTTGCTGTACAACAGAAACTAACACAACATTGTAAATCAACTATACTTGAATAAAAAATTAATTTAAAAAAAACTCAACATGAGTGCCACAAAACATAAATTGTACAAATTAAAAAATAATAAATAGCTGTGTACCAGTACCTTAGAAGTTTCCCTGTGAGACCTATAGTCTGACAAAATCAGGTTCATTGACCCACTGCCATGAGGGCACCACACACCAAGAATCATTAGGTGTCTCAACAAACAAAGGAAAAGATGGAGATACTACGGGATGGGGGAAGGGTGGAATGTAGGCTCAAAGCATCGTCAGTTCTAGACTGCAAAGTGAACCCAAGGTCCTGTTTCTTTGGACTCTACAAAGTTAAGTTAGACACGGAATACTGAGTCCAGAAGCCCCTTGTCTGAAGTGCTGCATTGATTGTGAATCAAGAATGTTTCTCTGTGTCAAAGTGACTTAGATTCTTAGGCAAGAGTGGAATGTTTCATTCTTATTGATATAATGTCAAATAGTGAAGTTTCTGATAGCCTATGACTTTAAACTACAAAGTTTCTCTAAATTACGTATCAAGTTCATTGGTGATGGCACTTCCCTGGCGGTCCAGTGGTAAAGAATCTGCCTTGCAACCTGTGAGATGCAGGTTCGATACCTGGTTGGGGAACTAAGATCCCACATGCTGCAGGGCAACTAAGCCCGTGGGCCACAACCACTTAGCTCGCATACCTCAAAGAGAGAGCCCGCGTGCTGCAAACTACCAGAGCCCACGCGCCACAACTCGGGAGAGAAAACCTGCACACCACAACTAGAGAGAAGCCCGAATGCCACAACGAAGAGCCTGCGTGCTGCAAGGAAAGATCCCGTGTGCCACAACTGAGACCCAATGCAGCCAAAAAGAAATAAATAAGTAAACAAATAAATAAATATAAAATAAATGAATATTAAAAAAAAGTTCATTGGTGACGGAGAAAAATTAACCACGGAAGAGGGATGTCGAATAGTGGTGAGAAGGTTTCACTTTAAATAGCTAGTCAGGGAAGGCCTCATGTTTGAGTAAAGATGTGGAGTCAGCAAAGGAGTGAGCCACGCAGATGTCATGGGGAGGAGCGTTGCAGGCAGACATTTGTCACAAGGAACCAATATGGATACATTATTATCGACTAAAGTTCATACCTTATTCAGACTTCCTCAATTTCTCCTTAGTGCCCTTTCTCGGTCCCAGGATCGCATCCTGGGTCCCACATTACATTTGGTTGTTACGTCTCTTAAGCTCCTCCTGGCTCACAGTTTCTTAGTTTCCCTTCTTTTTTTTTTTTTTTTTAATGCCCTTGACAGTTTTCAGGAATTTGGATCAAACGTTTTGTTGAATATCCTTCAGCTGGAATTTGATGTTTTTCTCATGATTAGACTGGAAATCTGCGGTTCTAGGAGGAAGACTACAAAGATGAAATGCCTTCTCATCACATCACATCATATTACCAC
The DNA here is from genome assembly GCF_030028045.1 of Hippopotamus amphibius kiboko. Classification (NCBI taxonomy): domain Eukaryota; kingdom Metazoa; phylum Chordata; class Mammalia; order Artiodactyla; family Hippopotamidae; genus Hippopotamus; species Hippopotamus amphibius. Next base: position 10,064,035 of record NC_080199.1, on the reverse strand, counting down.
CATGAGTGACCACTGTGGATGTTAACTTCCATCAACTGGCTCAGGTAGGATTTGTCAGATTTCTCCACTGTGAGTTAATCTTTTTCTCTTCCTTTCCATGCTGTATTCTTTGGAAGGAAGTCACACTTAACGGAGAGTAAAGCTCCACTTCCTATTTATTTATTTATTTATTTATTTATTCATTGATATAAATCTGGACTCATGGGTATTTATTTTATACACTGGGTTTATAATCCAATACTACTGTACTTATTTTGTTGCTCAAATTGTTCCAGCCTTGGCTGTTGGGAGTTCTTTCAGGTTGGTTACTGTGTCCCTTTGATGTGACCCTGTCATTTGGGGATTTTCAGCACTTCCTTACCTGCTGGCACTAAAAGATGCCTCAGGACTGTCCTGTATAATCCCGGCCCCAGTCCTAGAATCAATCATTTCCCAAGGAGCCCTGCTTTCTTCAGAGTGGATTTCAATTTATTTCTTGACAACCTGGAACTATTAACCTTGAAAATAAACTAGACCTTCTTTTTGTACTCTCAATTATCATGAATTAGATCATAGATGTACTAGAGGATATTTTTGGTTACACATTCTCAAGGGAAATCTTTACCCTCTTCTCTCAAGCACCAATGTCAAGACATGCACGTTTCCTTGATGTCTTCTTCTGATTGGACAGTCTATTTCTCCTCTCCTTTCCCATCAAGGTGTAGTTCTTTGGTGTCTCAGTTTAGGTGGTGAGCCTCCTCTTGGCCTTCCCCCTTTTTGGTGAGTCTTAGGCTTCATCTCCCCTTGAATCTTCTAACACTTGCAGTCATCAGAGTGTAAACTCAATAGATCAGGGTTCAGCTCTTTCGAGAGAAAGAACTAGCTTGACGCTTTCTTGTCTGCCACGGTTCTCGCTTCTACTTTATTTTTGGCCATTGTGGATTCTTTTCTTAGTGATAACTCACTTAAAAAGATATTTCTTAAGTTTTGTCCTTTTTTTCAGTGGTTTCACTTAGGAGAGTTGTTCAGTTTACCCACTCGGCCATTCCAGCAGAAATAAAAGTCTAGGTTCATATCTTGACCTTGCTGTTGATTAGAGAAGGATCCCTACTGTTGGTTTTCTGGAAGCCGGCAGCTTACCTGGGCCAGGAGCACCAGTGCAGGAGTAAAGTGTTCCTCTCTTTGTGGTTACCCAGGGTGCTATTACTTTAGGCTGAGGGGACCGTGAAGAAGACTGGAAGGTACGTGTTTAATAACTCCGGATAAACAGGCTTTTGCAGAACTCTTAATGCAAATGTTGTTGAGTTGGGGTCGTACTCAGCTGAAACCTGGATAGACTCCTTTTCTATGTATAGAAAGGCTGAAAGAAGCACTCTGACATGTTCAACTCAAACCATGGTCTTTCTGTGAGTGGACTGTACACACCAAGACAGCAGTGCGTGGGGATGGGCAGGGGATAAAGAGACTTTTTCTTCCAGTGACTGTCCTGTCGCTCCATTGCCCTCATCATCTACTCTTTTTGGATGGTCAGTCTCTATTTGGTAGTTTCCTCTGGTACTTCATCACTCATTCAATTATCAACCTAATTCCATCTGACTTCTATCCTTTACCACTCCACTGAAGCAGCCTTCACCTAGTTCATCAATGATCTCTCAGTCTATTCAAAATACATCTCCTTTCAATTCTCACCCTACTTGGCTTCTTATCCTGGACTGTCATTGAACAACTTCTCCTCCTTGAAACTCTCACACACCTTCGCTTCCTGGTTTTCCTCCTATTTTTATGGCTACTTTATCTCGTGGAAATCATTCTTTCCTCTCTGATAGCTTGTCTTTATTTTTCAGCCATTCTTTTATCTTCATCTTCTTAACAAATATTAATTGAGCTCTACGTCTCAGATGGCACAGACAAGTAAATAAGAGACGTGCTCCTTGCTTCACAGAATTTGGTATCTAGTAGAGTATAAACTATTATTACAGTGAGTTATGGGACTACGTATCAGGAGGTCATAGTCAACTCTGGGATGTTGACCTCAAAGCTTATATTCAAAGGATAAATGATAGCTATTCAGCCACAGTGAGTAGCTAGGCATGGGAATCAGCACGTTGTAAGGTCCAAAGACAAGAGGTGCGTTATGTTAAATCATTGAGAGATAGCCTGGAATGGCTTCCCCAGCAGGGGGAAGAGCCATGAGAGACGAGACTGGAGAGGCAGGTGGCGCAGTTTCCCTTTAGATGCTTTATTTGCTTGTTTTCAAGTTTGTCCTCTTTCCTCTGGTCTCTCTAGAATTGTCATGAACGGGGGAGCCACGATTCCCCCATAACTGAGTGTAGGAAAGTTCACCCGGTAGCTTTTCTCCTCAGCAGGAGAGAGTATTCTGTGTTTGGGAGTAGGCAAGAGGGCAGAAGGAAGAGTGATGGATGCTAAGGCCAACTTGACCTGAGGCATGGGTTCCCTTGGATGCCCCAGTTAGAAGCATTATTTCTTGCTAGTCATTTACTACACCCATTATTATTATGCGCATTAGTGTCGAAGGACAGGTTTCTGGGGTTTTTTTTTTTGGCTACGTTGGGTCTTCGTAGCTGCCTGCAGGCTCTCTCTACTTGTGGCAAGCAAGGGCTACTCTTCATTGCGGTGCTCGGGCTTCTCAGTGCAGTGGCTTCTCTTGTTGAGGAGCGCAGCTCTAAGTGCGTAGGCTTCATAGTTGCTGCATGTGGGCTCAGTAGTTGTGACTCACAGGATTTAGAGCACAGGCTCAGTAGTTGTGGTCCATGGGCTTCGTTGCTCCATGGCATGTGGGATCTTCCCTGACCAGGGATCGAACCCGTGTCCCCTGCATTGGCAGGTGGATTCTTAACCACTGCGCCACCAGGGAAGAACCAAAGGATGGGTTTAAAAATGTGTCCTGTGGAGACAGCCTGCTGTAGAGGTGCTTCTGAGACTTTCACTCTTGTTGAGTAGCGATGGGCAGATGGCCAGTGAATAAGGTCCCAGGCCTCTTACTCCCACCTCCATTCAACCAGTCTTCGAACCTGGATTCACACCTGCCCCATCTAAGTCAGTAATCCACCCATTCATATTTTATTTTTATTATTCTTTTAAATGTTCGTCTTCTACCTGGGAGAGATGGGCTCTACTTCAACTATTTTAGCACCTGGAGTTCACAACTGACTTTAGCTAAGAGGTAATGGAAAATTTTCAGTCTTAATTCTCTCGCCTAGTCTTTCCTACTAGGTTTCTGATTCTGAAGATTGACGTGAAGGGCCTGATTCTATTTCCCAAGACATTTAAGGAATCAAAAGAGACTCAAGAAGTCTCCGAAACAGACTAAAGAAATACTTTGCAAACCAGGCTCTTTTGAGGTCTAGGGGATCATGAAGGCACTTAGGGCCTCCCTGGGGGTTGGGAGAATTGCCTGCATCTGGGTTTTAGCCCAAGAGCGCTGCTTTCCTCTCCTGTAATTACTGGGACCTTGCAGAGTATTTCACTTGCAAACAGGGTTCTGCTGCTAAAGGGAGTAATGACACCGCTGGATTAGAAGGTTATTAAACTGGTTTCAGCTAAAATGTATGTTCTTATGAGACAATGATGAAGGGGCAGGTTTATTTGCTTTTCTGTTTGTTTGGTTTGGTTTGGTTTGTATCGTATGGAACATAAACTACGGCTCATGCAGCACAGGGTTGAGCTCTGATGGCTTTGCCTCGGAACAGCAAGATCTCTCCCACATGAAAGAGGAAAAAGAATCTCGGTTGCTGGGAGTGCAAGGTGCACTCTTTGAGTGTGCATTTTAATGCCAGTGTCAGGGCAAACGTCCACCAGCTGTCTAAACAGTTCCTGAGCCAAATAATAGCATGCAAGATATGTAGGTTTCAGATATATGCCATCTTAAAACAGCACTTAGGCATTAACTTAATCCCAGCTGCTCTATGCCAGCCAATGTATTTTGTTTGTAAACAGTGCATCTGCTGCAGGCAGCCAGGCGAGCTCTGCGGGGTAACGTATAGCAGGCTGATTTTGCAGAGGTGAGCCTCCTGAGCATTTGAAACAATCGCGCTGTCTCGCAGACTGAGCCTGTTGACTCTAGTGGGGAAACAAAAACTTGGGGTTTGGTTCATCCCAGGTGCTGCTGTTGCAATTTTTATCTCCAGATGTTCAGTCTGGAGAAATGTCCTGTTGTCCACAGTCACGCGTTCGCTTGAAATGGGACTTATCCCCTAAATAGTTCATTGTTCACCCTTCATTATAGGCTAAATATTTGCATCCCCTGCCCAAATTCATATGTTAAAGCCTTAACCTCCAATATGACTTTATTCCGAGAAGGGACCTGTGAGGAGGTGATAAAGGTTAACTGAGGTCATAAGTGTGGGGCCCTAATCTGATAAGGCTGGTGCCCTTACAAGAAGAGGAGGGGACACCAGAGTTCTCTCTCTGCCACGTGAGGATGCAGCCAGGAAGGGAGTCCTCGAGTCTCCCTCCATGCCAGAAAGAACCATATTGGCTAGTACCTTGACCTTGGACTTTCAGCCTCCAGAATTTGAGAAATACATTCCGTTGTTGAAGCTGCTCCTTCTGTGGCATTTTGTTATGGCAGCCCTAGCTTACTCATGGACCCTTGTTTTTTTCTCTTTTTTAAAAAGTAATCATTAATTACTTAATTTATTGGCTGTGTTGGGTTTTTGTTGCTGGATGCGGGCTTTCTCTAGTTGTGGCGAGCGGGCACTACTCTTCATTACAGTGCGTGGGCTTCTCATTGTGGTGGCTTCTCTTGTTGTGGAGCATGGGCTCTAGGCACGTGGGCTCAGTAGTTGTGGCGCACAGGCTTAGTTGCTCTGCAGAATGTGGGATCTTCCCTGATCAGGGATGGAACCCGTGTCCCCTGCATTGGCAGGCAGATTCTTAACCACTGAGCCACCAAAGAAGCCCACACCCTTGTTTTTTCTTTTTTAAATTCCTTAATCTAACTTGTTTCTTAATGGCAACACATAGCACTGGGACTTCCCACATCACGGCCTTGCTTCTCATTAGTCAACAGCTACAACATTTCAAAATATCTTGTTTGGGGATGCCACTGTTTTCTTCCTTTGTATTGAATGAATGTCCTGGTGTCTGCCTGAGAGGAAGTGTCCTGACTCCTAGTGGGTGCCTGCAGTGTGGCTCAGGCCATTTGATCTCCTTAGTGTCTCTTCCTAGTCCCAGGCCCATGGGATTTAGATTTGTTTTGACTTTGAAGTTGTCTGGCTGACACTGCTGGTTGTTGGTGGGAGATCCATTCCTCCTGTCTGTCTTGCTGAAAGAATGCTGATGTTGCTCTGGGTGATAATATGCCCTAGTTCTAAGAAGAGAAATCCAAATTGGTGTAAATCAAGATGGACAATTCTCTTTTCTGGCTTTCATAGGGGTTTCTATGTGATGTAGTTCTAGCAAAATATATGAAAGCCAGAAAAGAGAATTGTTGAGTAAAAGTCTGATAAGTAGATAGATGGAGCTGGTGCTGCCCTTCCTCCCTTTCTTCCACTTTTGTCGTGAATGTGATGTCTAGACCTGTGGCAGCTCTCTTGTGATCATGAGAATGAAAGTCTGGATGCTAAGGGTGGTGCAGAAAGAGAGAAACAGCCTGGGTCCCTGAGGCATCTCTGAACTATTGGACAATATCCGTAACTGCCTACTCCGGACTTCTCAGCATACTCTTTTTGAGATTCATCCATATCGTGCAAGCGTTTGTTCTTTCTTATTGTGTATATTCTATTGTGTAGATATATCTCCACTATCCATTATCCTGTTGATGGAAATTTGAGTCTTTTTCTAGTTTTTGGTTGTTATTAATAAAGTTGCCACAAATGTGTGTATTTCTTTTCTTGGACATATGCTTTCAGTTTTTTAGGGGTAAATGCCCAGGTGTGGAATAGCTGGGTTGCAAGGTAAGTGTGTATTTACTTATGTAAGAAACAAACTGTTTTCCAAACTGGTTTTTCCATTTTCTGTTCCCACTAGCAATACATGAGGATTCCAGCTGCTTCACAACACTTGTCAACCCTTGGTATCGTCAGTCTTACTCATTTAGTCATTCTGTGGGTGCCAGATGGCTTTTCATTTTTCTTTTAATTTGCATTTCCCTCATGACTAATGATGTGGAGCATTTTTCATGTGACCATTGGCCATTTGTAGATACATTTGTCATGTGTTGTGCCTGTTCAACTCTTTTGCCAGTCAAAATAAATTGGATTGTTCGTAGTATTGAGTTGTAGGAGTTCATTACGTATTTGAGATATGTCTTTGTCTGATATATGTGTTGCAAATATTTCATCACAGTCTGTGGCTTGCTTATTCCTGCCATGTCCCAATGTCTGAAGACATTTTTTGCCACTCTCCAATATTTCTTGTTCCCATCAAATTGGTTTCCTCCTCAGCGTCCAGAGTGCCATGCTCACCCCTGAGTCCATGGCTCAGCTCTGCCACTGGTTGGATGCCTGGCCACTGCCCCCTCCACACTAGGGTCTCTCTCCCTGCTTAGTGGCTGCTGCATTTGCTGTTTACCACCTCATCTTTGCATGCCACCAGGTGTCTTACTTACATTAGTCCTCTATGTCTGGAGGTTTTGTCTCACCACCTGGATGTCAGTTCCTTGAGGACAGGGAATGTGTCTTATTTTTTCCTTACTGCATCTAAAAGAGTGATGTACAAATAGACCTGGGGCCCTATACATGCAAATATTAATAGTTCAGAATAGAAATCCTCTTTCAGCTTCTTAGCCCAATACATTAGGCAATTTGCAATTTCTTCCCATTTTAGATGAGATATTGAGTCAGTTTGGTACATTAGCACAATTTCTCTCCCAATTCATGATGTCTTTTTATTTTATACTTTCAAATAGTTCATTAAGTATGTGGAGATTTGGAAATACAGATTACCTTTTATGAGACATTATACCATTATTTTCTGGAATTGAACAAATTGCACCCTCTCAAAATCAGAGTTTCCAGGTGTCACTAAAATAAATTTTGGGGGAAATAAGAAGAAAAAAATAGCTTATCCATCCTTTGGTTATAATTCAAGGTGTTTAAGGGTCTTAGGTCAGGTTCTTAGAGGTCATTTGACATCTAAATCAGTTAACTAGATAAGACCATTCTGAGGAGAATGTTACTGCTTTTATTGAGAATAGAAAATCTAGGAGTAATTAAAAACTATCCCTGTCTTGGGAAATTTATTATTTACTTACTAGTCCATAATTTCCTTTCTCTCACCCACACTAATGGCAATAATGACAGAAGTATCTTATAAAGCAATGTTTCTGTGGTTCCTTGGGTTTCTCCTCCTATGTGGCCGTGTTGGAAATTCTGGAATATCAGGGATGATCCCTTGGAAGAAAAGAGTGAAAAGAATGTCAGGAATTTTCAACTATTCATTAATTTATTCAACAAGTCAAGTACATGGTACGTACTTGAATACACACCATGACTGGAAGACAACAGCTGAAGAAAGAGCCTATTCACACCATGCATGCCTGGGGAATGGCCCTACATTTTGGAGATAAGTTCACTGGAGAGAAACTACACTGTTCTACAAAAGGTGTAAATGTCTCCTGGTGTCCTCTCAGAAACCGCTTGCTGCCATCAGTGGAGAATAGGTCCAATCAAGCACAGAATTTCTGATGTCTTTTTAAAATGATAAGGTATGAATTGGGTTTGTATGTGCTCAGGAATGCAGAAAAAAGACACCAAATTGCTTTTAATTTCCATGATTACAGGTTCATAGAAAGTAGAAGCCTTTCAAATATCCATTGGGAGCTTTATCTACTTCCAGGAGGTAAAATAAATACACTAAGGCATATTTTCCACCTGTTTCTCCAGATCTGTTCTCTATTAGTGCATGTTCTCTGTCTGGACAGCTGATCTATAGGAACAATGTCCAGGGCTTCCTTGCCCTCTGGTTTCCACTTGGGGTTGACCAACAGAGATGTTGGCAGGATGCTGGAGGGAGCAGAAGGATGAGGTCATGTCAGGCTGGCTGTGTCCCTGGATCAAAGGTCATTGCTCATATCAAGGTGGAGTCTCTTCCAGGTGCAGGCACCTGCTTTCTTCACTCATCCTCTTAGCCTAGCTGTGGTAACAGCTCTGGTTATTAACCCCAAGTTACTGTTCTGTTTCTGTGGTTCCCTTCCTCCTGGCCCAGGCCTTTGTAAACAGACCTTTTCCAAATAAACCTCCTCGAATTGTCTTGTTATGGGCGTGCCATGTTGTTAGTGTCACGCTGATATGTCACAGTATAAAATTGCATTCTATTTATAAATTTGTGGTTTTTAAAGATACAAATAAACTCATTGCAGTTAACTTCTGACATCTTCCATCTCCTATGTACTACCCTGAAATAAAAAGACTGGAGGAGAGACATGATGGTGGAGAATGTTCCACATTGAGGAAAGATACAAGTTCTCAGATTTAAGGAATGCCCAAGTCCTAAAAGTGTAATGAAAAAAAACTGCCAGATGCATCCAAATCAACCTATAAAGAATCAAAGACAAAAAGAACATCACATGCCCTACCTGAGAGGAAAGATGGGTGACTTAGAGAGACACAGCACCTGGACCGACAGCTGCTTCCCTGCAGCAGCAAGAGGTGCCCGAAGACTGCCTTCAAGAGTCTGGGGAGAACGTGCATCGCCCTGACCATCTGAGAGTTCAGGCAAGTAGAGACACACTCAGATCTACATAGGAAGAGAGACTGTCCTGCCTCCAGGCCCCTGCGGGAGATGCTAACAAGGAAGGACCCAGCAACAGGGGCCTCACAAAATATTTAAAAGTACGACCTATCAATGCTTGTGGGTGAGCTGAAGCAATTTACCTAGGGGGAGATTTGTAGCCTTAACTGCGCAAATTAGAAAACAAGGAAAACTGGAAAAAAATGTGTCTAAATCAAGAAAATGGACGAAGAACAGGGAAACCAAAGTAGAGGGGAAAATGTAAGAAAGACAGAATCAGCAAGTCATGAACTAGAAAACAAAGAAATAATAGGGATGTTTAGCAAAGTTATCTGAAGTTTATATAGCAGTCAATTGACTATGATACAGAATATCTATCTATATAATCTAGGTATCTCTCTGTATGAGTGTATGTATCTATCTCCTCCAGAAATCAATAAAAATAGAAAAGATAACCTAAAAGAGCACACAGGTTATGAGCAGACATTTCAAATGAAGAGAAACGTATGAAATGGTTAATAAAGATGTAAAGACCCTCAGCTTCACTACTAGTTAGGAAAACGACAATTTAAAAACATTGCCATACCATTTCACACTCATCAGATTGTCAAAAATTAAGTGAAAATCTGTCGGTGAGAAAAAGGACTTGGGGAAGCAGGAACTCGGATCCACTGCGGTAGGATTGTAAATTGGTTCAGTGACAGTCCAGGGCAACCCGGCGGCTCTCTGGTAATGCTGAAGTTGCACACACTTGCGTTTCCACTTCCAGTGAATCACTCCTGTTCACTGCAAGTTTGCTTTTTTTAAAAAATTAATTAATTAATTTAATTATGGCTGCATTGGGTCTTCGTTGCTGTGCACCGGCTTTCTCTAGTTGCGATGGGTGGGGACTACTCTTTGTTGTGGTGCGTGAGCTTCTCATTGCAATGGTTTCTCTTGTTGTGGAGTGCCGGCTCTAGGCACACAGGCTTCAGTAGTTGCAGCACATGGGCTCAGTAGTTGTGGCTCATGAGCTTAGTTGCTCTGCAGCATGTGGGATCTTCCTGGACCAGGGCTCAAATCCGTGTCCCCTGCATTGGCAGGCGGATTTGTAACCACTCACCACCAGGGAAGTCCCGCAACTTTGCTTTTGTTACAGCAAAAAATTTGAAATTTAAATGTCCATCTATAGAATTCTGGATCAATTATTGTCTTTAACATACTAGAATATAGTATTTAAGATGAATGAACTAGATCAGTATGCATCAATATGTGTTGACATCAAAAACATACTGTTGAGATGCTAAGTGAAATAAGCCAGAACTAAAGGACAAATATCATATGATTCCACTTACAGAAGCTACCCAGAGCAGGCAAATTCATGGAGACAGAAGGTAGAATGATGGTGGTCAGGGGCTGGGGGAGGAAGAAATGGGGAATTATTATTTAATTGGTACAGAATTTCTCTTTGGGATGATGAAAAAGCTCTGGAAATAGATACTGGTGATCGTCACATAGCTTTGTCAATGTGATTAATGTCACTGAATTGTACCCTTAAGAATGTTAAAATGGTGCATTGCATGTATACTTACAACAGAGAATCTGAAAATCCATAATGTTGAATGAAGAAGACAACTTGTAGAAAGAGAGGTACATATGTGATTTAAGGACTTGTAAACTTGTAAACACATGCACATGTGTTAAAAGTATAACAACATGAACAGACAACTTCAAGATAATGGTTTTACCTGGAGAGGGAGGGTACAAAGTTGGGGGGGGGCCTCAATGGTATCTGTGATGATTCTGAAAAAAGTAAGAGTTCTGAAGGGAACATAAACTGTTGACCCTTAATTCTTATCGATGATACAGGTTCATTTGAAATATTTACATTTTAAAAATGCCCCAAATCAGAGTCTTGGGAGAATGTTTCTGATCATTTAGTCGACTATTTCCAAAACTGATAAAACAGGATGGTGACGGGGTGGTGATGGGGAGGGAGAATGTCAGCGTCCAGGTACTACGCATCTCTCACACGCCTGTTTACATCTTTCTTACTTCAAAGAATTTCATTGCTAGACATTTCCACGTATTGTGGTGGACCAGGTGCGGCAAGAGTGGTCCCCATGTTTCAATAAATAAAGGTGAGCCCATCTTTTGTAGAAGTCCTTCCACCCGAGGTCCTCGAGTGAGGAAAATCATCTGGCGCCTTCTGACTGGCTGAATTGTGCACGGATTCTAGCTAACTGTAAATAACCATGAACAAAGAATATCTCAGTAGCCAATATTTTTCTCTGCTGGTATCAAATGAAATTCATTTGGTATCAGCTGGAGTTTTTATAGTGCTAATGGAAGTTGTTTTCAGTTATCACGTCAGTCCATAAGTATACAAAGGCAGCAATTTCACTGGTAATCTGGAGATCAGTTTGTGTGTAGGGGGTATGCGTTAGACCGTTTCTGCGGTGTAAGCTTTTATCTTAAGAAATGTGGGGGGATCATAAAGAAAGAGGGAATGATGAAACAGAACATCCAACAAGGGCTGAGGTTGAGCTTGGCAACATTTCCTAGCGGGAACATCTGAACTCCGAGAGATGGTGGTGTCCGGGAAGCGCTGGGCACGGTGGGGAGCTCGTGCATCTGAGAACTCATCCCACCAAATGCCGGTGAGCTTCCCTCCTCATTCCAATGACAGCTCTTTACATCCTGACGGCTCTGGCTTCTGTGCAGCCGCTGTTTGATCTCATTCCACGGAGCAGAGGAATGGAGCTGGAACCATCAATTTTTGTTTTTTAATAAACTCGTGTAATTTTGCCATACTCCTGCCAGGTACAAGAATGACAGTGGAGCCCTGTAAATAATCTGCTCCCTGCAGAATTTTAATTATTTCTATTCTTTCAGCAAACAGAAGCCCCGTTCGTTGTGATGATAGTGTGTGTGGAGACTGAAGGACCAAAATGCAAGTCCCATGTTGTTAGCCCAGTGAAGGGCAATTCAGTTTTTCCCCTCTGCACACGGACACGCTGAGTGCCTGAGATATTTGTACCCAAAATCATAACTGGTAGCATGGTAGAAAACTCGTTTTGCAGTCAGAACTCCAGAGCCTAAGGGATTTTTTCCCCCAAAGATCAAAGGCTGGGTCATCTGACTCCTATTAATATGGTAAGAATCCAACTCTTGGTAGAAGAGACCCCTGCTTTTAGAAAGAGGAAGCAAGAATTGTACACCTAAAAATGGATACAATGGTAAATTTTATACTATCTAATAAGAAATACATAGAAAAAAATGAGTAAGCAAGTAAACAGGGGTTAATAAATGTTGCTGAGGCATGAGCACTATGCCAGGTAGGGGATGGTAAAGATTCCTTGAGACAGGGATGCTGCCTTAATTCCTTCTTATACCCGCTTTCCTGTATAATCCTTTCCCAGCTCTGAGTGCCTGGCTAATTGTGGGCAGACAAATGTTTATTGAATGAAATAAAAGATATGCTTGTGTTCTCAAAGAGTAGGGTAGAAAAGGCGCTATTTTACAAAAAAAACCGAACAAGACTAAGAGGAATTATTTATCTACAGTTATATATCCTGTGTTTGAGTGCATCTGGAAGGCACGGGCTGGGTCTTACGTTTGCATCCTCAGCCTTTAGCCCAGGGCATGGGTGAGCAGCGGGCACCATTGGGACCCAACCTAGACCCCTTTATCAAGCTGGTATACCCATCTTCCAGCTCCTGGGAGCCTTGGAGCTCACAGATCACAGCTGCCCTTGGCCAACCGACAGCCACCCCCTAACCCCTTCAGATGGCCGCATTCTTGCCTAGGTCTATTCTGTTCTATCCTACTATTCTCATTCTCCTGTGATTTATCACACAATAGTGACGCTTCCTGGTAGAAGCTCAAGGAGTTTATAGAAGTGGTTTCAACTGGAATATGCTTTTCAAGGCGTATATGGCCATGGCAAATTTTCAGGCAATCAGTGTTTCCATCCTTAAAATCCATAGGTCCTTTTTACTATAACTCATTCCTGGAGAACTTGACTGAGTTCAGAGTAGTCCTTCTTCCAGTTGATAAGCCAGAAGTAGGTCCCTGACCTATCCCAAATCTTATCCACGGATTGAAAATGTGTAAACCTCTTGAGCTTCCAAGAAAGGGAGGGAGGCCCTCTTCAAATATTAATGAATGTTCAGTAAACCCATAAGGATGCCTATACTTCTCTACTACTATGCTATTGAGGGTAAAATTTGGTGTTTTAAAGCAGGTTCTGGTTCAGATATAGGAATAGTGAGCGTTATGACAATTTTTGTTTAATGACTTCATTTCTTCCATTCCTTTCCTTCTGCCAAAGAATGTAAGAGTCTGTGAGAGCAAAAGCAAAGTGCGCTTTAAGACATAATGAATGCTAAAAATGACCTTTTTCGTGTATTTTATTGTAAGTAACTCTATAGCTATTCTTAGGACTCATCCTTAGTCTGTTTTATTGGCTGGAAGGATGAGAGCTTTGAACAGCCTGACAGTGGGTTAGTGTTGCAGAACCTTTTAAATGTAAGTGGAATGCTTCTAGAACTATTGAAAAATTTAGACTACATTACACAGAACCCTTGGGTAAAAGTTTTATGCCATTTCATTTAGATTCAGGATGTGTATTTCAACTAGATGATTAAAAATTATTTTATCATATTATATTATAAAATATTTGCTCTAGGTATAGTCAGTCTTAATCTTCATGTTATAAAGTGTTTAATATTTTCAACTTCTTGTTAATATACAAATGTATATGGTAGCTTCTGAATGGATTGAATTTAGCAGTATTGCATTAATAGATGATTAATTTCCAATACAAATTTTCTTTTACTGATTATTATTCAAATTTGAAATACATTTACATTTTTGATCTGTTGTTTACTAATAGTAATTTTAATGATCACATTATATGGAAGAATTTTTAATGCTTAGAACATCATAACCATAGGAAATGAAACAAATTTTAAAAATGTAATTTCTATAAATATATTTCTATTGAATAAAGAGTGATGTATAAGCAATAAAGCAGTTCCAAGCATTAACCTTTCTTACATTAGGGTACAAAGCTAAAGGAAAAGTAATGGAAATATGAATAAAAGAAAGGAAACGTAAACATTTCTGAAAGTTTAAAAGGCTCGTTCACGTACTGTTAAATTCATAGTAGTTGTGTGAAGAGCCTGAGATAGTCCTTTTCCTGCAAGCTAGCAAGTTAGCTTGCCACAATTTCATTCATGGATGTTGGTAGGAGACACAGGACTCCTGGGTCAGAGACAAAGGACTACATTACTCAGGGTACAGCGGGCAGCACGTGCTTCATGTGTGGGCTGGCTCCCCGTACCCCATGAGGGCTATGGTGTGATGACTTTGGAATGTGTCTACTTGCCTAGGCTGAACTATGTCTCTCGGAATTCTCTTTCCTGCAGGGCCCAAGGGAAGTGGCAGCAATTTTGTATTTCCTGCACATTGTTCCTGATCTACTGATTCACCTTGTTGGAGTGAAGCAGAAGCTGGGCCTGCAGCTTTTCCGCCTCCCCTCAGATCCTCTTTTAGCTTCTCTGACTCCTGGGCCAGGTTTGCGTGTTCACTTCTGTGCTGAAGCGTGCTGGCTTCTGTAGGATACCTTTGTCACCAGAGTCAGGAGCAAGAAGAAGAAGCAACTGCTTCCCGACAGGTGGCTTTGAAACCATTATGCAACTTAGATTTCATTGCATATATTTAAAAGAATGCCATAGCTTTGATTTTTAACTTTTAACATTTATAATCTGCTGGAAGTCACACCCTTTACAACTATGGAAGCTTATGAGGAAAGAGGTATAAACGTCAATTTGAAAGTGTGCAAAGCGGATACATTATTTTTCAGAATAATTTTATGGGGCATGTGAACAATCAAGTTTGAGCCTCTTGATTTATAGGATGGTCTACAGGACGGTCAAATACAAGCATGTAGATCTCTTGTGCTTCTGATGCCACAGGTGACATCTGGAATCATGGTAGGGCTGGGGCCATCCATGATCCCCATTCCCCTTTTCAGACACAGTTCTGTGATATAATCCCTAGAACATCAAGCTTTCTCATTTGAACAAGGAAAAACACTGTTTGCTGACGATGGTGATGAGATGAGTTCCCTGCAAAGGACGTCATCAGAAGTAGGGTTACAGAGCTTGTCACAGAGTAGCGAAAATGTGGAAATTTGGGGAGACTGGCATGCCTGGAGAGGGCGTGGAAGCTCTGCACCCCTTCCCGCATCCGTTGCCCTACACGTTTCTTCCATCTGGCTGTTGCTGAGTTAGATCCTTATAAAATAAACCAGTGACCTAGTAAGTTAAAAAAAAAAAAAGGGGGGATATTACAGTAACAGGACCACGTAACAATGTTAAGAAGAGCAGGTAAGCCTGTGCCTACAGAGTCTGCTACAGGCAACTGAATCACATTGGACACTTTATCAACTTGGACAACGGGAATCTCTGTCTTGGGAATTTGTATCGGGAGGTGTGAATTGGAAGGCCTGAGATGAGCTACACTTTTTGCATGCCGTGGGCAAGTCATTTCATTTTTCTGACTACCTACATCTCTAAGCTAGTAGAATTAACAGAGCTGTTATGAGTAAATCAGGAAATACATGTAAAAATGCTCTGTAAAATAAAAAGCGCTATAGAATTTAATCTGTGTTTCCTGCTACCTTCTCCCCAAGGCCTCTGTTTATGTGCATCCTTATTTAGGATTGTGTTGGAATACACAGCCCCTCTGTGTACCCACTGGAAAGTAAGACATGCTGATGGCCAGCCAAGCGATTGGCATGTTGATCTGTGTATAGTAATCAAGTTCAAGGTGTGTGATCCTTTTGGGCTTGTGTTTTCAGATCACGTTCTCCATCTAAAGTGTTTCTGTGTCAGTGTCTGTGAACAAGTACTCATTTTAAAGATTTTCTTTTCTTTGTTCTCTTTACCAGTTCACAAGACAATTTCTCTCAGACGATGTGTGAGCCTGAAAAGGCAGGCAGACACTTGGGTTCATTACCCTGTCGAGTGGCTGAACCTTAGAGCCTCCGGTGTGAGGGGGAGTAGGGGAGTAGACATCAGCTGCACCCCTGCTTCAAACACCAGGTCTTAGCTCCTGTGGTTCAAACCTAGGGACCTCTCTGGCAGGTATCGCGAGGGATTTTAATACCGGAGGATAAACTCTTCAGGGAGAACATTTTTTCCTCTCACATGTTTCTTGGAGGACTAAAGAAAGAAAGATGAGTTCTAAGTTTTCCAGAACCCAAGATTCTTGCTCGAATTGATAAGAAAGCAAAATGTTGGTTAATGCAGCTTGTAGGATGTGGATACAGGTTGAAATTCGGCTAAGACAAGCTTCCAAGTTCCACAGACATCTGTATTAGTTTCCTAGGGCTGTCCTAACAAAGTATCACAAACTGGGTGGCTTAAAACAACAGAAATTTATTCCCTCATGGTTCTGGAGGCCAGATGTCTGAAATCAAGGTGTTGACAGGCATGGAGGCTCTGAGGGAAAATCTGTCCAGCCTCTGTCCTAGGTTCTGGTGGTGGCTGGCAACCTCTGGCGTTCCTCAGCTTATACTGGGTTGGCCAAGAAGTTCATGTGGTTAGTGAATACTTTGTTCAGTGAAGTTCTTCGTGAAAATGAAAAATGTGTCTTTTATTGGTACTTAAAACCCAACTAACTTTTTGGCCAACCCAATGGATTCCTCATTCAGATCTTTCCTCCCTGGTTGTCTCTGTGTCCAAATTTCCTTGTTCTTGTAGAGATACCAGTCATATTGGATTAAGAGCCCATGTTCCTCTAGTATGACTTCATCTTAATTTAACTAATTACACTTTAATGATCCTATTTCCAAATAAGGCCACATTCTGAGATTCCAGAGGTTAGGACTTACACATTCTGTGTCGTTTTGGGGGGACACAATTCAACCCACAGGAATATCTAAGTGCTGAATGTTCATCCAGGTGATCTCCCACCTGAAATCCCCCCAAACAGCCTCAGGTCCAAAGTCACGTCTTATTGTTTCCAACACAAACCTTTATATTCTAAAGTGCTTTCATTTTTGTGATTCTTTATTGGGAAAACTTAGGAAAGGGTTTCTTAGTAAATATTTAATAATAGGCATTCGATTTGGTCACCATTTTTACATTCAGAAGAGAAAGCACTGATCTTGTAATACAAGAATTTTTTTTAAATAAAAAGATTTGGGGATTTAAAGCTCAGTGATTATAGCCTGAGGAGATATGATTGTCTCCTGTTAATTCCTTTAAGTTAGTGAGAAATCTCCTATAAGACCTTAATTAGACCTTCTATGATTCATTTTATTTTTTTCTCTAAGATTATCTCTTTTTTTAAAATAAATGTATTTATTTATTTATTTATTGGCTGCATTGGGTCTTTGTTGCTGCACATAGACTTTCTCCAGTTGATGCGAGTGGGGGCTGCTCTTCACAGTGGTGCGCAGGCTTCTCATTGTAGTGGCTTCTGTTATTGTGGAGCATGGGCCCTAGGTGCTTGGGCTTCAATAGTTGTGGCACATGGGCTCAGTAGTTGTGGCTTACGGGCTCTAGAACACAGGCTCAATAGTTGTGGCACACGGGCTTAGTTGCTCCATGGCATGTGGAATCTCCCCAGGGCAGGGCTTGAACCCGTGTGCCCTGCATTGGCAGGTGGATTCTTAACCACTGCGCCACCTAGGAAGTCCTATAGGTTATTTCTTAAAAATAGTTTGGGTTGTGCCTTTTGCAGCATCAGGATTTTGGGATCTCACACTTAAAGCTGTGACTATTGATCTCAAAGATATTTTATTTGCAAGACATAGTCATGGAGCTTTTATATCTGGAGATTGAATTTCTGGTGAGAAACAATTTAAAGAAATGTTCTTTGTGTTTTTTTTTGTTGGTTTTCAGCATGGAATAGATGAACATTAACATAACCATTTGACTATAATTATAAATACATCAGATGGGATGCAGTTTTAATTACACAAGGCCAACTGAAAATGTAAAACACGAATATGTGATTTTAATTAAGATACATGCATAATGACAAGGGTACTTCTCACAGGGAAAAACATGGGGAGGTTCATTTTCCCTCCTCTTCCCCCTCTTCCTTTAAATGCTATTCTTGTTCATTAAATCCCCTAATATCCTCGGAAATGATCTGCTGTAGTTTTCCTTTATTGCTTATAGACATTAGGAGTTAAAACCCCAATCCAACTAAAAGCCACTGTGAGAACCTGTCTGAAATCATTGTGTTTTTAGGAGAATGGCAAAATGGTCCACACTGTTTCATTTGTACCATCAGCAAGCAAAATCTCGACAAAAGCAGATTTCTGACCCCTCAGCCGCTTATTGAAGGTATTTAATAAACGTATAAATAGAAGGAACTGTATTACACTATAAATTTGAAAGAGCTTTATACTTGGTTTATACTTTATACTTGAAAGCTGCCCTTAACATTTATCTCTTTACCTGTTTACATGACTCTTCATATCTACATCCTCAAATAAATGCATGAACTTTGCAGATAGATAGTGAAGAAAACTAAGACTTGTAAATACTTGCAAACTGATAATACTTCAGTTAGAGTCACTTTTATTCTCCTTGAATTGAGTATGATTATATATCTGTTTACTTTGTCTTTAAATAACATGAAAGGTGTAAGTTTCTCATTATCAGATATAACTACCAGTTACATGATTAACCTTTAACAAATATATTAAAACCTATAACCAACAGAAAGTTACCTCCTTCAATGTTCTCCTTGGAAACAAAGGCCAATAGTGAGGCCATTTCTCAAATCAGGGAGACCTATGATTTTGTCCATGAATCTAGTAAGTCTTTCTGGAAGCAGTTCAGAGCTTCCTCCTATTCTTTCTTCTCCCAGGCTGGTCCCAGAGCTACTTTCATCTGCAGTGTTGACATGCAATCATTGCCTAGGCTTTATATCACTTACATCTGATTTCCATGCATTACAGCAATAATTATGCATATCATTAAATATTAGTCAGTGTTGAGGTAAGACTTATTTATTGCTACACAAAATTCTATTCCCATGTGATCAGTCTGTTTTTTTGCTTAAGCAAAAACTGTGTTTTACTGAAAAAAAAAAACAAATTAAGGGGGCGCACTTTCATCAGTCTGGCTGAAACCCAATTTGGGATGATTCATGGAATTGCCTTAGCAACTAACCACTTTCATTTTACAATACTGGGTGCAATTTGACTACTCCTTGCACAATGAGAGGGAAATTTTCATTTGTCTGCTTAAAGATTTTCCACTGTTGCTGCAAATGTTTAAGTGGTTTCTCAGAAACAACGTTGGAATTAAAAACGACAGCTTCCTTTGAATTAGTACCTTTTTTAAAAAAAAAAAAATCTTTTAAAGCCTTTTGGGGTGGGGGGAGGTTTTCTTATTAAACACCGTTTTAGCCAATAACACAATGATCATTATGAATATTATTTATCAAAAGCACTTATTAAGAGCTTTTTCTTGGGTTGAAGAGCTCTGTGGCTATGGGGAGGAAGTGGTTCGTTACAGAGTGCCTGAACAGTACAAAAGCATTTCTGCAACCTTCCTTGTTGCTTTTCCAAGAGTTTTGGGAGCAATCAGCAGGAATTGAGGTGAGTGAAAAGTGGTTTGTAGGTTAAGTACCGCCAAACCTGACTTCCCAACACTACCGCTCTACTGAATTACAAGCCGCTAAGATGATTACCCTTTGTCAGTTTGCCATACAGAAGTTCCTGGGTGTCTGATTGTGGGTGTGCATTGGCTCAGAGGAGGTGAAAGGGAGAAATACGTAGCATCCACAGAGTGGACGGGCTTGCAGGGCGTGTGAGAAGCCCTGGTTTGCCACTGAATCCTTCCGCTCAGAGATGTTCCCACACCCCTGCTCTGAGAGCTGGTGTGAGATCCCCAGAGACACAAGTTTTTAACCCACCTGTCACCTGTGCTTGTTTGAGGGGTACGGATGGGAGCATTCTGTTTAATCAACTTTTTTTTCATTCACCGAATATTACTGAAATCCAAATCTTGCCTTACTGCTTCTCAATCACTAATTGGCAAACAACTGGAAAAATACTTTTCATATTGAAACGAAGTGAATGTGATTAGGATCTGATCTCAAATACCACCTCCAGAAAAAGCCTCCCGACTTTCCTATGTAAAGTCACATCCCACCCCGATTCTAATCACTCTCTGTTCCCAGACCAGGACAGTAATATGGTGAAGTGTATGTGGAAAAAAAGGTAGAATTGTGAGCCTTGGATGTTGTTGAATCCTAACCTTACTGCCTTGTTCACTTCTTTAGCTTCATCATTTCCTGAGGACAGCTCAGGGCCATGTGACAAAGCACCAAGACAAGAGAAGGCAGAGGAACTGTTCTGTTGTCACAGGGTGATTCCTGTGACCCTCATGCATCAGCACCTTATCTGTTCAGTAATAAGGTGACTTTTTCTTTTTTCTGTGACAGTGTCTCCTATTTTGCCTTTCAATCACAAATGCTTTCTATTTAAGAACCACTGTTTGATCTTGAGTATACATTTTTCTCCTGGATTTTGAGAAGTTTTTAAAATATAATCCTTTGACTTCTTATGGGATTTTTGTTATTGCTGTTTACTTTTCTCAACTATGCACTTGATATTACGTTCTTAACCAAAGCTATTATTTTATATGAGGGCCTTTTCGCAAAACTGAATAATCAAATGGTTTTTCTTCCCGTGGTCACGTCCCTCCAGATATTATCATGTTAAATTTGATTCTATTCTGAGAAAATATTACACATCTATCTTAGATAGTCTCTGTGTCATTTTTTTTTATTGCTCAGAGCCTAGTCTAATTTATTTCTTTTCCTCTGGTATGCTAAAGTGACTTATTCTATGAAATGGTAACTTATCTCATCAAAAAACCTCACACTTTTGTATTTGGTCCTGGTGAATTTTTTTTTTTCACTATGTAGAAATTTGAAATGCTCCCTGCTAGTGAACAGTCTACTTCTGCCTCTTCTTCAATTAAAGTAAACATTTCCTTCTAGTCACGTTGCTGGTTAGGTGGTGTGTGTCTGAGGTTCCTGATCTGTGGACCATGAATTCCACCGCGTCGCTGAGTTACTTACTGCGTCCACATAACCACTAAACATTGTTTGTAAGCTGAATGAGAACTGTCTTAGGTATGTACGGATGAGCATTTTTCAAATGTAAGTCGATGCTTAAAACTAATAAAATTCAGTCATTTGAAAGCATTGACAAATTCATAGAGGCTTTTTAAAAAATGTGTTTTCTCAATAAAAAGGTTACAAAAGTATAAATACTATCTTACTTAAGAAACGTCTTGCTGTTAAAAGGGTCCTCATTTTCAACCTAAGAGACTCCATGTTATTTCCCTCCTCTAGTAAGATTTTTCCCTATTGTAGTGTATGTTGCTGTCCCTGCACATAACGCTGATCCTACATTTTCTCCCATTCCTCTCTTGCTTTAGAGTTTATACCCAGCAGTGTACCAAATGACTTTAAAAAGTATGGTACCCATTTACTTTAATAATATTTGCTCACCCATTTCTTATACATTGAAAAGATGTACAGAGCTCACACCGAGTGGTTCATCCCTGGCTGTGTAAAGAATCACCTGCAGGGCTTGAGAGACGACAGACCTGTTCCTTCCACCCCCACCCACCAGATGAGCATCTCCTGGGAGGAGAGGGTGACTGGGTACCTGTTTCTAAAGAGTTCCCTAGGAGACTCCAAGGCATAGCAAGTGAGAGAAACAAGAGCTAGCTGTGGGCCAGGCCTCATGCTGGGTGCCCAGCCTCACAGGAGTGAAAAAATTAGACTTGGGGATCATGTCCTCTGCTAATCTGGTCTCGGGGGAATCTCATGCCAACTTCTCTTTGAGGCCAGTCAGCTTGTCACCAGTTGCATTGTATTTTGAGACCCTGCACTCATTGCATAAAAATGGTTTACCTAATTAGGAAATGCCAGACCCAAGTGTTTGATTCTTGGCCTTCAGAGCTCAGATGCCAGACTGTCTGGCTCTGAACTGCACGCCTGGCAAAGTGAGTGCACGGTGCCTGACACACGGACGCTAATCGATAAATGCTTGTATTGAATGAACCAGCAAGCAAAAGAGCAGTGCTTGGATAAAGGAGTTGTTTGCCAACTTCAGAGTTTAGTTATGAGTCCTGGAGAAAAAGTGCTCAGAGGCAAAATTCCTGATTCACAGAAAACAGTCACTTCCAAGCAAGGCTGTTCCTAATTACATCTCCCAAGTCTATTAAACTTCAAACATATTAGAGTCCTTACTGCCAAATATTACAAATCATTCTTAATTCTGAGAAGAATAAAGTAAGCTTGGGCTTCTTCCTGTGGAAGCACTTAGCGGTTCTTTCTGTTTTTCTGGAGGGGGCATTATTTTTATTGGTTCCGCTTTTGGTTTTTTTCTTTCTTTTTTTGGCGCGGCAAAGATGACTTTAATTAGGCTACTGGCTTGCGAGATGACTTTGGGAGATTTGGAAAAGTTTTGTGCCCCATATTTCCTCATCTATAAGATACCAATAACAACATCTACCACATGCTGTTTTAGGACCATGGGTGACACATAAAAACACATGTAACGGGATCTGAAGGAACGCCTAAGTGAATGTAAGTTGCATCTAAGTATCCGCCAATATTCTCATGGTAAAGCTGAGGAAAATGAGACCCACATTGTCTCCCCAAGGTGCTCAGGGTCTGCAGTTACCTAGGAATGGACACATGCTTGGAACATGGTGGCCAAGACAGAGGCCATGGGGAGGGTCGTGCCTTGATCAAGACAACATCTGTAATGACAGGACGGTGTCATAGGTGGGGTTTTATATCAAGCATGCATAAATCTATAAGAAAATTACTGAGGAGAGACGTGAGGATTCCAATAAAAAAATAGTTATCAAGAGAGCAAGCACAGACATATATATACTACCAACTGTAAAATAGATAGCCCTTGGGAAGTTGTATCACAGAGGGAGTTCAACTTGAGGATGGAAGATGCCTTAGAGGACTGGGAGGGGGAGGATGGGGGGGACTTGAAGGAGGGTGGGGGGGAGTCGAGGGAGGGAGGGAATACGGGGATATGTGTATAAAAAGAGATGATTGAACTTGGTGTGCCCCCCAAAAAAATAATAAATTAAAAAAAAAAAAAAAAGAGAGAGAGCGACCAGAGGTAAGAGGCACACTGAGACTCTGGCTGCGAGAAAGGCAAGGGGGACCAAGAGGAATGGTATATGGTATATTGTTTTGGAATTGTGCCACACAACAAGCTTCAAAACTCAAGGCTTAACGTTGTTAGAATTTACTGCTCGTGTGTCTGGGGGGGTGACCAGCTGTCAGCTGATCTGGAATGAATTCAGCTGGGATGACTGGGATGGCTCTGGTCTGCTCCTACATCTTTTCCCTTCCATCAGGTTGGTCCAGGCATCTTCTCATGAGGATGGCAGAGGGCAAGAGGGAGCAAGAACCAAGGCGTGAGTGCTTTTCAGGACTTTACTTGCAATATACCTGTGAATACCCATTGGTCAAAGCACGTTGCAAGGCCAGATGTGCTTTAGGAGTGGGGAGTGTTCCTTAATTAGACTAGGTTCGCTTCTTACGAGTTGTTCCCCAATCCATTGTTCTCCACTTCGCTTATCTCTGTCCTCTAAGATGTCCTTACTTTTACTCCTTGACCACTGCTGAGGAAGGATTGGAAGATGTAGCCTTTTTTTTTTTTTTTTTTTAATTATTTATTTACTTGGCTGCACCGGGTTTTAGTTGCAGCACACAGGATCTTTGTCATGGTAAGCATGTGGGATCTAGTTCCCTGACCAGGGATTGAACCTGGGCCCTCTGCATTGGGAACACAGAGTCTTAGCCACTGGACCACCAGGGAAGTCCCTGGGAGATGTACCCTTTGAACAACTTTATCAGCATGGTTCTTATAGAATGTTGGGTATACAGAAGCCTTTTTAATTTTTTTTTTTTTTTTTCATTTTAAACATTTTGGTTCATTTTAGTCCAGGTACTCAATGTGCTAAAAAACAAAACCCACAATCTTTGGAGACATGCTTCTCTGTCTCTATTTAATTCCTAATGTTTTCTGCCTTTTATATTGCTATGGAATGATGTCCTTAAGAATCTTGAAAGCTCTTTTGTTGAACTTAGTGGATCTACAAGGCATCTCCTTAATGATCCAAGAAGTCTTAACAGAGGGTCTCATGAATACACCCTTAATTTTGTCTGTACCCATGGCCATGTCTTCACTTGAGAATATTTTACTGGCTTAAAAGGCTGAAGATGTAAAACAGTTTTCGTTTCCAAATTAGCAGAATAGGGCACCTCTATATTCTGCATTCAATGTGCAAGTTGCCTGGTTATTTTCTGAGTTCATCTTTTACTTGTAATACTTTGTTATACACGGCTAGCTAGAGCCAGCTGATGCTTTCAACAGTCTGCCTTGAAGTTTCTTTGCTGAAGTCCAGAGTTTCATCAGGAACATCTTCTATCTTCCATTTCACAGTTTGCCACTGTGATAGCATGCATCGCCAATTTTCCATCCTCTTACAACAGTTTTCTTGCCACTTTTTTCAGGTTTCTACAACAGTTTCATTTCTGTTTTTCTAAGCTATACCTACCACCAGGTCACAAAGCCAATGCCACATACTTTAGGTTTATGTTATAGCGCCACCTGACTCTGTGTACCAACTTCTGAATCAGTTATTGATTGCCTTAGTAATGCTACCTATCCATCAGCCCCAAACTCTATGGCTTAAAAGAAAGTGTTTGTTACTTATGTTACTATATTTTGGGGTGGGCTTATATATTGGAGGTTGACTAGCTGTCAGTTGTTCTAGGATAGCCTTGGCTCTAATCACTGGAGCAACTTAGCCCTGATCCATGTGCCTCTCATCCTCCAGCAGGCTAGTCTGGTTGTGTGCGCACGGTCGTGGCCGTGCCCAAGAGCAAGCAAACACCAAGTGCAAGTGCTTTTCAAGACTCTGTGCTACCTTGGCTAACAACCCATTGGCCAAAGTAAGTTACTTGACCAGTCCCGGGGTAAGGAATCATACCCTGTCCACTAAAAGGTGAGGATATAGGGACAGGTAAAGAATTGGGCCCTTAGTGTAACTGACACATGGATGGAAGATGAGAAAGGACATTACCTCTATTGCTGGCTCACGAAGGAGAGTAGGGTGCTCCAAGACCCAGTACTCAAGTGGGAATCAAGTACAACTTTCCAAATCAGAAGAGATGATCAACGTTTGATTTCAGAAGAGATGGTGGAGGTTCAGGTCAGCAGCAGGACACCCAACCATAAAGGAGACAGGCCAGAGAGCAAAATGAAAGGTGGGTGTGTGTGATGTTATGATTTTGGATAATTTGTCTTTTCATGGAAAAAGAAATCATCCAGTAGGTAGGGGATCTTGGGAGCAGAATCCAGTCCTCTAGAGAAAGGACTGAAGGGAAACTGGTAGGGCTGGGCACTAGTCATACTAGTTGAGACTGAAGGTTAGGTTCTAAACATGGTGGGGGAAAACTACAGCACAAGGCAGGGAAGTAAGTGGACTCTTGTCACAGGGACCTAAGAGGGCAGGGTCAGTCACAGCTGAGAGGCTCACCCTTGCTGTACAGGCCCTGAGGAAACCACGAGAATCCAGGAGAGACTCCCAATTTATTGCTTCACTAAATCACGATTTTTTTTTTTTTCTGTAACCAGAGTGTGCTGGGTCCTATAGTCCTTTACATTTATGAGCCACGTGCACAGACATCATTTCCTTTAATGCTCACACCCTATGGGTAGGCAGAACAAGCAAGAGTCTCTCACATTTTCATATGAGGAAACTGGGGCTCAGAAATGTTACATGACCTGCTCAAGGGTCCTGTGCTGACAAGTGAGGAAGCTGAGTTCAGAATCTGCATTGATGCAGAACACTTGGTGAGGAGTGGTGGTACTCTGAAGGGAGGTTACTGCAGAAGAACCTTCTGGAAGAAGGACACAGAGAGTTCTTTCCTCCTCTGGATTGTAGAGATGGCACAGAGGAGGAAAAGTAAAACTGATGGAGTCTTCTGTTTCCCAGGCATCTCTGAGAGTTCTTTCTAGTAGAAGCAGAGAGTCTGGTACCTTCTTGTTTGGCCTTGCTGAGAAAATAGACAAATCAAGGAGAGGGGAATTGTTCTGCTGGTTTGTCTCATTATCAAAGAATGGGTTCAGGATGTGGACATGACGGGAAGCTGCGTAAACAGCGTTAGGTCCGAAACCGAGATGGGTGTGAGATTTCACTCTGCGTTACACCTTAACAGGTTAGTCTGCCACAATTACATATATTTGGACAGGAAACAAACATGAGGTCTCTGGATCAGACTGCTTATGACTCATGGAGTATTGTAGACAGATTCCGAACCCCACATCCCTATAGAGCTACACAGTAAGTTATCTAGGATGTCATAGTTAAACCATTACAGGCCAAAGAAAGGTACTCTTCTTTCTGACGGTGACCAAGGTGACACCACTCCTAGGAATGTATGTGCGGTTAGGGGCTGGGAGGGGGACGGATGTGAAGTGGGGAAAGGATAGACTTGGAGCCACGGGTCCTGGCTGGGATCCGTGGTCTCTGGCAGAGCTTCCTCTAAGCTCCCACTTTGGTGGTGGGGGTGTCCACCAGGAGCAGCAGGCAGCCTTTGTCAGCAAGCTAAACACTCTCCTGGCCTTGGAGTCACAGACGTTGAAGGAGAGGGTGCAGCGGGAGCTGGAGCTGCTTCAGGCCAACACGGGGGGCAGGCCGGTCAGCAGCAAAGCCAGGGGCTGCCGCAGAGCTTCCCTGCAGCCCTGCTCTGACCTCCAAATCCTGAACAGCAGCGTGGCTGCTGCTTCACTCCCATCTTCCTCATCGCCAGCAAAATGTCTCTTTCCTTCCCCGCGAGAATCTCAAACACACGCACACAGAGGCACGTGAATTCTGGGAGATGCAGTTTCAGCTTAGTTAAATTGACAGTCCAAACCCCCACGCCCCAATCTTCAACAGACTCGGGCTGTTTACTCCCTTTGTGAGGGTCTTTCATATGGGCTTTCAGACCGTTCCTAAATCTTTTAGCCTTCTCTTCTCTGCAATAAGCCACTCTCAGACCTGTATCTTTTCCTTCTATTTTTGCTACTCTTGAATCATCCTTTTTCTCTTATTTGTATTCACTGAGACCCTCCATCACTCTGTAGCTGATGTGGCTGAGGGCCAGGCAGTACCCTGGCAAAGGTCCAGTCATTCTCGGCTTTTGGGAATGAGAACCTCATGGTCCCCACACTTTGTCCCACTTCCCTATGATTTCTAAGCTGTATTTATGCTGAGCTAGGTGTGTGTTGTGTTTCTGCAGTCGATTGCACCTCGTTAGGAAGGCTGTCTTGCATACACATTTACTGAACCTGGTGCTGACTGGGTCCCCTGATTTTGAGTAGATCATAGTGTTTTTCCTAACAAAGAAGAGCAGTGTGCTTTGGCGCAGCTGCTCGATGTTTTTCCTAGAATGCTAGAAGGAAGCAGACATTCATTTGTTTTTTGCCAGTCTCTCTTTGTCTAAATTGTCCTATTTTGGCTTGGCCTGTTGGCTTCAGTCTATTAGAATAGCATTGTAGGAAACCGTTCCTATCGGTTTACGAGCTTGAACCCAAGTTCATCAACATGTGTCTTAGCAGGACAGAGATTTACATAAATATTTCTGGGCCATCAGATCTCTGTGAAGAGCATTTCCACGTTCCAGATGTAGGGTATGAATGTGCAAATCCCACGTGGAGATCACAGTTCACTAACTTGTGGATGGCGCCCCAGAGAAAAGAAGTGATTCCGTAAAATGACTCTGCGGACTGTAGAAGAGAGACCCAGAAACCACTCTTCTGTTGGTGCTGTTTAAAATCTGGGCAAGGAGCCACATTTCTGAGGCAAGAAGAACTGCATTTTCCTTTTCATAATAATAAAAAAAAATTTCGCATTTTGGAATAAGCAATATTCATCTCTCAATTAGTATTAACAGCTAATCAGGGTGCAGCAGGGTAGTGGAGCTCTCATCAAACAGCAGGCGGCTGGTTTTATTTTTTCAATGCCACTTAAAGATTATTTGAAAAATCTCCTTCAGAGACCAGTGTGCGGGGAGACACGTACTCCCAGTCAGAATTTAAAGTGATCCAAAATACAATATTAATGATTTATGCAGAAGTTCACAGTTTGGTGCTGGGGTTTAATTAGATAAGCATTGCAGCTGTTTTCGGGTGGAGGCAACTTGACGGGATGCAAAGCTGTTATGTGACTTCCCATCTACAGGGCATCTATTGAAGCGGAAACAGAAGCAAGCTACTAGGAATTATGATGATGACGGTTTTTTTTTCAGCGCTGAAATGAGTAGAAGTCTGATTGTCGGGAGGGAGAAGCATTTTGTAATTAAAAAGGTGGGCTTGGATCTTGTATCTCATTTATTAATGAACTAAACACTCATAAAAGCAAGCTAGGGCAGCCCAGCCAAGATCTAGCAAGTCAAGTATGGAAAGCTTGCATGTGAGGCTCTTTTGGTCTATACCCCTCTGCACATACAAAATCCTCTTGTCTCAAACCCATCCTTCACCTTTCATCAAGCATCACAGTTGCGTCAGGCTATGTCATATCTTACCCATGCAGATAAATTCCTACAATAGCTGCTTTGGAATCACTGTCTCTCCCTGAAAACTTGAGAATTTAATCTGGAGTCGATAGCTTTTCAATTCATTGGGTTAAAGAGATTGCCCATGTTTAGTTATGGTAAGCGTTTGGAATCTTCTGTGTCACATGCTAAAAATGATTAGACAGCACAGTATAGTGTTTGTCTACAGCTAAGCTTCAGCATGTGTTCTGACCTCCTTCATGTGAGACAGCTAGGGAGAACAACTTATGGAAGCTCATTGTAAATTAAATGCGCAAGACTTTAAGTACGCGTTGGAATGAGGCTTGAAGTGCTGCACATTTAAAGTGGTATTGTTATGTTGATCTTTAAAACATCTCTATCCAATAAAAAGGAAACCTGTCTAGGTGTTTTGTGTTGTGAAATAATTATAATAGCCATCTACAAAATACATTCTTAGTTGCTTATTGTCAGTATCTACAGAGTATGAAGTTACATGTGAATGCTAAGTATTATTATTTTTTATTGTGTAAAGAAAGTTTAGTGAGCCTTCTGATTGTTATAAATCTATTTCTGAGGATTTTGAATACACCTAACTCTTCAATATAGGCAGGGAAGAAGTGAATCTTTTTGGAAGTGCATTAACTTTCTCTGGCTATTAAATAAATGGTCATTCCTTGCCTTGAGAAGGGATTTCTGCATTGCTTTATTTCTTGTTAAAGAAGGGTGTGCAACTAGGAAGTAGGAAATTTGAAAGATTAAGTTCTAGTTTGGCCGTTTTCTTGCTGTGTGCTCTTGGTCAGTTTGCTAAACCTTGAGCCTCCTTTGTCTCTCTTTTTTTTGGGGGGGGCGTATACCAAGTTCAATCATCTGTTTTTATACACATATCCCCATATTGCCTCCCTCCCTCAACTCCCCTCCCCCTCCCTCGAGTCCCCCCCACCCTCCCTGTCCCAGTCCTCTGCAAAATGGAACGATAGCCCCTTCCCTCCTTATCTCCCAGGGCAATTCTAAGCATCTAATTATGTGGAATGCATCTTCAAGTTTAGACCTGAAGCTAGGTGTGCCTAATATTCTGCAAACACACATAATTAATTAGTTGTTGCTTTGCTAGGCAGTTTCCTGCAGTCCACTCCATAAAGATATTGAGCTTTAAATTTTCCATTGAGCAAGGGCAATGGCTGTGTTTGGGTTTGCAAAGCTTTTCCTAATAGTAATACTCTTACCACTTGCCTTTTGCGGGGTGGGGAGGAAGAGGTGTAGGATTACTCACACAGACACAGAGATGAGACATATGAGATTTTGTGCATGATTGAATGAATTACACAGTCAAAGCCTGGACTCGGGCGCTCTGGTCCCAAAGTGAGTGTTATCCCCTTTATACTGGATTCTCACAGTAGACAGTCCACAAATAAATGGAAATAGAGAGAAAGGTTATCAAGGAAACATGTGGTTAACTTTGAAATTGAAGAGTGCAGATGTCAACAAAGCAGGTAATTCATTAGAGCAGATCAATAAGCTTAACAGCAGGATTGCCATGAGATACACTGTAGATAACTGCCTTGTTTATACATGAGAGTCAGCTACATTATGGATCTTTAATAAGTACAACATACCCTTTTTAGTTGCGTGCAATAATGTGCAATAATGATTGTTGATTGTTTGCAAGTGATGCTACTATACTTGTTCCCTTGATAAAATAATTAATAAACACATGGCTCCTTTGTGTCTTTTCTAATTGATGCTGATGGAAAAACTGACAACAATAAGTAGTAGGATTATTGCAATTCTCCATCAGAATCTCTGAGGATAGAGATGATTGTGGTGCTTTAAACATCACCATACATCCTAAAGGCAATCAATACCAATTACAGATGATGGACTGAATTGATGAACCAAAGCCTGGTGGTATGCTGAATGAAAGGCAGGGATGAGAATTTTGGACAAAGGCAATGGGTGAAATGTAGGAAATGCTAATAAAAAGTTAACGCACAGGTAACGAACACAGGTCTTGAAATGTACGGACAAGCACTTATAGAAAATGGTAATTGTGACAAATGACAACAGCAATTTCTTTTATTTACTGGTGCTTATTCATCTTCCAACCTAGTGAATAGTTTTCTCCAGAGTTCCAGGTGAAATTCTCTTTTCTGCCTTTCCATATACTCCCCTTGGGCTTTGTTATCCACCCAAGGCTACACATCATTTGCATAGCAACGACTCAATGCAAGCAACCTTGGTCATGCCTTAATCACGCACACCTCTGAACACTCCTGTAGCCATTTTCGCTTGCCTCCATTATATCAGACAGTTGAAATCATGGATCCGAACAAGATGGCCTGGAGAGAAGAAATAAAGTAAGAAAGGGAGAAGACCTACAATCAGGGATTAAGGAACCCCAATGTTTTAAAGGCTGAGTAAATGAGGATTTTAGAGATAGAGCAAATGTGTGGCCAGTGGAGCAGGCGGACGGTCAGGAAAGGGTGGTGTCACTGTGGAAATCCAAAGGAAGAAAGCATTTCATGAAGGGCATGGTCACCAGGACTGAGACATCGGGAAGCATGAGGACTGCAAAACGCCCACTGGATCAAGCAGCATAGAGGCCACTAGTGAACTTGGCCAGAGCAGTTTCAGTGAAATGAAATGGACGGGAATCAGATTTCTGTGGATTGAGAAGTGAGTGGGAGTTGAGTCAAGGGAAACAAAGTACAACTATCTCACCTAGAGTTATTTTAAAATCCATGACACCATTTCCCATGTATTCCCTTGGAATCACAGTTAAGACAAGCTGTGAAGGATTCCATCCAGAAAGACCTGCCATCCATCTGGAGCTAATGCTATTTCCAGCACTCAGTGAGGCTCCTGGGAACCAAACAATTCTGTTGCCAGCCCACCTGGTCTAGGATTTCCAGGAGCATCTGGCTTGTTCCAGAGAAGTCCAAGTCCTTCAATCCATCAGGGACCTCAATCTGTCTGAGACTTCCAGGTCCAGTTCTTTGGAAATTTCTAGGCCAGTTATTTTCCCCATGACTCATCCACATTTTTCATCCAAGAAGAAAAATGCTCCTCCGGTTACCCACTTCTCCAAAGTCCCAACCTCCTGTGTCTCTGTGCCTCTTCTCCCCAGACCAGATATCATTGTTCCTCTCTTAACCTTTCCCACTGTTCTCTTCAGAACCTCTACCTAATTGCAAACAAATTCCCGCACATCCTTAACCTAGTCACAGATGTGGCATCCATTTCCCGGCTCTCACTGAAACCTTTCCTCTCTAGTAGACACTCTCATTTGGGTTGGGGTCTTCTTTGCTCCCCAAATCACCTGCAGATCTTTCCTCCCCCACAGGACCTCCTGGTCATCGTCAGGGATCCCCTGGGCTCACTGTTAAGCTCTTTATCCCAGGTATGTAGAATCCACCCTTCATCGTAGGCTTTTAACTCCTTTTCTTCCTCGACAGACCAGGAACCTGGTAGGACCTACCATCCCAGTACATCCCAAAGCTGACTACTAACTGCCTCTGCTGTTTCCACCTAGTCTGGGCTGCCACAGCCTTTTACCTGAGCTGCTAGAGCCTCATAAATTGGCTTCCTTTTTCTCCTCTTGCCCCTGCAGTCAATTTGCCACTCAGCTATTAGAGGAGTCTCCCCAAGATGTATCCCGCCATGTCACGTTCCTATGCAAAACCCTCTAGGGCTTTACATCACGCAAGACTGAAACCCAAAGCCCTCTGGTTTCAGCCCCCGCCCACCTCCCTGCCTCAGCCCCCACCATGTCCCCCTTGCTGGGCTGCTCCTGTCCTGTCATACTGGAATCCCCAGACTCTGCCAACCTCATCCCACCTCACAGCCTCTGCCCACAGAGCTCCCCTGGAGGATATCCCCAGGCACGCCCCTCACTCGGTTCAGCTCCCTGCTCAAGTGTCCTCGCCCCAGAGAGCCCCCTGATCATTGTCTAGAATAGTCCCTTCCTCTCCCTGCCCCCAGCATCACTCCCAGCTTGAAGCCTTGCACACTTCGCAGCTGCAGCTTTGATGCCCGTGTGTGTTTGCTTAGGCCTGTCTCCTCTACCAGAACCTATGTGCCTGAAGGAAGGCATTTGCCTGTCTCATTCACCTCTGTCTCCTCGGCACTGAGAGCTGAGTTCAGCACTTCAGATGTGCTAAGTTCGTGTGTGTTGAATGAATGAATAAACAAACCCTTCTTCAGGGGCCTTGTCTTAAGGCCAGAAAACAAGTTTGTGTGGAGTCTCAACTCGGGGTATGGACATAAAATGCGAGTTCTTCTCCCCAGAGTGTTATCAGTGAAGAGCAGCCTTCCTCAGCCTGACTCTCATAACTCTGTGCTCACTCTTAGGTCTTAGAGAAGGCTTATTCCAGACCTGTCCTCTCCAATCTTTGTCTATGGTTTAAAGGCCTCATTCTTACCTAGTGCAGGCCAGCCTGTGCCTCAAATCCCAGTGTCTTAGTCCATTCAGGCTGTCATAACAAAGTACCATAGGCTGGGCTTATAAACAACAGAAATTTATTTCTCATAGTCTGGAGGCTGGGAAATCAGAGGTGAGCATGGTCAGGTTCTGGGGAGAACCCTCTTCCGGGTTTC
The DNA here is from genome assembly GCF_030028045.1 of Hippopotamus amphibius kiboko. Taxonomy (NCBI): domain Eukaryota; kingdom Metazoa; phylum Chordata; class Mammalia; order Artiodactyla; family Hippopotamidae; genus Hippopotamus; species Hippopotamus amphibius. The sequence continues at coordinate 10,031,137 of NC_080199.1, read as the reverse complement.
CGATTGCCGACATCTTGTATTCTCCCTTGGCAAAGAGCAGAGGGGAAGCAAACTCTCTCGTGACACTTGTAAGGGCACCAATCCCCTTTATGAGGCCTCCACCCTCATGACCTCCTCTAACCCTAATTTTCTCCCAGGGCCCCATCTCCTACCATCACAAAGGGAGCAGGGTTTCAACACGTGGATTTGGTGGACATAAGCATTCGGTCTATAGCACCTGTGTCTTCTCTGCCCTCTACTAGGCAGAGACAAGCCGGGCTTTGGTGTGAGGGTGAAAAGGAGGCAGACATTCCTACTTGACTGCCGACTCGTGTCCAGATTGTCGGCCTCTCTGTGTTTTGTTTCTCCTCTTTGCAGGGACACCTCCCAGCAAGCCTGAAGGGGAGGTAGTGGCCCAAAAACTCGAAGTTTCTCTGAACTTAAAATGTGTGGCTCTTAGTATTTTTGTAGTCAGCTTTGGACCTAAGTTGCAATTCTGAGAAAAGCAAAAAAACCCTACTGGGCCCTGATGTCCTCCTTTTAAGCTATTGGTCAGGAACTTCTCAGCCTCTGAAATCATGTAACACACACCCTGCTCTGACCTCAGCTCTCCAGCCTTCCAGCAGTCTCATCCTCCTTGACCCCTTCAAGACTTTCAATCTCCTTATCCTCCAGCCTCTGGAGTCTTCCCTCATTCCTGCCTAGACCTTATGGGTCATCACGTCAACCTCCATGCAACCCCTCTTGAACCACCCCCCAATATGCAAGCTTCTCCTCAGCACAGCATTTCATTCGAGTCCCTTGTGGTCAAGTACCACCAACATCCCTTGTATGTTTCGTTTGCCACTGTGTCTCTAATGCCTAGAATAATGCTGAGCACCTATTCGTCCCTCAGTAAATACCTGTTGAAGAAATGAATATATTTCAACAGCTCTCTTGCCAATACCCTCAGCACCATTGCCATCTAACTTCTGCCCCATTCACCCACCAAAAGGCCAAGCTTGTTTCATCTGTCCATCTAGCTTCCCTGCTCCTACCCCATCCTGCTCGGTATCGTTGGAGAAATTTGCGCAATGCTTGGATTGCAGCTACTACCCATCCTTGATCATGATCCCTACCTGAGCTGAGGGCAACAACCCTTTGGTGGTCCTCAGTTACCTCTCTCCCAGTTATCACAGTATTTACCTCAAGGCTTCCTCAGTCTCCCCATGACCCTCCAGCCACCTGGGGAAACAGAAGAGAGATGAAAATTATCTCAACTGTCTCATCTTTCTAACACTTGCCTTCATTCATCTGAACACCCTTCATTCATTTCAATAGAGACTGGACTTCCCTTCTCCTCGGTGAGCACAATGCCCTCCACTGGGGTCTCCCCCTCCTCAGGGACCTCCCTCCATCAATTAGCCTTGCTCCTGTAGCTTCAGCCTTTTGCCATCACTATTGAAATATGATCACATCTCTCCAGTGTTAAAAAAAATAAGCCCCCCAAATTTACGCTCTCCATCATTTTTTTTAAATCCTGTCTTATCACATTCCTTTCAATTTTCTGTGTATATTTCATCTAATCCTGTTCACACCATAACCCTACACAATCTTATTCCATTCCTACCACACCAAAGAACCCCTCTTTTTCCAGATTACTATCATGTTATGCTGATGGATCATTTAGGCTACAGTAAGTGTGGACCATTGCCCCTGCTCCATCCTTTGGAAGGCAGGAGAGGCAAACGGTCTCTTCCATGTATTTGCACCACTAGATTTCTCCTAAGGACTAAGTAGTGCAAATAATGACCCAGAATTCTCACAGAAACCAGCAAAGTAACTCTTGTTCTTGTCTCTTGGGTGGATTTTACAAGTTGTCTGGGCTCCATGTGTGTCTCCTGAAAAGTCACAAAGGCCACAGTGTCCCAAGCTGCTGCTCCAGGAGTCTGGAAGTAGTTGAGGTAGCTGGTTAGAGATAGATGTTGTGAGTAGCTTGGAGACCAAAATGCTGTGCAAGCTCAACTGAATTTTTTGGGGGAAGACTTATGATTTTCAAACATTCATTAAGACTGCTTGGGATTGGAAGAAAGGACAAGAGGTGGATATTTTGGAAAGAGGAAGGCGGGAACTAGCAGGGTTAAATCTAGAGTGAAGGAGGTACAGAGGATGGGCATCTTGTGCCTGGTTGCTGCAGGGGGATTTTGCTAATCCATCCCCCATGTTCCCCACGTCTCACTCCATCCTCCACGTTCCCTGCACTCCAAAGCCGCACCACACCAGCTGCTAGCTCACAACCTCACACCCCTTCCGTTTCCTCAGCCCAACATTCCCTTCCCTGTGAATTCCCTGTTGAGCTCATACTCCTTCAGGCCTCAGCTCAAATGCCACCTCCTCCCTGAGGTCCTCTCTGATACCTACACCAGCAACCCCACTGGAATGAGCTTCTCCTCCTTACTTACTACTTTTATTAAGAAACACGGCTCAGTGAAGAGAAAGAACATGGGCTATGTGGAGTCAGACAGACCTGGGCTCACGTAGAATCAATGTTTTTCTCTGTGAGAACTTGGGCAAGTCACTTAACCTTGCAGGACCTCAATTCTCCTAATTTGGAAAGATGATAATATCCACATCAGGGGGCGGTGGTGGGGATGAAGTGAAATAGGACTATTAAGCTCTCTGCATATGCTCTGTGCTCTGTAAGTGCATCCCCACCCCTCCTATCCTGCTAGGCCTTAGAGTTAGTTGTTTATCTCTCTCATTAGACAGAAAACGCTGTGAGGGCAGGGAGGACACCCTTATTCTCCTAGGAAGCCTTGCACAATGTTTAGTAAGTGCTCAATAAACATCTAACAAATTAAGCCCGATTTTCTTAGTATGTTACCTCCCAAACTTGTTCACCTCCTGGTACTCACAGAAAGAGATAATATTTGCACAGAACACTGGGGTCCCCTGAAGGAGATTTGGGGACATCAACCTCAACTGGTGAAAAAATTGAGCACATTTCCTTTATCCTAGTAACTATGATAAGGAAAATTACATGCTGAGAAATATATTAAATATTTTACTTGTATAAAACTTTAAAAGGCTATATCCTTTCAATTACTGGACTCAGGAAGTTTACAGAGGATGGCATCAAAAAAGAATTCAAAAATAAGTTGGAGTGATTTTGAAAACCTTCTGTTTAACATTTTTTAAAATCACTATAAAATGTTTACAAATGTTAATAACTGCCAGGGCACTGGTGGTCTGTTCTGGGGAACACCCATTAGGAAGATCAGCTTTAGTCAATGTTTAGCCAAAGTTCCAGACTCTTGGGACTTCCCTGGTGGTGCAGTGGTTAAGAATCCGCCTGCCAATGCAGGGGACACAGGTTCTAACCCTAGTCCGGGAGGATTCCCACATGCTGCGGAGCAACTAAGCCCGTGCGCCACAACTACTGAGCCCACGTGCTGCCACTACCAAAGCCCACACACCTAGAGCCCATGCTCCACAAGAGAAGCCTGTGCACCGCAATGAAGAGTAGCCGCTGCTCACCGCAACTAGAGAAAGCCCGTGTGCAGCAACAAAGACCCAATACAGCCAAAAAAAAGAAAAAAGAAAAGAAAGAAAGTTCCAGACTCTTTTCTAAATGAAGGAACTGATTGGCCACAGGTGGTGCCCAGTGGAGGGCAGATAGGGGGCAACACAGCAGCGGGATTTAGGACAGCAGTGCCTGTCTGCACCCAGGCACCCGGCTGGCAACCAGCAAATAACATTGCCTACGTGTCTCTTGACTTTCATCTGAGCCTAACTGCTTTAGAAAGGGACATTGATCAACTGACGTGCTTTGTTAAAATGCAGGAATATCCTGACAAGGTCACTGACGTGTCTGGGGCATGACTCATGCTCTCAACTCTGGGTTTCTGATTCTTGGTTGCATGTGGGTTGGCTTCGATTGCATACCATTTTGGAATGACTTTGAAGGACACTGTTGATTCCAAGGGACCCACTGCCTGCCAAACCGTGTTCCAGGAAAAGAGAAGGAAGGGAAGCAGAGGGGTACAACCTCAGGGATTAGAAAATTAGACAGACATAGCCATCTGTTACCACTCCCACCTAGCTCATGGGTGGCTGTTGTTACAGGGCTATTTTTACAGGTGCACATTTGTGGTATGTTTGCCCTCCACTTGTCTTTCTGGTTTCATTTTGAAGCACTTGAGGCAATGCAGGGAGCCCTTTGGCTCTGTAGAACAGCAGGATGGCTCAGAGCCCTGTCTGGTAGGAGAAGATCTGTCCTGACATTCTGGTGCACTTCCACATCCAAGGATGGGAAGGGCATTTGGTGGCAGAGGTGGGAGAGAGGGCCCAACAGGGACACCAATTTGGCCAGATGAAAGATACTGAGCAGACATCTTGGGTTATCTGCAACGTAACTTCAGTTCCCCTGTATGTGCCAAACTGAAATACTTAGGGGTCATGCTGAACCCAATCAGAATAAAACAAACCACATATACGTGGGCGCATAAGTATTTCCACCCTTATAATCTTACCCTGAAAGTGGTTGCACACAGCAGGCCAAGTCACCTGGGCCTCAATGAAACTTCTCTCCAAGATATGGCTCCGTTTTGCTCTTGGAAGTTTCCATTTAGAGGGATGCTCAGATGATAAGATCTCGAGAATTCCAAGCTAATTCTCTGTTTGGCACAGATCTTTATCATGTGTTTCTGTTCTTATAGTAAATTATTAAACATCTACCAGAATGCTGGGGAGTCAGGGCTGGATAAAACGGTCCAGATGGGGAAACAGATGTCTAAGTCCGTAGTTCTCCCAGAGTGTCGTGTGCTGTAATGAAGGAGTGGGATGCACCATGGAGCGAGAGAAGAGCGGTCCGAAAATCAGCCTGAGCCACCAAAGCAGCCTCAGATGAGAGGCTGTGCCTCTGCCTGGATTCCTGTCTCCAGGAGAAAGTAATTCTTAGGTGGATGAGGACCTGTAGAGAACAGAATGGAGATCTGAGAATGTGGAGCAGTACATGCGAAGACCCTGTGGTGTGAAACAGCCTGGCCCATTCTTGGGACAAGGGACAGCAGGTAATTTGATACGGTGGAGAACAAATGGTTTAGAAGGGACAATGGTAGCTGAGCCAGGGAATGCAGGTAAGTGAGCATTGGATCACAAAGGGTCTCATACGACAAGCCAAGGACTTTCTTTTTTTTTAAAGAAATTTTTTTGGGATATAATTGACATACAATAAACTGCATATATTTAAAGTGTACAATTTGATTTTTTTTTCTTATTAGTAATGTATATATGGCAATCCCAATCTCCCAATTTGTCCCACACCCAATCCCCCTCCCCTCTTCCCCCTTGGCGTCCATATGTTTGTTCTCTACATCTGTGTCTCTATTTCTGCCTTGCAAACTGGTGGATCTGTACCATTTTTCTAGATTCCGCATATATGTGTTAATATACGATATTTGTTTTTCTCTTTCTGACTTACTTCACTCTTTATGACTTACTTCACTCTTTATGACAGTCTCTAGGTACATCTGTGTCTCTACAAATCAAAGACTTATGAAACCAATGGGGAGCTGGTAAAATAGTGTGAATAGGTGGCAGCATGGTCACATTTGAATTTGAGAGCAATCAGCTTGGTGGCAATGCAGAGGAAAAACTGAAGGGCATTAAATTTGAGGTAAGGTGACCAAAGATAATAAGTGCCTGAGTTACAGAGGTGGTATCAGGATGTTGAGGAGGAGAAGATTTTGACAAATATTTAGAGGAGACAGTATAGGTAGGACTTAGTGTCCATATAGATGTTGCGTTCTGGGATGAGGAGACATTAAGGATGACTCCCAAGTATCTATGTAGGGAAACAGGTAGGCGGTGGTGTTATTAATGGAGATATGAATTAAGCAGAAGAAGATGTGGAAGGGAAGGAGAGAAGAATTTCATTGTTGGAATTTTCCAATGAATATTCCTCAAATTCTGCTTCTGCCTGACCATGCTCATCTCAGACAAGAACCCCACTGTCTACAGAGTGAGCCTGGCATTTTATATCTTTGAGACCTGACCTACTCTTCTTTTCTCTCTCCCTCAACTCCTCTGCACGAACCCTGTAGACTTCCTGTGACCATCTCCATTCCTCTCTTGTCTATGAGTCCTTTCCTTTGAAGCCTCACCATCCTTATACGACTTCCCTTGATAACCCTAACGGTAATGTTCCCTGAGCAGCACCGTGTGACATCACATGTCATCCTGTGTGTCTATGTTCTACCATCTCTGATAGAGGCGGGGGCATCTGACATGATGGGGTGGTTCAATGTAGCTGAGGGATGTGAACGTGGTTGGCTGAAGGAAAATGGTCCATGTTGAGTCCATGGGCACTGCAGGTGGCTGAATATCTGTTTGCAACATGAGATCAAACTCGTGATGTGAGCTGGCTTTTGGGGTAGAAACACTCATTCTTCACATTGATCCTTTTGTTCTGGCCACAGCATCCTCAGTGCTCTGGATCTTAGCTTTTGCAAGGACACCCTGTGGGTTTGGTACATGGCTTGTGTCCGCGAAGGGAGAACCAGCAGATGTCCTTCCTCCCTGGGTCAGCTGGCCATCCCAATCTCAGCTGATGACACACTTCTTCACTTAGCTCTTCCTCCCCTTCCCCACTTTTGGAAGTACTGTGGCTGAGCAATCTGGGGGGCCCAGCTCTGGCTCTGGAGGTCTAAGACCCCTTGGTCATCAAGTCCATAGGCTGTACTCCACAAGATGACCAGCACCCTGGCTGGGGTGCTGCTGTGGACGGTTACCAGGGTTCTCTCATCCTCCATCAACTGGGATTTTCAGGCACTTGACCTTCTTGTTACCAATACATGAGGCTCTGGAGAGTTAATAAAGGACTATATCAGGCTGCATTTGCTTTTGAGGACAGAGACCCTGCTATATGCCTTTAGTACCTAGCATTTGGCATGTAATACATGCTCAATAAATTTAAAGGCATGTGACTTGGTACCTTTCCTGAAATGATCATTAATAATATTTTGTGTATATACATATAAATAATACAGTCCTAGTTGCACGATACTGTTATTTTTTTCAGTACCTATTATGTGTCAGGCATTATTACGGGCATCCTACATACTTTTTTTCTGATCTTCTCAACACTTTCATTAAGTGTGTTCATCTTGTGTTAGACATGAGGTGTCGTGAGGCTACCTGTCTAAGGCACAAAAAAGTGTCCGGAACTGGGGTTTAAAAGTAGGTGTACCTTCAGCCACATTCATACTCCTTCATGGCCTCATTCTTTTTTTTTACATTTTTATTTTATATTGGAGTATGGTTGATTAACAATGTTGTGTTAGCTTCAGGTGTACATGTAGAACTGAATCATGACCTCATTCTGGCCAGCAAATGTCTTTGACAATAAAGTCTACATGTAAGTCAGCACCATCACATTCTCCTTGGGTGCGTTTGGCTCTGTCCTGTGTTTTCCAGCATATTCACCCCCCAGCCCTGTGTGCCACATGCATGCCCGGGCGCGTACACACACACACGCGTGTACACACGCATGCACACACATGCTCACCCCTTCCTCTGTTTCTGCCTCACTCGTACCCTACCCTCCACTGGGAATGGGATCCTTACTGTTCCAGAAAATGTTCAGTGCTATCCTTCTTCTGTGCTTTTTTTGTGCAGTCTATTCTCTCTCATTAGATGTTGAGAGGAAATGTTTCTCAATGTATGAGATGTTAATACATTGCCTTTTGCTAGTGTGCCATTGTCCAGCTATTTTTGGAGAAAGAATGCTAGTTCTCTAAAAGTACAAATCACTTGGTTTTGCAATTTCTCTCACTGATCTGTTAGTCTTTATATTTCACCTTCATTTTTTATTTCTCTTTTGAGTCTCCCTTTCTTCCATGTTTCCCTTTGGCATCTGTTGGGACTTGAATACTGGAGTTTCCTTGGAGAGTTCTTGCTGTAAAATACTGAGCCATTTTATTGTAGGGCTGCGTACATACTGTGACTTGCTGTGGTAAGATCAATTTAATGGCGAGGAAATGCTTATGTTCCAAGACCAATAATTACAACCCATTCCTCACTGGCTTCCCTGCTTCTAGCCTGGCTCCCCTGCAGTCAGTCCTTCACGCAGCTGCCGAGTGCATTTTCCTCACCTGCTGCTCTGACAGTGTCACCTCTCTCCCCAACTCCCACGGGGGCTCACTATTTACCCTTCACGACCAGTCACACCCAAAGTCATCCCCTTGGTTTCAAGACCCTCGCTCTCTAGGGTCTCCCACCTTCTAGACCCATTGGGCATCCTGATGCAAATGTTTTCGCGCTGGTCCTAGCGCCCTTCCGCAATATGTCGGGAATCCACGGGGAGGAGGCCAGTGGGTTCCAAATGGATTCCCGAATGCTGCTCCCTTTGCCTCTGAATCCCTTCCCCAAATCTTCCAGCCCTCAACCCCACTCTTGTCAAGGATTACCTGCTGAAATTTCACTTCTCCCTCACAGTTCTTTCATCTAATAGAGTAATAAATTGTACCCTGGGGGAATTCCCTGGCAGTCCAGTGGTTAGAACTCCGAGCTTTCATTTGCCGAGGGCCTGGATTTGATCCCTACCTGGGAACTAAGATCCCACAAGCTGCGTGGTTTTGGGAAATAAATAAAATAAATAAATAAATAAATAAATAAATAAATAAAAATAAATAGTACTCTGTACATTTTATTTAATTATTATTTTTAATTGTCATAAAATACACATAAAAATAATTACCATCTGAACCATTTTTAAGTGTACAGTTCACTAGTGTTAAATGGATTCACATTGTTGGGCAATGAACCTGCAGAACTCCTCACCTTGCAAAACTGAAACTCCGTATCCATTAAAGAATAACTCTCCATTCCCCACCCCACCCCCAGCTCTTGGCAACCATCATTCCGCTTTCTGTCTCTGTGAATGTGACTCCTCTAGGTACCTCATATATGTCATCACGTAGTATTTGTCTTTTTGTGACTGACATTTCATGTAGTTTAATGTCCTCAAAGTTCATCCATGTTGTAGGATGTGTCAGTCTTTCCATCCTTTTTAAGGCTGAATAATATTCCATTATATGGATAGACCACATTTTTTCATCCACTCACCTGCAGGTGGACATTTGGTTTGCTTCTCCCTTTTGGGTTTTGTGACTAGTGCTGTTATGAATATGAGTGCCCAGTTATCTTTTTGAGACGCTGCTTTCAATTATTTTCGGTATATACCCATCTGTATGTCTTCAAACTCAAACGGTAGTTTTCAATGTTTGTTTAAAGGGGAAAAAAATGGTACAGATGAATCGGTTTGCAAGGCAGAAATAGAGACACATATGTAAAGAACAAACGGATGGACACCAAGGGGGGAAAGAAGAGGCGGGGATGAATCGGGAGATTGGGATCGACATATATACTCTAATATGTATAAAACTGATAACTAGTGAGAGCCTGCTGTATAGCACAGGGAACTCCACTTCCCTGTAGAGTAGAAACTAACAACATTGTAAAACAACTATACCCCAATTAAAAAAAGCAACTCTGTAGTGCTTTCAGCTGATTCATAGTAAGGGATGTGCCCATATTAAGATAGGTTGTATCTGCTCCAGCATCCAATGGTAATAAATGGACATTTCACAATGAACTATGAGTGGCATTTATTTGTTGACTGGTTCAAACCCCATAAGCAATGGGAGAGATGCGAATCTGGAAAATTCCAGAGTGTGGTTAGCCGAGGAAATAACCTAAAGTAACTGTACTTTAGGTTTTACGTGTTTTAGCTCCTAGTCTTCATTTTTAAGGCACTTGTAGTTTTGTAATGTCAAAATAATATGTCTGTGGTAGAAAATATGGGAAGCGCAGAAATGTATGTGTGTAGCCAATTCGCTAGGTGCACAGTACACACCCCTCTTACTAAGAGGGGTCCCCCAGGAATTCTGAGTGTGTCTCCCACACTGCTCATGGGCTGTTCCAGGCTATACACGAGGCTATAAGGATTATTTTAGTCTTTCTGGCTTGGGACCCTGCTTTCCTCTGCGAAATGTGACTCATTTCCTCTCAGGTCACACCTGGTCTTGCCTTTGACTCTTAGCCCTCTTAGGACCAAAGAGATGGAAAAAGAGGACCCCAAGGAAAAGAGCGTGAGGGGCAAAGATTGTCTTCTAAAATGTACAGCAGAGATGGCTGAAGCTCTCCTTGACTCTCCCAGGTGGGAGGCCTTTCCATGTAAAGACCAGGGTTTGAACCTCTTCTCTGGTCACAGTGAAGCTACAGCACTAGCACCATAGCTCTGTGTCCTTGACCTTGACTTTACTGCCTGACACCTCTCCCGGGTGTGCCTGTGCGTGGCCCTGAGCTCTCATCTGCTCTCAGCTTGTGCCACTGCAAGTCCTCTGGTCCCACAGGATTTGTCCTACCTTCCCCAGTGAGGTTCACCTTATGTAGCTCAGATTTTAAAAAATGAAAACACTTCATAGTCAGCAAACAAGTTGCAACTTTGCACTGCAGCTTTCTTTCTTCAATTCCCCAAATACAGATGCTAATATAAACCTAGTTCCTGAGATGATTTTGTTATGCAAGGGAAGACTAGTGCAAAACAAAACATTTGAAGAAAAGTCATGCAATTCCTCACCCTACCCCCTCACTCGTGATTTTTTTTTATATCTTCATCTGGCTCTGATGGCAAGTTCAATTGTAAAGGAACTGATCTATCTGCTTTTAATCCTAACAGCACCGTGGAATTTCTCACATTAGAGCCAACCTGAAAAACCCAATCAGTATTTGCGTAAAGAGCAAATTAGAGACACCATTCTCATTTGAAAGTTAGGGTCCCCATGGGCTCAAATAGAAAAGCCAAGCTTCCCTCATTTTTGGCCCAAACTCTTTCTCCAGGGCTTTTATTCTTGTTGCCATCTCACCTTCTGCTTAATCCCCAACCTCCATATGCCATCCACTTTTCTGGACTTTTTATTTGGGATCCAAGATTTGGAATTGGCCCTCTTCCTTACAGGTATTCACAGCAGGTGGAAGAAAATGAAAATAATAAAGGGATTCAAATTCCTTACAAGTCAGCAGTTAGCAGAACAGACCTCTTGTTTCTCCTTATTATGGGGGCAAGATGTATATTGAAGGATTCTTTAAAAGGTTATTTATGCCAAATTATCAAGGTGCATTTCCACTACTAGATCTTACTTTCTAACGGAGTTTCTTTTGGTGGCTTTTAACCCACAAGGCCACAGCTTTTGATATAAACTCATTAAAATGAATGAGGGGACCACAGGAAAGGGTCCCAATGTGGCCGATGTCATATAGTGGACAGACGAGAAGGGACCTGTGCTGGGTTCTGTTTATTCTTTCTAGTCTCTAGGTTTTTTAATCAATAAGACTCTGCGTGGCATCTTAGCAGAAACGACCTGTGGTTTTACTTTGTTTTGTGTTTTGGTTGTTTATACCACCATGGTGTGTACCTTACTGAATACCTTCCATGTCACATTGGAGACTCCCTAACACACCGTTTGTAATAGAGTGAAATCAGAACTAAACCAAGGTGTGTGTGTGTGTGTATACACAAGTAAAATCTAGTTCAAGTCTCAGAACTACCTAGGAAGTATCTATTTTTATCCCCCTTTTACAGATGTAAAAACTGGAGGTCAAAGGCATGGCATAATTTGGTATTTCACTAAAGTAGTGACAAAGATGAGAAGTGTACTAGGGCTCTTCACTTGTAAAGCCAATGTTCTTCCCATCTATATCAAGCTGTTCCTCTGGCGGTAAAAACAATGATTATGAATCAATCTCTTCCCTATCATTTTCTCTCAAATAATGTCTAGTGGCTAATCGTTGCCTAACAGTTGCTAATTTCATTCCTTCTTTTTCCTCCCTTTCTTTTCTGGCCAGTTTTCTTTGCTGAAAACATTTGCAGACTATCAAAATTCCCCAAACAGTTCAGACCAGTTCTGTGTATGAGTAAAATATAGAATCTGTCATATTGTTGGCCACCCTGAAATTATGTTTTTATACACTGTGCTTTTCAAATTGGGGCCAATCAACTTGTCATTCACTGAAATGTTTTCAGCAGAGATTATGCTGACACACAGGGATATATGTGTCACATTTATAGGAAAAGTTTTAAAATATGATCATTCCACTGGCATCAATTCATTGTTAACCAAAGACAAGGTTATTTAGATGCATTGAGCGTGGCTCTTTTGGATCACTCAGCTACTTGTGGTTTTCCCCAGGCTTTTTTTAAAAAATTTTTAATTTTTAATTTTTTACAATAAACTGCATATATTTAGAGTGTACAATTTGGTATCCCAATCTCCCAATTCATTCCCTCCCCAACCCTCCCCACTTTCCGCACTTGGTGTCCATATATTTGTTCTCTACATCTGTGTCTCTATTTCTGCCTTGCAAACAGGTTGATTTGTACCGTTTTTCTATAGTCCACATATATGTGTTAATATACGATATTTGTTTTTCTCTTTCTGACTCACTTCACTCTGTATGACAGTCTCTAGGTCCATCCATGTCTCTAAAAATGTCCCAGTTTCATTGCTTTTTACAGCTTTTAAAAAACAAAATTTCATCAAAAACAAAATTGCATCCTTCTGATAAAATAGGAAAAAGGGTTAAATACACTACAGATATTAGGGAAATGGTACCATGTTCGACCAATTAGAATGTCCCTTTATAAAATGACATCTCACAGTGTCTGAAGTTCTGTGATAGGGTTTCTGCCGTATGAAGCTGGGCAGTGAGCTCCTTGATTGAGGGTCCCCTTAGGAGGATGAGGGTGACTGGTTATTTGTCCTGGAAATAAGACCGGTGCAGATTTGAGGGCAGCCGGAGGGTGCTGAGCATTGAACTTCACTACCGCATTTCTCATTCTGGAGAGAAGTACAAGCCGTGGCTGTCGGACGTCCATCAGGCTGGGATGAGCACCATGCCAGGAGTCCCTACAGCAGCAAAAGAGTGTCTGCTGAAGTCCAGATTTGTACACCCAACAGCCTTCTCATCATTTCTTCCTAGGTGGACATCCTACACTCTGCTCATCTAGAACGGACCTCCTGTTTCTCCTCTCCAGACCTGGCTACTTAGTTTTTATCTCCCCAGTGCTTGGCAATGCCATGCTTACAGTTACTCTGGTCAAAAACTTTAGGGCTATCCCTGGTTGCTCTCTTTCTCTTATACCGCACACCCAACTCCTCAGCATATTCTGTTGGCTTTGTCTCCACAATGCATCCAGATTCTGGTTACTTCCTGCTCCTCCACTGCCAACACCTTGGTCCAAACCACCATCATCTCAAACTTAGATGACTACAACAGCCTCCTACTGGCTTTCCTGTTCCATCCTTGTCCTGGACACACTGTTGTCAATCTAGCAGCCTTGTTTAAGCCAAAGGAAGATCATGTCCCTCCTCTTTTAAAACTCTCTACCGGCTCCTCTTCTCCTTCAGAGTAAAAGCCACAGTCCTTCCAATGACCTTCAAGGCTCCAGAGTCTCAACTCTCATCTCCCTCCCTCCCTCTACTCCAGCTGCAATGGCTTCCTCGTTCTTCGTCTCAGCCACCAAACCTGCTCAACGTTGGTCCGAGTCTGGATTTGTGACTCTTGTTTCATCAAGTGTCCTCATCTAGTGTCTTTTGAGCCTGTCCCCAAAGTCATCTCAACACCTACTGGAGAAAACATAACTCATGCATCCAATTAAGCAGTGAGACAAATCAGTTCTACTTCCAAAAAACATGTCTAATTGTTCTCTTTTTGTCATCTTCATTGCCAGTAATCTCCATCCTCACTTGTGGGTACCACACATATGTGTGTACTGATGTCCTCCAGCTCTGTATTTTCATTTCTTTCTGCCTGGATGCATCCCCAAGAGATATTCTTATGGCCAATTCCCTCACCTCTTCAAGGCTGTACTCAAAGATTTCCTTCCTAAGGAGGCCTATATTGACCACCCTATTTAAAATCATAACCTTTATATTTTTCTACTAGAATGTAAACTTTATGAAAGCAGACATCATTACCTTTCTTTAAAAAACTGATACATATTTAAAACAGAACAATTCCTGAAAATAGCAGGTACTCATTGCATATTAGTTTAATGAGTGAATAAGCTGAAAACTCCTAGTTCTAGACTCGGATGTGACATTGTGGGACTTTGGGCAAAACACTTCGATCTCCAGAAGTCTGTTGTTTTTCCACATATGGAGAGACTAGGGTCTTTAACTCCTTCTTCATGACTTTGGGGAGACTCTCGGATTTTCATGTTTTATATTCCAAAAAATAGACCTCACTTTGCAAACGTCAGTGGTTAAGGGGCAGCTGGTGCAGAGGTGTGGATGTCCACTGGGCTCCTGCCCAGCTCTGGAGCTGCCTGGCTGTCAGTCCACATGCTTGTGTGGTTCCTTTGAAAAATTATTGTTGCAATAATCAAATTCTTGTCAAATTCTAGCTTGGGGCTAATGCGTAGCTGCAGTCTGACTGAACTGAAAAAAATTTGGGCCATGAAAGAATGAGGCAGCAGTAATATTTACATACTCTTGGTAAAAAGCCATTGCCATGGAAACTTTCCACTTTGCTTTACATGTGTAGCATTCTGAGAGAGACTGGCCGGAGTGATATAGCTAGATCCTTGGAATATTGAAAATCATATCTCAAATTATTAATGTCTTTGTGCCTCAATCTTGTTTTAATGGTATGACTGTGCTTTGAAATTTAAAAGTATATTGTTACCTGGGGTTTAAAAATGTTTTAAATAAGTTCTTTGCTAAAGTACTTGCATCAAAATCTCCTGTCATTGCCTCAAACGGATGCTTTGTAATTAGAGCAGATTCACTGGTGGATAGAATTTTAAGACTTTTATTTTAAAGGATTCTTCTCCATTTTTAACATTTCCTACCTTTACGCATTGTGTGACATGCCTTCATTTGTCCTAATTAAGATTTCTAAGCTGCTTAAAAATAAAATTTTAAGTGTTTACTTGCAAAAGTAGTAGACATTCAGCCATAAATATAAGGCTTTTTCTAGACAGGAGAGAAATAATTTTTAATCATCCATTTATCCATTCAACAACTGTACATGGGGCATCTCCTGTGTTCCAAATCCTGTATTAAGAGATGAAGATTCAGCAGCTGAAAATCCCTCTAGTCCCTATTCTTACTCATGGAGTGTCCAGTCTAGTGGGAAAGAGAGAAATCAAGCAAATAATTAAACACAATTTAGTTATAATTCTGCTAAACGTCACCAAGAAAAAGCAGGAGACTGGACAGCAGGAGACCTAAGCTGACGAGGGGAGACTTAGCAGAACCCTTCCATAGTAGGTGCTCTTTTACCTGAGACCTGAAGGAGTCAGCCATGTAAGGACACAGGTAGGGGCTTGGGGGAGGGACGCACATTCAGGTGCATGGGAGAGCGTACCTGAAGATCCTGGGGTGACCAGGAGTGAAAAGAAGACCACCACACCCAGAACCAGAACAGCAGGAAGGAAAAGGGCAGCACTCCGGAGGGGGCCAGACCATGCAGAGCTTTGTAAGCTGTGGGAAGAACTGTGGATGATTTCAGAAGTAAGAGGAATCCGTCAAAAGGAGTCCAGCGGGAGAGTGATGGGACTGGATTTTACTTATTTTAAAACACCATTTTGGGTGGTGAGTGGAGACTGAGCTGGAGGTGGGGTGGGGATGGGTGGCAGCACTTAAGAGGCTTCCGCATTAGTCCAGACATAATGTTTTTGGTGGCAGCAGTGGTGGTGATGATGGTTGTTGGCTGTGCAGATGGCGAAAAGAAAATCCACTGGACACTCTTTGGAAGTAGAACTGACAGTCTTGTCCGCGGGATAGATGAGATGTGTGGTATGCTTTCTCTAGGTGCTGAGATGATTTCTGGAACAGGTTCAAAGACATTAGATGAGGACACCTGATGGAACATTAGTAATGGATCCAGACTTAGACCAGTGATGATGGATTTGGCCCCCAGAGGTGGGTGGTGACAGAGGCCTCAGAGAGCTGATGCCGTCAACCCCTTGATGTTCAGTTCACAGCGTGGTATTTATGTAGCCCGGCTTCCAACTGCCAACCTCGGATTTTACGTATGTGCTGATTTCTGGTGCATGTTTCTTCTCCTATGCATGTCAGAAAGGGCTCATTCTCCTCTGTTCCCTG
The DNA here is from genome assembly GCF_030028045.1 of Hippopotamus amphibius kiboko. NCBI lineage: Eukaryota > Metazoa > Chordata > Mammalia > Artiodactyla > Hippopotamidae > Hippopotamus > Hippopotamus amphibius. Next base: position 10,015,007 of record NC_080199.1, on the reverse strand, counting down.
AGAACAAATCCCTAGTTCTGTTAAGATTTTCTATTTCTGGGACTTCCCTGGTGGTCCAGTGGTTAAGACTTCACCTTCCAGCAGGGGGTGCGGGTGTGATCCCAGGTTGGGGAGCTAAGATCTCACATGCCTTGAGACCAAAGGAAAAAAAAAAACAAACCCAAAACGTAAAACAGAAGCAATATCGTAACAAATTCAATAAAGACTTTAAAAATGATCCACATAAAAAATTTAAAAAAAAGATTTTCTATTTCTTCTTGAGCCAGTTTTGGTAATTTGTATGTTTCTAGGAATTTTATATACATTATCTTAATTGACTGTCATATACTTGTTTGTAGTATTCTTATAAACCTTTACGTTTCTATAAGTTCTGTAATAATGTTCCCAATTTTATTAATGATTTTATTTCCCTCTTCTCTTTTTTTTCTTAGTCTAGCTAAAGGTTTGTCAATTTTGTTGATCTTTTCAAACAACCAACTTTTTATTTCCTTGATTCTCCCTATTGTTTCTCTATGTTCTATTTTGTTTATCCCTAATCTTTATGATTTCCTTCCTTCTTATGGCTTTAGGTTTATTTTGTTTTTCTTTTCCTAAGTTACTTAAGATGTGAAGTTAGATTGTTGATTTGAGATCTTTCTTCTTGTTTTAAGGTAGGCATTTACAGCTATAAATTTTCTCTGAGCACTGCTTTCACTGCATCCCATAAGTTTCAATATGTTGTGTTTTTATTTTCAATTGTCTCAAGGTATTTTCTATTTTTCCTAGCGATTTTTTTAACCCATTGGTTGTCCAAGAGTGTGTTAATCCCCATATATTTGTGCTTTTCCAGTTTTCCTTCTGTTATTTATTTCTAACTTCATTCCACGTGGTTAGCAAGGATACTTTGATGATTTCAATCTTTTTTAATTCATTGTTTAACATATGGTATACCTTGGGGAATGTTCCCTGTGCACTTGAGAAGATTGTGTGCTCTGCTGCTATTGGGTACAATGTTCTGTATCTGTCTGCTGAGTTTAGTTGATTTATAGTGTTGTTCAAGTCCTCTAATTCCTTACTGATCTTCTGTCTCTATGTTCTATCCATTATTTTATTTTATTTTTTATAAATTTATATTTTTTACGATTTATTTATTTATTTTATTTTTGACTTTGTTGGGTCTTCGTTGCCGTGCATGGGCTTTCTCTAGCTGCAGCAATCGAGGGCTACTCTTCGTTGCCGTGCACAGGCTTCTTATTGTGGTGGCTTCCCTTGTTGCAGGGCACAGGCTTTGGCTCGTGCGCTTCAGTAGTTGTGGCGCACGGGCTTAGTTGCTCTGGTAGCTTGTGGGATCTTCCTGGACCAGGGCTCGAACCCGTGTCCCCTGCATTGACAGGCAGATTCTTAACGGCTGTGCCACGAGGGAAGTCTATGTTCTATCCATTATTGAAAGTGGAAAATATTGAAGTCTCCATGTATTATTGTAGAACTGTCTACTGCTGTGTAACAAACAACCATACTATTTCTCAGTGACTTAAAGCAACAAACTTTTTTCCCTTCACTCATGGATCTGAGGATCAGTAGTGGAAGTTCCTGAAGTTATGTTACAATTATTTTATTCTTTTAATATATTTTAATGTTATGTTAATGTTTAGTGTTCTCCTTTAAATGTTTTTTCCCCTTTTGTTCCTGCAATCATATTTTTTCAGGAAATCCATTTAAAACTTATTTTAAACAAATTTACTCACATCTATTCATGTTGCCATTTAGTGATCCTGTTTTTGAGCCAGGTGTAGCAGAGTAGCTGGATGCAATAACTTCTGTGGCCACCATTGCAGAATTGCCCTTTCTTGTCAATCTTCAAAACTTCTAACAAAATATCATGAAAGAAATGAGGTAAACCAACCATCTCCATTCTACCTGCATCTAAGGTTAATGGCAGCATTTTATGTGTAAATAGGAATGCTTTACCTTCTGTCAGCTTATTTTCCTGGAAGGTGTGAGAGCTGAAGAATGTTAGCTCAATCTTATGCCTAAGATTATTCTAGGCAAAATTGAGAAGTAGTTCTTCTGTATCTGTGGTTTCGTGCAGTTTCATGCTGCTTTTCTCCCTCTGTTCTGAGGGAGGGAATTTTATCATCACAAAGTTCTCAGTGATGGATGGAACTTTATTAGCTCTCCCAGGACTATTTGCATTTTGGCAGGAATCAAGGTCTTAAATTGAGGAAATGTGGTAGTATCATTTTTGGTATCAGCTAGGGTAGTAGGACAGATAAGGCACATGGACTTTCCAAATACTATCATATTCAGGGAATAGATTTAGAGATATTGTCAGTCTTTCTAGACTTTGTGTATTCATTTCACTTCTCAAGTTTGACCTTTTCTGTTATTTCATTCCTAGCCGTCTGATAGGAGCTTTACGTGCTATTTTGGCTAGAAAGGTAAGTTCTATATTGTTTTATATAAACAATGCAGCTGGTGGTGGTGACCATTCAGTTTGAGAATTGTACCTATGAGTTTTATTTTCAAGTTGATGGTTTTATTGTCCAGGGCTAGTATATTGGTTGTCCAGTTTGCTTCTTTTTCTAGCTTTGATTTGTGGGCTTTTGATGATTTGTCTGTTTTGGGGATATTTATTTATAATTGACATCCCTCCCACTTCCCAAAAGGATTTGAGCAGCACACAGTAAGAGATGCAATGATAATAACACTTTAAAAATCGTAGTCAGAAATTAGAAGCTGTATAGTAGAGTCAACATTACAAACAACAGACTTTGAAATAAGACGCCCCTTGGAAAATTAATTCCGTAAGTCCAGTGCCTTGTATATAAACTGGAAATAACAATCATACCTACATCCTGGGCTTACTGTGACAAAGTATTTAGCTTAATGCTATCACATTAGCATAACTTAAAAAAATTAAAATTATTGTTACCATGTTTAGAAGAGCAAATAAATGTACCAAAATCTCAAGCATTTCTAGTTCCTATGATTTTACTTTCTAACTTGGAGTTTCCTGGAAGGCCAGGGAAAAAATATGGATGCATTAAATTAGATAATTTCTGAAGTGTTATGAAATGTGGCTTTTGCTGGCCAATTGCCAGAGTGCAACCCCGAGAATTTATGATGTTCAAAAAAGTCATGGAATTCACAGATAGCATTCTTATTAAGGGCAAGTAGAAGCTGGGTGGGGTAATGACAAAAACTTAATGAGTATCTTCTTTGAACTGAGATCTTTTGCAGGAAATGAGCATATTTGATTTCATTTATTACTCTCAATGATTCTATCAAATAGATATTATTTATCTCCCATTTACGGATGAATAAATTAAGTTTAAGAAATTTAAATTCACAGAGTCATTTAAACATTTAGGTCTAGAATTTGAATCCAGGTCTGTTTGATGCCAAAGCTCGTGGTCTTTCTATGCCAACATCCAGACACCTTGGCTAACCCCAGGGATTAAGTGAACAGGGATCAGAGAGTCTACAAAATGTCTAGTTATGCCTAAGTCATTATTTTTAAAAATGTTTTGGTCTTTTCTGACATTGGCTGCAGACTTGGGGAGATTTCCTGGGTTGGTTTCTCACTGATCACTGGTTTTGTATCTTTCATCTTCCCCAAGGTCTTCATCTTGCACATTTTCTCTGGCTTTTTCAGGATCCAGAGGAAGAATGATAGGCAGCTGAGTATTCTATTATCTAGAATATACTGAAATCCACCAGTAGGACATGCATGATTTTAGTAGAAAAAAAGAAAGATTGCAGTTCATTTATCCTTGTATTTGCACTCTGTGTGTGTGTGTGTGTGTGTGTGTGTGTATGCGTGTGTGTGCCTGGTGGCTTGATCCCCTCCCGCAACTGTGGCTTTTTTGGTGCTTGCTATTTTTATTTCCTTTCTTTCTGGGAAGAGATAAATTTCTAGTTTATTTCCCTCTGACATTCTATCCCTCATGAATCCAACAACATATCTTCACCTTCCACCAATCACTCCTACCTCTTCACAGTGTTCCCCCATGGTGACAACAGCTGAGTCAAAACCATCTGCTAGAGCTTTCATGTCTACCCACACATTCAACAGCATAATATTATGTCCATTATCTGATAAAGAAGAGATACTATCATTGCTGAAGATGTTCTCTCCAACAGCACTTCTACTGAAGCTCCAGAAAATGGCTGCCATAATGTTCATGCACAAAAACATGAGAGAGGCTGTTTAAACTGGAGCCTGGAGCTCCTTCCAAGTTTGGTACAACGTCTCAGGCTCACTGCATTCTTCCAGCGATTACTGTGAGTATCCACCTAGTTGAATGACTTAAGAAAAAGAGCGAAGATTTATTGAGCCCACTGGTGATGGTCAAGCTACAGTCTGGGAGAAAATATCGGCAACACATATATCAAACAAAAGGCTTTTTATCTAGAATACACAAAAACAAACAGAAAACCCCGTGTAACTATAAAATATGATAACAGCCCAACAAAAAATTAAAAAGGTGAAAGATGTGAACAGATGCTTTACAAAAGAAGATGTAGGAATGACCGAAAAGCACACAAAGAGATGTTCGACATTGTTAGCCATCAGCAAAATCCATACTAAAACCACACAGGATATCCCTGGAAGCCCAAGAAAAGGGCTATAGTTAAAGAGACGGACCACACCCAGTGCTGGTGAGCATATGGAGCAACTGGAAGGCTCCAACGCTGCTGGTGGGAATGTAAAACGGCACAGACAAGTTGGAAACAGTTTGACGATTTCTTAACAAGTTACATACACACTCATATGTAACTCAATCCCATATACTACTTAGTACTTACCCAAGTAAAGTGAAAACTATGTCTACACAAAGTCTTTTACGTGAATGCTCATAGCAGCTTTATTTCTTTTTTAAAAATTAATTAATTAATTAATTATTTAATGTATTGGCTGAGTTGGGTCTTCATTGCCGCGTGTGGGCTTTCTCTAGCTGTGGCGAGCAGGGGCTTCTCTTGTTGTGGAGCATGGGCTCAATAGTTGTGGCTTGCAGGCTCTAGAGCATGGGCTCAGCAGTTGTGGTGCATGGGCTTAGTTGCTCCTTGGCATGTGGGATCTTCCCGGACCAGGGATTGAACCCATGTCCCTTGTATTGGCAGTTGGATTCTTAACCACTGAGCTACCAGGGAAGTCCCCATAGCAGCTTTATTTGTAATAGCTCCAAACTGGAAACAATCTATACGTCCATCAACAAGTGAACGGGTAAAAAAATGTGGTCTATCTATATAAGGGGATACAACCTAATAATAAAAAGGATCAAACAACCAATACATGCAACAACATGGGTAAATCTTAAAATCATTACCTGAGAACATAATGTGCATGAGTAAGGTGCTGGATCATCTTTCGTGTGAGAGAGAGGAAGCAGGAGAGGGCATCTCACACACAAAATTGGTAGATTCAGAGAGTGTAGCTTCTATAGCAATTGAAGACATCACCCCAATTGCCAGATTAAAAGAGGAAGAGAATGGTTGCTATGGGTACCAGTGAGTGCAACTAAAGTGAGTGTTGGGGACTTCTAGAAGTGTTTGGGGATATATTTTTAGGGTGGCTGGAATTTCTGCAATTATGGGTGGATATGGAGGCAAAATATTCTGTTCATATTGCCTCTCTAACTTCTTCCAGAGTGTTATACTTGGGAAACACATATTATAGACATGAACAACAATAATCGTAAAAAGCGGTCAGTCAATAGTCATGAACACAGTGATAAAGTGTATTGTGATAAGGAGACTACATCATGTCATAGCTTAAAAACAATTACCATGGAGATATTTTATAGAGTAAGTAGTAGTCTTTCTTTCATCAAAAGTAAGAAATTTTGTTGTATCAATAGACATCTCTGTTCATTCCTACCTAAAATTTTTCTGTATGATGAGAATGCTATTAGTAACCTTTCTTCTCTCCTTCTCATGAGCTTAAAAAATCCTTTTAAACAATTGTGGACATAATATAAAATTTACCATTTTAACTGTTCAGCAGCATTAAATACATTCAAAATATTGTGGAATCATCACCTGTATCCACGCACACAGCTTTTTTTATCATCCCAAACTGAAACTCTGTGCTCATTGCACAATTCCCCATACTCCGTTCCCTCCACCCCCTGGCAACCACTATTCTACTTTCCGCCTCTATGAATCGTCTACCTACCTCATATAAGTGGAATCATATAGTATTTGCCCTTTTGGGTCTGGCTTATTTCACTTAGTAAAACGTTTTTAAGATTCATCCAAGTTGTAGTGGGTATCAGAATTGTATTCCTTTTAAAGACTGAATAACATTCCATTGTATGGTTGGACCACATTTTATTAACTCGTTCATCTGTGGATGGACACTTGGGTTGCTTCTACTTTTTGGCAATTGCGACTAATGCTGCTATGACCATTGGTGTGCAAAGACCTGTTGGAGCCCCTGTTTCCCATTCTTTTGGGTGTATTTACCCAAATACACCTAGAAGTAAAATTGCTAGAACCTACGGACATTCTATACTTAATTTTTTTTTTTGAGGAAATGCCATACTCTCACTAGCTTTTAGATAAAATGTCATCATTGTTTGCTCCCCTCCTCCTCACCCTCTAAGGAGTGCTTGACCTTTCCTCTCCCAATTCCTGGGTTGCTTATGAAGGAGATGCAAGAGAATGGGTAGAGAGAAGAACCAAATGATGGGAAGAATACGCAATGGGTTCCAACTGGCCTGGTTAAGCTCTAGGTGTCCTTTTGTGGAGAATTCAGAGGGTGGGCGAAGACAGGCAGAAACAAAGCCGGGAGTTGAGACGATCTCTGTAAAAAGCTGGGGCAGGAGAGAGGAGGTGAATTTCAGCATCTTGGCGACCACGGAGCAGGTGCAGGATGTGAGGAGCTGTGGGGGAAGAAGCTTTTAAGAAGTGTTGCTGCTGTGGGCTGTGACTTGGAACCGCTAATTGTTCTCAGATCAACCTAAAGCTTGGACTTCCTCTTCAATTTTCTTCTGATTATTGGATTGGGTTCCTGACATTTGATTCCCTGCAGAGACTGAGTCATAAGAAGCCCCTGGATACCTGGGAATTACCCCTGAATTGGACCATGTAGCTAGAGTTTCTGCTATTCTAGGAGTGAAATCCCTGATACTTCAGTACATGAAAAAAGGGGGGAAAACCCCATTCAGTTAGAGACAGGTTACAATAACACGTTAATTCTTTCTTCTTAGGACTTCAGGCTGTAAGCTGTTAATAAAATAAATGTAACTGTGGGAGGATTATTTTTGTTGCCAGCAGCCCAGGCTTGCTCAGCTCTGGCTTTAAATGGAGTTGTGCTCGTGAATATTCATAAGTATGAATTGCAAACTCACAAATCAGGATTATTTTCTGTATGGGACACCAACCAGAAACAATGTCACCACTTATTTGGAAGAAACAATATGGTGTGTGGGATGGAACCAGGTTATAGTAACAAAATTTTCCTAACCCCAAACTGGGCTGTGTTCTGACACATGGTCTGATAAGGCAAAATATTTTAAATCAGTAGAATCTTGTAAAACCCAGGACATATGGCTGCCTTAGTTTTGGAGCTAAAATAAGATTCCTTATGTCAGGCATGGGGGAAATCTCTCCTTCTATCCTTCTTGAGTTCTTGTGGTTGAACTAATAATAACATTGACACACTAGGCAGATTAATAGGATAAAACCCAATTTAATTTCAAGTCCATGGGAGATCATAAAATAATGCTCAGCGAGTGACCAAAAGCAGGCAGCTTTAATATCTTTTTATACAAAGAAATCATAAATCTACGAGAATTTGAGAGGACAAAGAAACTTAGGTTTGGGTGCCTTAGTTAGTAAGGAATTTAAGCAATGTTTGGGCTTGAGTAGCAAATTGGTATAGAAGTAACAAGCTTTTTGTTCATAGACTTCTTGGCCCTGAATTCCATTTCTCTGGTAAGAAGGAGGCTTTCTACCTCCTGTGCAGGGAGGGCACCTGTCACATGGGAGATTTATTTCCTGCTTGCAAGGAGACAGAGAGGAGGGTCAAAGTGTTCCTCTTGCATCATCTGTTTCTTAAATAACCTTGATTCAAAATAATCAATATGCCATTGAGGCATAGTTTGGGGTGGACTGCCCTCAGCCCCAGCACTTAGTCATGATCTTTTTCAGTAAATTAAATAGCATCACCCACCCATATTCATGGATTCCTTGATTTATTGATTCAGTCACTTCCTAACAAGGTACGGAATCTCTTCAACGTGTGTTTTCAGTCTCATCTTTTGAGGTTAACATCTCTCACCACCTGCCCTGAACCCATTCTGACCTCCTCGGTTTCACTGTATGCGCCGTGCTCACCGTGTAGCTTCCTCTCTCTGGAATACCCTTCCCTGCCCTCGGCCCAGGTAAACTCTGCTGATTCCTCTAGACTGTGTTTAGGCATCATCTTCCAGGGGAAGATCTCTTCTGTCACTTCCTACCCTCATTCTTTTGTCCTGGTGCTTTCTCTCTCCCTCCACATTTTCCCCGTATACCTCCATCACAGTGTAATTCACAAGGTGCTGTAAATGTTGACTTTCTTCTTGTCTCCCCAGGATAGTAAGCTCTTTGAGGGTGTGTATTAGTTTGCTAGGGCTGCTGTAACAAAATGCCACAGGCAGGTTGGTTTAAACAACAGAGGTTAATTTTTCTCACTGTTTTAGAAGCTGGAAGGCCAAGATCCAGGTGCCAGCAGAGTTGGTTTCCTCTGAGGCTTCTCTTTTTGGCTTGTCGGTGGCTGCCTTCTTGCACCGTATCCTCACATGGCTTTTCCTTTATGCCCAAAAGCATCCCTGGTGTCTTTTCCTTTTCTTATAAGGACACCAGTCATGTTGGGCCAGGGCTCCATCTTAGTGACCTCATTTAACCTTAATTACCTCTTTATAGGTCCTATCTCTAAATACCGCCACATTAGGGGTTATGGTTCTAACATTAATTTTGAGGGGGACACAATTCAGTTCATAAAAGAGGGCAAGGACTATTTCTTATTAGAATTCACACATCTACCTCCTGTCAAAGTGCTTGGTACTCAGTAAACAATTAGCAAATATATTAAAGGATCAAATCACATGTGGGTGAATAAACGAACAAAATGGAGGAAAACTGCTCTAATTGTCAAGGTTTCAAGGTATTAGGACTAAAGATATTCAGAGTCGGCAATTGAAGCTGTAGTAAAGAGTATGGTCTGAGAAAGAGAGAGAGAAATAGTCTGTAGAGAAAAAAAAAGAAAGAAGGAAAAACGCTGCAGACTGGGAGGGGTAAAAGAGGACGGGGCATGGCAGGAAAGACGATGAAAGTCATCATGTAATGACCTGAAAGAAGTGAGTTTACGATGGAAGGAAGAGCATCTCCAGTGTTAGATATTGAAGGAGGGTGAGGCTGCTGGATTCAATACATTAAAGATCACTGATGTACACCCACCAGAATTGCTAAAGTGCAAAAGATTTAAAAAAATACCAAGTGTTGGTCTTCCTAGGTGGTGAGGTGGTTAAGAATCCGCCTGTCAATGCAGGGGACACAGGTTCAATCCCTGCTCCAGGAAGATCCCACATGCTGCGGAGCAGCTAAGCCCGTGTGCCACAACTATTGAGCCTGCACTTTAGAGCCCGTGAGCCACAGCTATTGAGCCCATGTGCTGCAAATACGGAAGCCCATGCACCTAGAGCCTGTGCTACACAACAAAAGAAAGAGCCCGCCCACCACAACGAAGAGCAGCCCCCACTCACCGCAACTAAAAGAAAGCCCACGTGCAGCAACAAAGACCCAACGCAGCCAATAAAATTAATTAATTAATTAATTAAAAAAATATCAAGTGTTGATGAGGATGAGGAATGACAAGAAAGCCCGCATACTGCTAGTAGGGGTGTAACTTGCTACAGCCACTCTGTAAATGGTTTGGCAAAGTTTATAACATTAGAACTAAAGGTATGAATACTCGATGGCCCCCCAGATGCCACCTCGAGATGTATACTCAACAGAAATGTGTATACATGTTTGTTGAAAGATGTCCACAGCAGCTCTGTTCATAAAATCCCCCAGGCTGGAAGCGACTCAAAAGCCCACCAGAAGTGGAATAGATGACACATTGTAGCACATTTGCACAGTGGAATCGTAAGGACACTGAGGGTGGATGAACTACAACTACACACAATGACAGGGATAAACATATGATCACAATGTTGGGTGAAAGGAAGCACACCTGAAAGACTGCGTACTGTATGTTTCCAGTTATAGGAAACTTGCACACCAGCGACACCAATGTGAGGTTTCAGAAGTCAGAGTAGCAGTTAACTTTTGCGGGGCAGGGCAGTAAGTGATAGAGCTCATGGGTAGCAGTTTCAGAGTTCTGGTAGTTGTTCTGTTTCTTGGTCTGGGTGCTGGTGTGTAGTAGCTGTGCATGCAGTTTGCACACATTCAATATTCATTAGCTTTTCAATTATGACTTTTCTGTTGCTGTGTGTATATTCTTCAACAGGCATTTTAAAAAGCAATAAAATTTAGTAGGCAATGAAGTGATATGTTATTGTGATGATCTGACCTAAGAAGTGTACATTGGTGTTTGAGAAAGCAGTTTTGCAGAGGAGAAAACTGAGTTTCTGTATGTAAGATGAAGGAGGAGATATGAATATTTTTGTCTAGTTCAAGATGTTTGGCAGTAGAAAGAATAAAAAAGAGCAGCTTAAGCGTAACTGGGTCAGAGAAAGAGATTTTATTTCATTTCACTTTTTCCCTTTTGGTTTGAGGTAAGAAATAACTCGAGTAGCATGTTTATCTCCTATATACATGAGAGATCCTCAGGGCAATGAGTGTGGCTCAAAGGGATGGTTAGAATTCAGCCTTAACCATCTTTAGCCAAATCAAAAGAAGATAGTGGAGAAGGCGGGTCAAGGGGAGATGACAGTCAACAGGATAAGGTTAGTTATGAAGATTTAGGTCAAATTCTTCCCCCTTGATAAGGTTTTCTTGTGATATATGTATTTATTTTTTAAAAGAGCCTTGTTCTCTCTTTTATTATTATTTTATTATTATTATTATTGTGTTGGGTCTTTGTTGCTATGCGTGGTCTTTCTCTAGTTGTGGCAGGTGGGGGCTACTATTTGTTGCAATGTGCAGGCTTCTCATTGCAGTGGCTTCTCTTGTTGCGGAGCACGGGCTCTAGGTGCACAGGCTTCAGTAGTTGCGGCACTTGGGCTCAGTGGTTGTGGCGCACGCACTTAGTTGCTCCACGGTATGTGGGATCTTCCAGGACCAGGACTCAAACCCATGTCCCCTGCAGTGGCAGGCGGATTCTTAAGCACTGTACCACCAGGGAAGTCCCAAGATTTTCTTGTGATTTAGAATCTCCTTTTCTTCCTGGTACAAAGAGGGAGACACTTGCAAATGGAGATTTCCTTTATAAATGTAAATTTCTCTTACAAGAGGTACTTATGCTGTTTTCAGAGCTTCTCCTGTGTCTTGTTTCTCAAAATAATCTTTGTGCCAAAGAGGCATATTTGAGGTGGCACGTCCTGGTCTCGTACAGTCCCCAGGAGGGAGAGATCTGAAGTACAGTTGAGGAGGAATGATGGAACCACATCCCAGAGAAGGTGTGAGGGTGGAATCAGAGGCAAAGGTAGAAAGTGTGGGTCTTCACAAGAGAATCAAGTTCTCCTCTTTAGAAATAGGAGGGGCAGGCAAACAGCATATTGAGGCTCTTGGAGGTAGCTAAGTTCAGGCTAGAGCAGGAGTCCCCAGCCCCGGTTAGGAACCCGGCGGCACAGCAGGAGGTAAGTGGCGGGCAAGGGAGCGAAGCTTCCTTTTTTGCTCCCAATCACTCAGAACCAGTCCCTGGTGCCAAAACAGTTGGGGATCGCTGGTCTAGAAGATTAAAGTGTGGGAGGTGGGTGTGGGCATGGGTCTTGCTAAGAGTGAAAAATTAGCAATAGCATCAGCAAGGAAAGAATATACTTGTGAAACAAGAGAGGAATAAAGTTTTGCATCAACATGCAGGGGGCCCACTGGCATGCTACTGTGGTCTTATGGTGCAATGCTTTGGACTTCAGGGTGAATGGAGAGGAAGTGGTCAAACGGCTGCCCAGACAATGTTGGACATAAGTCAAGATCTACAGATGAGCAATTCCAGGAGGTCGAGAAGGTCCTTTACAAAATAGCTCTGCATGTTCTCCAGAGTTATTTGGCAGGAATTAGCTGAAGTAGCATGGGACAATGTAAACTTGGAGGCTAGAGAGGGTCCAAGACACTAGGGGAGGGGGCCAGCAGGTGGCGAGTTTGGTCCATGCAGAGAATGGGGGAGATGCGTGACCAAGCTTTCTAAGGTCCCTGGCACAGACTTCAGGTCCTTCCTAAATTTTAGCTCTCTCACACCCCTTGCGCCAGAGCATTTTATTCTGACCATAATTTCTCTACATAAAGCACCTTAAGAAATGAAAGCTTGGGGTAAACTTTTTTTTTTTTCTTTTTAACAGAAGACTTGAGTCCCTCATGAGCCCACCGTATAGCAGTGGTCCTCACGTTGCAAAAATACAGATTTACATCTAGAGATCCCATCAGCCCCTAGGGGCCCATAACATTTGGTCCAGCAATCTGATGCAATAAAAAAAAGGGGTCTTAAAAACACCGATGACTCCAGGTGAAAGATCCCTGTGCCCCTGGAGAGTTGCAGCCAGAATGGTTTTCTTAACCCAGAAGTCAGGTCCCTCATTTCTAAATATACTGTCAGCTATGTTCTTTTCATTTTTTAAAAGTAAACTTGAAAACATCATCTTTTTACTAATGGAACCATAGAACCGAGGCTCATTTTAGCCCTTGGGTTATTAGCCGTGACCAGTCTTTCCCACAGGGCTGTTTTCATCTACACATAATCCTTCTGTCACCATCATCATCATCTGTTGCTTCTACCCCAATTTCTCATATTATACACTTTCAGCATCATTACCTCAAATTGGAGAATTTCAGGCAGAATCATCTGCGAAAATGTCAGAGGTAAAAATAAGCCATTCTAGGCTGTGGATGTCACCCTGAGGCCTTGCTTGCTGCTTTTCTGCTCATTTTACTGCACTTAACCCACTAGAAAAGGGACTGAACTGTAATCAATGGCAATTTATCAATGGTCATGGTGGAGAGAGGAGGCGCTGGGACTACAAGGTGGCAAATAATGAGAGAGACACGGAGGAAAGAGACAACATAGGCCCACGTACTTTTTAGATACTATAAATACTATAAATATCTGCCCTAATAACTTTGCAATTCAATGGAGTGCTCTGTGGCCTGGGACCATAGGTGGGGAAACAAGATTGCCTAGGGACCGTGTACACCGTGGTCCTTGGCAGAGGCAGGGAGAGCTGTACAACAAGCAGAAAATTGAGAGTCAATTTGCAGCCAACAACAATGGAAAACAGGTGGCTGTTTTTGAGCCAGATTCATACATCCTGTCCCATTTTTTCCATTTAAAAAAATTGCCAGACTGCTTTTACTCTACAAGTGATTTCTTTCGATGAATCGCCTGAAAGTAGACCTTACATTTTGGTGAACTCCAGGGAAAATTCGAATGCAGTGCGGCTCCCAAATTTTACTCCCGTAGAAATGGACATGAAGCTTGGCACGTGCCAGTCTGATGAAGGAACCCCGATCTTGATCATCCTTGAAGGATGCAGTGGGACAGGCTGGGAGACAGGCGGTGGCTGTCTGTGGGTAGCACGCAGCATTCTTTGCATCTTGACATCCCGTTTCCGCAGGAAGGCATAGATCATTTTGCTAGACTCTGCGAATAAGTCAAAATAAATCAAGATCTGCTTTAGAACCAAAATCTCGATTACTTTTTTCATCAGATTTGCTCAGGATGTACACATACAAATGGGAAAAAAGGCGGGCATGGAATGTAAAGCAAACAAAAAAACTACCTTTTTTTAAAAAAAATTTAACTGTAGCTCAAAAAATCAGCTTTATAGGACCTTATGGTTTTAATGGCTCTGAATGTGAGGCAAATCAAAGCATGTCCACAGTTTTCCCCTTTCTAAAATGTCATTGTCCTTAATTGTCATGTAGGGTGTCATGTTGACCCATAACGCAGCCTTCGCCCTTGAAAGCTCATACTCCAGAGTCATAGTTTCTTAATATTTGTTTGGTTAAATGCCACCTTCCAAGACCCAGTTATTACTGCAGCCAATTAACTAGTTCACTGGCTCATGAAAGCTGTAATGCTTCTAGAAGCAATAAAATTAAAGCTCAGAGCTCATTTTAAAAGGCGGAGAGAATTGGCAGGACTTTTTGTTGTGGCTGTCGTCATTGTTAGCTGCCCTTCATGTTTGAGAAGCCCGAGCTGTAGAGTTGACTGTATCCTTTGATGTCTGAAGAATCCAATTTAGAGCTTAGCCTGAGCACGTTTTCCAGAAACGAAGCCAGGTTTTTGGATAGGGGAGTGGTATTTGAAAGGAGGTCTTGCAAAACAGCAGTGATGTTTTGCCCTAATAAATGAGGCGGAAACTGGTTAGCTCTTAACCGAACCCACTTCTCTTCCCTCTGAGCCAAGTTAGATCACATTTTCCAGCCTCCCTTGCAGTGAGGTTTGTCCACATGATTGAGATCTAGCTGATAGAATGTGCTAGAAATCACGTTGATACCTCTACTCATGGTTCTACAGTCTTTCCCTTCTGGCTTGTTGCAGACAAATGTGGTAACTCTGAGAACCTGGTGTTGAAAATGGTGGCGCTCCCTGAATCACCTCTTGGTGGGGAAATGCCCACTGATTGGGAATAAGCTTTATAGAGGAAAGTAAACATGTGTTTTCTGAAGCCATGAGACTCGGGGTTTATCTGTTACATCCTTAGTTCTTCCTTAACTAAAACTCTAAACCAGCATATGCCTATGTTTAATGTGTATTGACATTTTGGCTCACCACGGCAAGCAATTTTAGACTCACCTTTGTTAAAACAAATAAAGGCCTATGCCTTTGCAGAGTCATCTATTCCAAACCCTTGTAAGACAGGAGTTTCTTAAAGGCCAGTTAATATTGGTGATCAGGGGACTTCCCTGGTGGTCCAGTGGTAAAGAATCTGCCTTCCAATGCAGGGGATGTAGGTTCAATCCCTAGTCAGGGAACTACGATCCCACATGCCAAGGGCAACTAAATCCGTGTGCCACAGCTACTGAGCCCACGTGCCCTAGAGCATGCATACTGCAACCAGAGAGAGGAAACTTGCATGCCACAGCAAAAGACCCTGCATGCCTCAACGAAGATTCTGCATGCAGCAACTAAGATGCGACACAGCCAAAAATAAATAAATTAAATATTGGTGATCAGAAGGCCTCTGTGTGCAAAGCACTCTTGAAGGTGTTGGGTAGGGACGATGGTCACAGACTAAATATGATACTAAAGGAACAGAGGAAAACAAGGATAACCGAATAAAGTACATGGACTGTGGAGGTTAATGTTCAGAACTCAAGCAATTGTTACAGGAGGGACTGGAGAATTTTGAGACTTGCCAATGACACACTGAGAGCCAGGAGGTGAGGTGAGGAACCAGTGCTTGAACTCATGGAGCTGAATTGGTTTACGTTTCCTTCTGAGGCTGCCTCAGGCCCAGGGGACCCAGAGAAGGTGGGTTACGGATACAGCCAGAGTGACAGTGCTTTTCACCCAAAGTCCCATCCAGGAGGTTCTTGCTAGAGATCTTTTTATTCGGCTCCGGAGATATACCTTAGCCCTTTCAGGTTATTTTTGTGGAAATAAACAAAGACCAACAGCATCAGAAAAACAGGCTATTTATTCTGAGCTTGTTGTAGCAGGGAGGCAGCCACCATCACTTGCATTTGACAGAGACTCAAGGGCAGGCAGGGGATGGGAAAGCTTCATAGAGGAGAAAAGGGAAGGCTCCTGATTGGAGGCTGCTGGCCTGGGAAGTTGGGGGTGGGCTAAGTAGGAGAAGGGCTCCAATGTGATTGGTTAGGTGCATATTTGGCTTTCTCTGGTTGGTGCTAAGGTGGAAGTGGGAGTGAAAATCAGGGAAATTATGAGTTATTAATCAAGACCTGGCCATTTGGGGGTCAGGGGGCCATTAGCTTCCTGGGTTGTCACTAGAGAAGGCAACCAGCACGGCTGACTGGCAGCAGGCTGGCTTCCGGGCTGTTTATGATAGATAGGCAGGTGGCTTCTGGGCAGCTGCTGCAGGCTGTATGTTCACAGTATAAATGGTCTGGTCACTGGCCATTCGTGTATTCAGTCTCTCATTTGTTTTTATGATTACTTTCTCTAAACAGACTACTTCCTTGAGGTGGTCTTCCTTCTACTACCATATTTTAAAGCCTCTCTCCCTCCTGACCATAAACCTGTCCCTGAGGTGGGGTACCCTCCCTCCACATCCTCCCTACCTGGAAGCTAGACCCTTTGTCCTCCTAGGGCACCTCTTTCACTGAGACGTGGGGGTAAAATTTATTGCTACAGTTTGGTCCCCTTGAAAATCTTAATCTCATCTGTCCTCAAAATCTTTTTCCTATTTTTGTTTCTTTGGGGGCCACGGCCACCGCATGCAAGCTGGTCCATCGTTGGTTGCTCCCAGTGACCTGCTCCTGGGTGGCCAGGCAGCACTGGTCTCTCACTATGTTGCATTTAAGAAAAAAAGATGAGTTAATTTAAAAGCTCTGCCAACAATTGAGAATAACTATTGGGTACGTATCCATGCGTGCATATGTTTCTTTTTGAGCCTATTGATTTATTCTACTTTTAAATCAGAAATGAATCTGGCCGAAAGAAGAAAATGAAATACGTTACATTTCCTTCTCATGCTCCCCTTTCCGCTGTTCAAGGCTAAAGAAAGAACCCGTCCCCCCCACCCTGCCCCCCACCTCAGTATTCTATGCATTTAAAAGACCCTCAGGTATCAGCTCTTTGGAAGCTCAGTGTTTTTAAATTTGTAAAATAGGCAGGCAGGGCACGATGCCACGATTCCCACTCCCTGGGACTCATTTCAGGAGTTTGATTAACTCTTTGGTTCCGCTCAGCAAAGGGAAGCTGAAGTGTCTGCTTAGGAGAAAAGGTGGGGGGTATTCAAATGAGGACTGTTGTCTGCCAAGATCAGAGCAGCGTTGCACATTTTAAAGAGTCTAATCACAGGACCTGGGATAGTCGTAGCACCAACTTGAAACCTATTTGATCAGAAGTGGCCACTTGAGCAGTCTTAGGGCTGGGCAAGAGATTCTTTGTTTAAGAAAGTGCTTCCCACTGGGAGGAGTGAATGTGAAGTGAGGGAGCCCTCTTTTGGAGGAGGAAAGCTACGGAGGAAAGTGGGGAGCCTGGGAAAGACTGCAGTCCAAAGATGGGGAAGAAGAGGTAAGCTAAGGACTTTTGGTTCACCGTTATTGGCAGGTGGGTACCCAGGAGACAGCCAGTCTGCATTTCTGAATTCAGATCATGGGAAAACCAACAAAGGCTTTTAAGACAAAAGCTAAAGGGTATACTACCTGCAAGGAAAAACTTTCCCCAAAGTATCTAGATTCCAGGAGACAGGGTTAGAAATGTTCTCTTCTTATTTGTTTGGCTGAGACAGGAATTCTAAGGTGGGAATGGAGTGGGTGGAGGTGGGTTGTGTGTGTGTTGGAGGCAGCCGGGGAGAGCTGCCACTTTCTGTCGAGGGACACAGGGAGCACCGTCGGAATGTATTCCATTATGGTCCCGAGTCCATTTTCTTGGCTTTTTCACAACAAGACTGACAGCAGAGATGATCCAAATGAAGTTAACCCATGAATGTTTTGAATACTAATTTTGATGAGTGTGCTGAACAGCTCCTTCCTTCCTTTCTTCCTTCCTTTCTGTCTTTCTTTCTCTCTCTCTCTCTTCCTCCCTCCCTCCCTCCCTTCCTTCCTTTCTTCCTTGGCTGCCATGGGTCTTCATTGCTGCATACAGGCTTTCTCTATTTGCGGCGAGCGGGGGCTACTCTTCGTTATGGTGCGTGGGCTTCTCGTTGCAGTGGCCTCTCTTGTTGTGGAACACAGGCTCTAGGCATGCAGGCTTCAGTAGTTGTGGCTTGTGGGCTCTAGAGTGCAGGCTCAGTTGTTGTGGTGCATGGGCTTAGTTGTTCTGAGGCATGTGGGATCTTTCCGGACCAGGGCTCAAACCCGTGTCCTCTGCATTGCCAGGCAGGTTCTTAACCACGGTGCCACCAGGGAAGTCCCGTAAGCAGCTTCTGACAGGGCTTCCAGTGGTCCCCTCCTCCTGCTCTTCGAACCTTTGCTTAATCCCCACCCCTTGAGTGTGGGCTGCATTTAAGGACTTGCTTCTGATGAATAGAACGTGGTACTCGTGCCGGGATGGCACTGCGGCGCAGGGTTATAAAAGACTGACTTTCATCTTGCCCCCATTCCTCTCTTGTCCTCTTGCTTGCCTGCGTGATGAAGCCAGCTGCCAGGTCACGAGCTGCCCGATGGAGAGGCCCAGACAGCAAGGCAGCAGGGGGCAGGGCTCTCAGTCCAGAGAACTGAATCCTGACAATGGGGGTGCAAGCAAGCTTGGGTTCTTTTACTGGCAAGTCTTGAGCTGACTGTGGTTCCCTTGCCCTTGATTTCAGACTGTGCAGGCCCTGAAAGAGAGAGCCCAGCTAGGCCATGCCCGGACTCCTGAACTGCAGAAAATGTGGGTAGTAAAGGTTGTTTCTGCAGCAAGAGGTGACAAATACATCGAGGTATTCTTATTTCCCTGCACCCGCCTCCTTCTCCTCGACTCTGTACATCCACTTTGCTGCCCGGTTCTGTAGGGATTTATCTTTCTTTAAAGTTTTCACCTCTACATTCCTCTCTAGTCTTCTAGCTGCTGCCTATTCCAAGGAAAGATTTAAAGTTCTTGGAAAATTATAGGAAAATAGAGCCCTGACATTTGCAGAATGTCCACCAGCCAAGTGGTTCTTCCAGTACACCAAGGCTCCTTCAGCCAATTAGATTGTCTTTGCCAGCAAATGACATAAAATCTGAAAAAAATAGTGAATTCTATAAGTAAAAGGTTTAGTTTTCTTATATGACAAAAAGTCTGGAGTTAGGTGTCAAGGATGTTATTCAAGCAGGGGTTGGCAAACTTTGTAAAAGAACCAGAGAGTAGGGATCTTAGTCTTTGTGGGTCATACAGACCTTGTTGCAACCACTCAACTCTGCCCTTGTAACGCAAAAGCAGCCAAAGACAATAGACAAATATAGACAAGTAAATAGCAGCCACTGACAATGTCAACAAATGAGCATGCCTATCTACCAATAAAACTTTACTTGTGGACAATGAAATTGGAATTTCTCATAATTTTATGTGTCATGAAATATTCTTCTTTTGATTTCCTCCCACTTAAAAATTGTAAAAATAAAAAATGGTAAAAACCATTCTTGTAGGCTGAGTAAAAACAGGCAGCAAATTGGATTTGCTGACCTTCATATTGACCTCCTTCTACCTTCCTACAATCACATTCTAGTGCATGGTTTGGTCTTCATGGATGCATCATGACTACTGCTGTTCCAGTCATTGTGTCTGCATTCCAGGGGAAAAGAAAAAGGAATAGGAAGGAAGAAGGAGTAACTTCTAGATGAGGGCATCAAAAGTTTTCCACAGCTCCCCCCCACCCCCAACTCAATGGGCAGAACTGTGTCAACTTTCTTAGCTGGTCACATTGCAAAGTTGATCAAATTTGGGGTTCTGTTAGTAAGAAAGAAGAGAAGGAATGGATACTAGAATGGAAAGTAGCAGTGTGCAGAGCTGATTTCCTGCTTTACCCTCTCGTATGTGATCCGGAGGCAATGACCAAATGCACATCTTCCATAATAGCATAGATCTCCTGAAACCTGATTATGCAAAATATTACATAATTTCCCAGTGGTAATTCATGTTATATTGGTGAACTCCAGAAATTTCGGTGAGCAAACATTTCAGAAATTTGACTAGTGATTTTTATGATTGCCCAATAAGTTTTCAGTGTACGGATCTATCATGAGAATCAAGTTTATGTGGAAACATTTAAAGTACAAATGCAGCATTAGCTAGTATGTGCAGAATGATTCTTACCTTGGACAGCTTGTTATGGCTAATTTTACAAAGGTAGCAACTAAAATGCTGGCTGCAATAGTTTGTAGTTCTTTCCTATTTTGAGTCAAGTTTAACAGGTTCTGTTGAAGTGAATTACAAATTGGGAATTGAGATAATTCTTTTTTGTTGTTCGTTTTTGTGCAAGTTCCACAGAAGTACCTGCTTGGAGGTACGACTTTGGAGACACTGACTAACCCACAAGAGAGGGGGCAGTTAGCCTTGCCCTTGAACTAGAGAGAAATCACAAGGTCTCTGCCCACGGGCGTTGTCTGCATATGAACAGACCACCAGATTCTGTGGCTCTATAGCCATGACACTTTGTAGAATGGAGAGACCTTAGGTAGCCTATTGAAAGAGATGGCCCTCGAACACTTATTAGGATGTGGACACTGAACAACACAATCTATGAATAAAACAGCATGACAAAGATGACCGACCACTGGAATGCAATTGTTAATTTCTGGGCCTCTGACTAGCAGCAGCACTTCAAACAAGTAACTAATTTCTTTACCTTTAAGTTTCCACTTCTCAAGCCCTACTCTCATTTTGCTTTAAAATTATATAAAAATATGTGTAAGAGCTTAGGCTTTGGCATTGGACAGACTTGGGTGTAAGTTTTGGCTCTGCTGCTTTTGATCTGGGTGGGGTTGGACAAGTGGCTTGATCCTCAGGAGCCTGAAATCCCCCTACTGTAAAATGAGACGGAAATAATCTATTTCCATCTTGTTTCAGGATAAAATGAGGAAATATATGTAATGCCTTTAGCACAGTACTAGGCATCTAGTAAACACTCAAAATTTTTTTCACCTATTATGATTCTTTTTGTAGAGTCATTTGATTGTTTTTCTTAATATTTGTTAAGTTCCTTTGTGTAATGTACTCTGTACATGAAACTGTATCTAAGTCTCCACTCTAAGTGAGAGCTCACTTCTTCAGTAGACAAGCCCAGTCAGCTGGTGTTATAGTTTGGAATTCTCTTTGCAAAGAATAACTAACATTTCTTGAGTGCTTACAATAAGCCAGGTGCTGATTTAAGCACTTTATATGTATTATTTCATTAAATCCTCACAAAGTATCTCACACAGAAAGGAGTATTGTTATTCCAATGTCAGGAATCAGGAACTGAGGCATAGTGAGGTCATCTTGTCTGAAGTCATTTAGCTGGTAAGTGGTGGAACAGGAATTTGAAACTTTTAGGCCAGCAGTCCTCAAGTGGGGGGTGATCCCCAACCCCACCCTCCCCAGGGAACATTTGGCCACATTTTCAGTTGTCACACTGAGGCATGGTGCTACGGGAACCTAATGGGTAGAGGCCAGGGGTACTGCTAACAAGGATTTATCCAGCACAGATGTCTATGGTGCCAAGGTTGAGAAACCGTTCCTCAGCTCACATTCTCAACTATTTCTTTATCCAGTTCCCACATATTTTCTACAGTTAAGACAAAGATAACTTATGGGTTTCCTCAGGTCTTGCATGCCATTCTGAAAAACATTAGGTATAAGTAATTAATCTGAGAATTGATTGATATTTAGTTTTTCAAAGAAGTTAATTGTGGAAAGAATATTTTAAACAATGTAAGATAGTACCGGAAAAAACCAAAAAGTCTCCTCCTTTAATTCAGAAGTAGCAAGTTTCTGGGAGTGTGCGGTGAACTTGAAAGGGAATGCTCAATGAAAAGTGCAAAACACGCGTGGAGGTGCCTCTGCGGGTGATGCCAGGGCCACGGAAGAGCAGAGGCTCAAAGGTGCTTTTCTCTTTCTCCCAAAGCCCAAAGAACAAGGTGACACAGAACAGAATTAGCAATAACCCTGGAAAACAAAACGAAACACCTCTGAGGCAGTGTAAAACCAGAAGCTCATCCTTAAATTTCCTTGGCTGGGAAGTGTGCTTATTCATCCCTCCATCATCCATTTGTTTACTTCTCCAGGATCTGGGAGACAGCCGTGAAGGAGAGAAATGAGGTCCTGACCTCGTAGGGCTTCTGCTTTTGGATGAGACAGAAAATAAACAAATGAACAAAAAGTATGTAATTTGATATCTGATCATGGGAGTGCAAGGGACAGAAATAGAGTGGAGGCAGGTGTCACAGAATGCAAGGCTGCTATCGTTCAGGTAGGGTCTTTGGGAAGACCTTTCTTCAAAGATGGCACTGGAGTTAAATAAAGTGAGGGGATGCGACACACCAAGGCACAGGGGAAGGTGTTCCAGAAAGTCATGAGGTCATCACACAGGAAAGACTGGCTTTTTTTTAACCCCCTCTTGGAAAAGCATGAAGCCCAGTGTGGCAAAAGGGGGGTGAGCCCTAAGAGTGTAGAGGAGGTGACATGAGAGGGGCCTGCAGGCTGTGGGGAGAGCTGCAGCTCCGTCTGCCGCACGTAGAAAGGGGTGGAGGACGGTGAGCAGGGAAGCGATGTGGGTGAATCTGGAACGCTCTGCGAGGTCACTCTGGCTGGCCCAGGGAGAACTAGCAGGAGGGGCAGTAGTGGAAGCACCACAGGGGCCTGATCCATTACAGTTATTCTGGTAGATTCTTCTTTTGTCATTAGAGGGAAAAAGCATGAAGAAGATGGATTTCAGAGCCCCTCAACCTTGGGTCTGAATCATGGCTCTGTCCTTTCCTGGTCTTGCCACTTTTCTGCCATCTCTGGGATGGATTTCCTTCATGCAATGAGGACACGAATAGTTGTCTCACATGACTATTCTCAGAATTAGTTGAGAAATGTATGTTGCACGCCTACCACGGTTCCTAGCATCAAATGTCAGAGGCATTTAATAAACGTTCATTCTATGCCTGCAAAGTACTGAATGTTCGTGTCCCCTCAAAATTCCTGTGTTGGTGTGAAGCAACCTAAATGTCCATTGGATAAAGAAGATGTGGTACATATATACAATAGAATACTACTCAGCCATAAAAAAGAAAGAAATGATGCCATTTGTAGCAACATGAATGGACCTAGAGATTATCATACTGTGTGAAGTAAGGCAGAGAAAGAAAAATAACATATCATTTACATGTGGAATCTAAAAAAATGGTACAAATGAACTTATTTACAAAAGAGAAATAGAATCACAGATGTGGAAAACAAACTTATGGTTACCAGGGTGAAAAGCAATAGGGGGGGAAAGGATAAATTGGGAGATTGGGATTGACATGTGCACACTATTATATATACAGTAGATAACGAGTAAGGACCTGCTGTATAGCACAGGGAACACTTCTCAATACTCTGTGATGACCTATATGAGAAAAGAATCTAAAAAAGAGTGGATATATGTATATGTATAACTGATTCACTTTGCTGTACACCTGAAACTAATACAAGATTATAAATCAACTATACTCCAGTAAAAATTAAAAAAAAAATCCCATGTTGAAATCCTAACTTCCAAGGTGATGGTAGTTGGAGGAAGAGCCTCTGGGAGGTGATCAGGCCATGAGGGTGCAGCCCTCAGGAATGGGATCAGTGCCATTGCAAGAGACCCCAGAGGGCTCTCTTGTCCACCTTCCACCATGGGAGGACACAGGGAGAAGACATCTGTCTCTGAACCAGGAAGCAGTTCCTCACCAGACACTGAATCTGCCTTGATCTTGGACTACCTGGCCTCCAGAAGAGTGAGAAATAAATGTTTATTGTTTAAGCCACCCAGTCTATGGTATTTTTGTTATAGCAGCCAAAATGGACTAAGGCAGTCATTTTGATCAGAGAGCACATTTCTAACCACCACATACAAAATGGCAATATCCCCCCAACACCAGGCACCCCAAAGCCCCCTCACTCTATTTTTCTCTCAGCCCCATCAGGAATGGGAGTGCAATGACGTGATTTCTTGGTTACTGCTAATCCTACCACCTATAGTGGTGATGACTTAAATACTTATTTCTCTAGAGTTACCATATGACCCAGCAATCCCACTCCTGGGCATATACCCAGAGAACACCATAATTCAAAAAGATGCATGCACTCCAGTCTTCATTGCAGCACTATTTACAATAGCCAGAACATGGAAGCAACCTAAATGTTCATCAACAGATGAATGGATAAAGAAGATGTGGCACATATACACAATGGAATATTACTCAGCTGTAAAAAAGGAATGAAACTGGGACATTTGTAGAGACATGCATGGACCTAGAGACTGTCAAACAGAGTGAAGTGAGTCAGAAAGAGAAAAATGAATATCGTATATTAACACATATATGTGGACTATAGAAAAATGGTACAAATCAACCAGTTTCCAAGGCAGAAATAGAGACACAGATGTAGAGGACAAACATATGGACACCAAGTGGGGAAAGCAGGGAGGGTTGGGGGGGAATGAATTGGGAGATTGGGATTGCCATATATACATTACTAATAAGAAAATAATTACCAAATTGTACACTCTAAATATATGCAGTTTATTGTCTGTTAACTGTATCTCAATAAAAGTTCTTTAAAAAAATACTTATGTCTCAACGGGTATCTGATGAACAAACAATATTGAAAATGATTGCCTTTGAGCATTTATTAAAATTAGGACCTTGGATTTGAAGGCTTGGCAGTTCCACATGTTGACCACATTGAAAGCTTCAACGACCATCCAGTTAGTGGTCAGGGGTGATTTGGCTACTGTGCATGGTTCAGCAAGAGGCTTTCTAACTTACTCATTACCCTAATGATACCCTTCCCAAATCTGAATGGTCCAGAGGGTTGGATTATCTTGCCTGTGGATTATCCTTCAAACTAGAACAGATAAGAAGATTTGGTCTCTTTTTAGAATATCTGAAAATGTTTTGAAGAGATATTTGTGGATGAGGAAGAAAAACCCTCCATCCTTCATTGTCTGGTATGCGACCTTGGGCTCAGAAACTGATAATCAGAAGCAATTCCTGCTAATCAACCTGTCAAGAGAAAGTTTAGGAAAAGACAGACATTTAAGAATATAATGGAAGTGAGATTCTTATAGGACTTTATTTATTTATTTATTTGGATGTGTTGTGTTTTTGTTGCTCTGCGCATGCTTTCTCTAGTTGTGGCAAGCAGGGGCTGTTCTTTGTTGCAGTGCTCGGGCTTCCCATTGCGGTGGCTTCTCTTGTTGCAGAGCATGGGCTCTAGGCACGCAGGCTTCAGTAGTTGTAGCACTTGAGCTCTGTAGTTGTTGCGCAGGCTCAGTAGTTGCAGTGCACAGGCTTAGTTGCTCTGCGGCATGTGGGATCTTCCCAGACCAGGGAATGAACCCATGTCCCTTGTATTGGCAGGTGAATTCTTAACCACTGCGCCACCAGGGAAGTCCTGGACTTTATAATTTAAAATCTCCCAGGATACCCCAATTCTCTGATAGTGATAGAAAGTAATATTTTGGGGAGTGAATTGACAAATAAAATGACATTGGCCTGAGTGATAAATAGGATATTAATGACCCTGAAGGACTGAGGTTATTACGTGGTTAATGGCGCTCTTTTCCTCCTATTTTTCTTCATAGGTCATCTTTGCCATTAGCAACTGGAACAAGAGTTAAAATATACATGGCATTTCTAAAAGGCCATTTCTTGCTGAAAGGTTAGCACCATAATTAAGTTTCAGGGAAAAATGAAGCCATCTTTTTTGTTTTCTTGTATGTGTAGTCTGTTGTCAGCCAAGCTGAAGATTATTTGATTGCAAGCTAGTGAAAGCTTGGTTTCTAAACAGGTAGTGACCTGATACCATAAATGGTTAGGGTGTAGGAATTCTGACCGTAGGGGCCTCTGATATAAGATATATGTAGAGATGTTTCATGGTGACTTAAATAATCCCCTTTAAATTTCAAATAATACACCAAAATATCACGTCATAAAGTCCAAAATCTGGGTTATATGATTAAAAGTAAAGTAATTTGCATGAGAATACTTTTGCATGGAATAAGGTAAAGTTCTTTAAAATGTTTTCTTTGAGGAATTCATTACAGAAACTATGTTTACCTAAAACTAGAAGAGGATGAAATTGGATTTGAAGCATCACAAAGTGACTGATGGGCCCAGACACCTGTCCTACCTGAACCAAAGTTCAAGGTAATTGCCATTTTACTTTAGCAGCATGCCTTCACCAACAGTTATTATAAAGGATTAAGGAAGAGTAAAATGTATAGGATTTATGAAGCACCGTGCAATGCAGTCATGACCGGTGGCGTATGAAACATTAACTATATAAACATAAATGTTTAGCCCTTTTTCCTTGATAGAGTGTTTCACATCTATTAGCGTATTGAGCACTCAGTCTGACCTTTATCTCCTGCCTGGTTTGCAGGTGCTCAGGGAGATTTAGGGAGGATTCCAAAACACATTGCTCTTAAGTGGCAGAGCCTGGAATCCCTGTGTTTTCTTCCTACCATGTCCTGCTGCTTATTTAAGTCTGGCAAGCTCCTTGCTTTGCACCATAATGTCAGCTGTTTAATACTAGGAATTGCAGATGTGTAAACGAAGAGTACAGAAAATGCTCACAGTACTGCAAAGAGGTAATAAAATAAATGTTTTTAAATCACCTGGAAAGCCACTCCAGAGAACGAGTCCTGCCCCAAATGCTGAAAAAGAGCATTCTGGATCTAATGGTGTGACATTTGCCTGAACTACTTTCCAGACTGAAGTGGGCATATTTAACCTACATTTAAAAAATCCATTATTTGTAAAGGCAGCTGAAAAGCAGGAGAGCACAAAAGAGCTTGTAGGGAACAGCAGTGGTCCCCGATCACAGTTTTCTCTGCGTTCTTCTCCCTCCTTCACCTCCTGACGTCATAGGCGCTGCATTTACTTTAATCTTGTCATGTTGCTGATATTTACAACCTGGGTTAAGTCTCTGGTGCTTTGGGTATAGATGATTAAAAACAATAAACTGCCATAACTTCCAAACTGGTCTCTGCTTCCACCTTTGCCCCTTTTAGTCTATTACTGATGTTGCAGCCTGAACGATCTTGTTAAAATCATGTCACTCCTCTGGCCCCACTCCCTGCAATGCCCCCATTCGCTCAGGGTAAAAGCCAAAGTCCTTCTAAGGGCTTATAAAGCTCTACACATGAATCCACCTGCCCCCACTCAACTCCCTCAACTCTCCCCTTGCACTTAAACCACGAGAATGCAGCTCATGATGGGAAGGTGTGTTGTTCATTTTGTTCCCTGTCTTGTTTACTGATCTAGTCCAGGTGCCTTGACAATGCCTGGGACATAGCAGATATTCAACAAACATTTGTTGAATGAATAAGTACAATTTCTATCGTTGTGATTATATAAACACTACTTATTGAGAACTGAGAATCAGGTGGCTTCTGATCACATTGCTTCCCTAAGGTTCCAATGTCATGACCCCTGTGCAACTTAAGAAAAATGTTCAAATTGATCCTTTGAACATTTCTCTTAGTCTCTTCCAAAGCAAATTAAATAGAATTAGGCCTTCTACTAAATATGAAGCAACTAAAAAGTGGAATGGTTTTTTAAAAATATTTATTTATTTGGCTGTGCCTGGTCTTAGTTATGGCATGCAGGTTCTTTGTTGCGGCATGCGGAATCTTTGGTTGTGGCATGTGAACTTTTAGTTGAGGCATGTGGGATCTTGTTCCCTGACCAGGGATCGAACCTGGGCCCCCTGCATTGGGAGCATGTAGCCTTAGCCACTGAACCACCAGGGAAGTCACAAAAGTGGCATGATATTTAAGCAATTGTTCTTTTTTCATAATATCTCCCCCCTCCTTTTTTGGATGTAATATAGTCTCATATTAATTTTCATATTAGTATCAATTTTCATATGAATTAGAAATTTGTGTAAACTCACCTCCTTTTCCTCTGGGATTATCTTTTCTACGTGATTTGTCCTGGTGGTTTTCTGTTATGCCGCAGGCTTCCTTTAGTTTTCTGGTCATTCTTGCATTCCCAGTCATATTCATATTGAGTTTATGGAAACACTGACTAACACTCTGTTTTCCTGGTTTGTCAATTGGCAGAAATGTTTTTTATACTGGAGACCTAGCGATGAAACCTCCCCTCATGCTGGCATGAGATGACAAAACTCACATTAACTGTTTGATTATCCCTTGAGAGTTTTCTGTTTCTTTAGGTGAAAACTCTTGTGCTTTGCTTTATGGGTGAATTTCTGGCTGCCAGACATTCTACGCAGGTTGAGATTTTCGACTATTACAAATACAGACCTTAATTAATCCCCCTGCCCCTAGCTGCTGTCCATCACAGCTGACACCTGACTGGGGAGCTGCTCTCAGTGCCCCCAGAAAGGTTGACTCCCTCCTCAGCTGCAGTCTCCTCTGTGCATATTTCTGTTTACTTTCCTCTAGAAATTTGTTCAATCTCTTGTTTTATGCTATCTCCCTCTCCCATGGTTATTTATTTTGTGGGCTTATACCTTTAAAAATGAAACTGTTGTTTTCTTAACATTTTAATAGAGCCTTGGGAGAAAGGGACAAATGTCTACACTCAGAATGTCATTTTGAGCAGAAGCATATTTAAACACGGAGTGGCTTTAAATCCTGCAGGTTGAGCATGCTCTAATCAAGTACGGATTATGGCTGTTTGACTGAAGGAAGTGAAGGTTGATGCCACGGAAGCTTGCTTCTCTTTACTCTGTTCCTAACACGTCCCACTTGGTCTACATGAAGTTCATTCCTCCTGTGTCTAGGTTGCCTCCACACCCAGGAAGTCTGCATCTGCCTCCACATCCTCGTTACTGTCTGGAGGAAGGAGACTACATTTTATTCATTTTTAAGCCCTTATGTTTATCCCAGCTGCAGAGATTTCCAGGAAATAATTGTTGAATGCAACAGAGCAAAGTCTAAGTAACCGTCCAATACTTTTTTCTTTTTATTCTTAACTTTTACTAATTACTGCTTCCCTAGGCTTACTCAGAAGGCCCCATCCCAGATGTTTTAAGGTTTCACGTATGGGCTTCATGTACAAGTCATAAGCATCACCATTGTCTAGCCACACTAACTAGCTTTGCCCTTCCCTTGGTTTCCCTGGTAACCTCTCATTGCCTTTGCGGTCTTGTAGAGCTCATCTAAATTGAGCTGAGTCCAGCCCACTGGAATTGCCCCAAACACACTCCACTCACATTGTATATCCTACATAGAGTTCATCTCTCAAGCACCAAGTGGTATATTGTACATATTCCTGCCCATCCTGCATCCATGGCCTTGTCTTGCTTAATGAAACTTTTTCACATTATAACACTGAACAATAAACCATGTATGGAGTAGGGGATTTGTGTTGGCTTGGATGAAATTTTATAATTTAATGAGTCTACTTAAAAACTTGAATTTTTTACTCCTTGCTGATGTGTCAGATTTCCTTCCTGACAGTTTCACATTGCAAAAGGCATCACATGTTTCATTTGACACCTGCATCCCCACTATCAGAGAAGAACTAGCAAGAAAAACAAGTCACAGAACAGCATCTCTATGGTGACACGCAATTTTCCACGATCCTGACAGTTTGTAGGTAAATCTCCCCCTGAAATTCTTTCCTGTCTCTACTTGCATTTTCCCCATTGACAAAACCCTCCACACTTTTCTTGAGAATCATTGTTCTTGCACTAATGTCTTATTTCTCAAACAGTGCCTTTCCTTAGTTATAATATCATGTCTGTATTATAAGATGTCTTTAATTCAGGCTACTTTCTGACAGAGCTTGTATAGGTTCCTATAGACCATTCCATTTTGAACAGTATTGTGAAAGCTGTCATGACGTTCTTGTGGCATGAGCTGGATGATTAGAATAATAGCTACTTGCTTTGGGTACCTACTGTGTGCAAGACTTTACACGTCAGCCCAGTGTTCTGACCCCTTCCCTCTACCATGTGGCAGTCAAATGTGAGCCCCTGACCCATGTGATTGGGAAGTCATCCTCCCTCCCTATGCTCCTCTGAGGGTCCTCAGGACTAGCTTGCCTTCTGCTAGCTACTCATGTCCCAACTAGTTGAGCTCCTGTCAAACTGCAACTCCTGGTTCTCTCTAATCACCAGCAGCTTTCTCACTATTGCATCCCCATTAGAGACTTGAGGAAATTAGAAATGGAAAAGGGAAAAAGCTCTCAGCATCATGTATCACTGCATCTGAAGGCCACACACTGTATTCTTACGTGCACTTTCTTCCATGAGTTCTAGTTTCCACCCTTCTTCTGGGGCCCGCTCCTACTGAATGGACCCTTTTTCCTCATTCTCCCCTCCCAGGAATACCTGAACACTCCGGACATGATCCTCCCTGTCTTTTGTGAAGCGCTGATTTAAGTCTTTTATCTAATTTTCTGTTAGTTGTCTATCTTTTTCTTT
Organism: Hippopotamus amphibius kiboko; assembly: GCF_030028045.1. NCBI lineage: Eukaryota > Metazoa > Chordata > Mammalia > Artiodactyla > Hippopotamidae > Hippopotamus > Hippopotamus amphibius. The sequence continues at coordinate 9,984,676 of NC_080199.1, read as the reverse complement.
GTAAGAAAGAGAGGTGTGAGTTATGGGACCCCCTTATCTCCAGTCTAAGACAATCAACCTTTATCCCGAAACTAATAAAAGAAATGTAGAGAACATAACAGCAAATATTCAAAGTCACTCTGTTTGACTTTAGTTTGCCATGAAACAGACTTAAAGTTACCTTCACGTGTACCTTCACTTTCTCTGTTCTGTACACACCTCAGAAGGTCTGGGTTACTCCTAGTGTTAACTTCTGGGAGTCAAGATGCTATAGGAGTTTAGAGTTAATTGCATCATGTTGTGCAAAATAAACTGACTTAACTGTTTTTCTTAAAATTGACCGTTTTTTTGGCATCGGAATACTGTTTGGGATGGACCTGTCTATAGGAACATATACAAAGTCTGCCAGGAAATAGCTTTGATTACAAGTGTCTTATAGGAGTGATTTCCATTTCTATTTACTGCCCCCCCCCCATGAAATCAACATGAATATCAGTAGTCTGCTGTTGCTGCAATCCACCTTCTTCATTGTAAGTATGGAACCAAAGTTGCTATGCAGTTTTTAAAATAATTTGTATCGAGGTGTAGCATACATATAGGAAAGTGTCCATGCTGTAAGGGCACAGTTTGATGAATTTTCCTAAAGAGAACACATCTGTGTATCTACAACTTACACGAAGAGGGAGAACATTAGCACCTAGGAGCCCTCTGCATGCTCTCTTTTAGTTATTATTTTCCCAGAGGTAACCACTATCCTGACTTCTAACACCAAAGATAATTTTGCCTATGTTTTTGCATATGATATAAATGGAATCATACTGTATGTAATTTTTTGTTCACGTCTATGTCTACTTTTGGTTTTGGGATCATCAGTGTAGTTAAATGCAGCATGTTTTCATTGCTGTGTATATTGTATGAATAAACCACAATTTAAAAATTAATCCTAGGGAGATTGAAATTGACATAAACACACTACTATATAAAAATAGATAACTAATAAGGACCTACTTATAGCAGAGGGAACTCCACTCAATACTCTGTAAGGACCTATACGGGAAAAAGATCTGAAAGAGAATGAATATATGCATTATGTATAACTGAATCACTTTGCTGTACACCTGAAACTAACACAACATTATAAATCAACTATACTCCAATAAAATTAATTAGAAAATAAAAATTCTAATATATATACTCTTAGTTCTCAACATTACCTAAGAGTTTTCACAGACCCCACCAACACAAAGTGATAGTTCCAATCACTCTATATTCTTCCCAGTATTTGCTATTCTTAGTCTTTTAAGATGTTATTCATTCTAACAAGTGTGCAGTGGTACCTCATTGTAGTCTTAATTTTCATTTTCCTGATGACTAGTGAGGTTGAGAGCCTCTTCTCCTCCTCCTCTTCCTCCTTCTCTTTCTCCCTCTCCCTCTCCCTCTCCTCCTCCTCCTCCTCCTCCTCCTTCTTCTCCTCTTTCTCCTTCTCCTTTCTTTTGCTATACCACACGGCCTGCAGGATTTTAGCTCCCCCACCAGAGGTTGAACCCAGGCCCCCTGTCAGTGGAAACATGGAGTCCTAACCACTGGACTGCTAGGGGACTCCCATAGTGCCTTTTATTCTTTATTGCCAGTTTGGATACCATCTTTTGTGAAGTGCTTATTTAAGTCTTTTGTGCAATTTTCTATTATTTATATTTCTTTGTAACAATACTTTATGTAGTCAGGATTTAAATCTTTTGACAGTTATGTTTTGCAAATATATTCTCCCATTTGTGTTTTGGCATTTTATTTACTTGATGTGAATTTTTGATATACAGAAGTTCCTAATTTTAATACAATCAAAATTTATAAATATTTTTCTTTAGGGTTAGTGGTTTAAGTATCTCTTCAAGAAATCCTGGCTACCCTATAAGATAATAAATATATTTTCTTATGATAGCTTCTAGAACTTTGAAATTTTATGTTTCACATTTGGATCTATAATCTAATAGGAACTGATTTTTGCTTATGGTGTGAGGTATGGGTCAACATTAATGTTTTCTTCCATGTGAATATCCAATTGATCCTATACTTAACCTAATTTTCTTGCTAATAGCAGTGAATTCATAACAATGGTGATAATGAGAATTTCAGGATAACATTCAGCAAACCACATCACAGTAAAATAAAACTAAAATAAAACTAAAATAAAATCTAACAAAGGGTGGTTGCCTATGAATAGAGGACATTTGGGGGCATATATTAACATATCTCCAAAATTATTCCTCATGTGGCTGGGAAAGGATATAGGACCTCTTTTTGAAGAATAACCTGTTTAATTCATCACACCTGGTATCCCTGCAAGTGTAACATTACACAGGTATTCAGAATTTATAACTATACATAGTTTCATTCCTTCAATACACTCTTTTAAGTCATAGGATATCCTTTACTTCAATCTAAGGTTAATACTCTATTCCAAACTTTATGCAAAATCAAATAATTTATCATTCTTTGTACCCTACCATGGGAGATGAAAGAAAAAAAAAACTCATATAAAGATGCACAAAGAAAAGAATTTTAAATTCTATTTTGCTTATTAGTTCAAGAGAGTGTATCTACTTTTCTTTTTTATTGAATTTGGAATTTCTATTGTGTAATACATTTAAAAATTCCCCAGTGTATTATTAGAACAGTCTATTAAATTATGCGTTTCTAAGAGATGTACCATCTCTTTGCATATGAATATTATGTAAAACTATGGTTCTGCATTTCATTTGCTCACTATAGTGTGACTTGCTGGGTACAGTTTGTCTCTGAGCATTGAAAAACTAGTTACAGGCCAGTGGATCAGATCAGAGAACAAAAGACTTGAGAGCTGATAAATTGTTGCTTTTTATTAAGGATAATAAATGCGAATGCTTGTTTTGAATATCTTCCTGACTCCTGCATATCAAGGGGCTAGAGGAAGCTAGCTAGAATTGAAAGTGAGAAATTTTGACTGTTCATGGTGGGGTGGTGAGGTAGGGATCCTTCAGGAAGGAATTGACATGTGGGTGTGTGATTCTTTGTCACAGAGTGAGAGGGGTTAGGAAGCCCCAGTGCAGGGGCATGGAATTTTAGCCCTAAAGTTAAGCTGAGCTACACATGATAAGAAAAAGTGATCTGAAGCTTTTCCCAGCAAAAAGAATCTTTGGTGACTTTAAAAAACCTACTCACTTAGTCGGAATGTGGGCATTAATTACCAGAAAGACTAAAAAGGAGCCTGCAAAGGAAATGGGAGAATTAAAAAGGAGGGAGTTTCTTCTTTCTCAGGAGGTTTGAGAAGCCATGTCTCTGTTAAATGGCACGGGTTGAATTTGCTTTAGTGTTTTTTTTTGTTTTAATTTTTTAAGAGCTTTATTGCAGCATAATTGACTTACAATAAACTACTCATATTTCAATTGTACAATTGTTACATGTTGACACATGCATCACCGCAAGCACCATCTCCACAATCAAGACAATAAACACAGCCATCACTTCCCAAAGGCTAATCACATCCCTATAGTGATTCAGGGCTTTTTCTGTCTTTCCTGGAGCAGACATCAAAATGGAGTGTAAAATTAGGGATGACATTGATCTTGGACTTGGTTCATGTATACATTAACCAAAACTCCATGCCGCACCACAAACAGCTCCCAGGTGAAAAACCAAAAATTAACTGTTGTCAGCAAGTCTTCTCTAAAATCTGTGATCTGTAATTTTATCTGGCCAATGAAAAGTTCAACTATTTGGTTCTTTTAAAGTCATATCTGTATTAGAACTTTCTTTTACCTTCTAAAATTCTTACCTTGATCAGATTTCTTTTCATAGCTGTGGCTCTTTCCCCAGCTGATTTTTCAATTCATTAAAAACAAAGCCCCAAGAGTCCTGTATATCTTCCAAATGTGTCTCCCCTCCAACCCCACACTTTTTTCGCTTGATTTAAATTTATCTTACTTTTCAACATGACATGCAACTCTAGGTGCATCTGTTTTCATACAGAATTGTGATCTGACAGATATTTGCTGTAGGATTAAGTTTTGCAATTGTTCTTTCGACTGTGTCTTTGCTTTATTGTACCTTGACGTGCAGCCCTGAATTCTGCTAGCATTTCACATGTAATTGTTTTAGTTGTCTCTGAAATAATATGCCTGAAGTGAACATACCTTAGCCTCCTGGAATAATACACAAATACATTTTTTGAGGTCCATGCCTAATAAAACTGCAGCTGACTATATTCATTGGGGGAAGAAAGGAGCTACAGCTCTTGAGTGAGAGGAAAGTGATAGAAATATTATTATTCAGGGATGAAATGAGCTACAGGTGCAGAATATCCTAATATAATTTTTGTTACCTGCATGCAAAATGCAGTTCTGCTGACAAAGCCTTTAGACAATGTTTGCAGGGCAGAGAACCTCTGTTCTCTCTGAGAATTGGAGAGAAAAAAAATCAGGAATCTTGGAGCTTTCTACTGCTGTCCCCCTAAATGAGTCCTCTGAATACATAAAGACATTTTGCAAGCACACCAACTCTGAGTGTGAGTTTCATTGGAGAACCACCGAATCAATTAACAATGGAATATACTTAGTTGTAATCATACGTCTAAGAAGGAGTGATCATGAAATTGAATAACAGCAGCAATATCTCTCCCAGGGAAGATTCAAATCAGACAATAAACAGAGCTTCTGCAGGTTTCTCTATGCTTTTCAAGAAAAAGGAATGTTTATGATGTAGTGTTTCTTTCTTTCCATTGTTTGATGTTGAGACCAAAACTATGCTCCCAAATAGGTTGGCCTTCCTGTCTCTAACAATACAGGGTCCAGACACATTCCTTTTCCAAAGCAGATTCATAGTGTTCATTCAGCAAACACTAGCGGGGGGCAGGAAGCTAGCTTGCCAATGGATGACTTTGAATGTTCAAAGTCCTGCTTCTCAAGGGGCAAAAGTGAGTGAAACAACAGGTTACTGACCTTTGTTTCCACCCCTTTGGACTAACCTCTCAAGCTTTGATGATGCCCAGAGATCTCCCTTGTGAAATGAGGGCACAGGACCTGCCCTTGGGCTCGCCTCCTCAGAGCCTGCTATGCAGGCTGCATCTCACTGGCCAGCTGGCTGTTGCAAGTGGCAATTTGATGTTCCTCTTATTTGAGGATAATGAGAAAGTTACGAAAGTGCTGGGTCCTGGGGACTAAAAGAGAAAACGATGACTAAGCATACAAAATAGTCTAGTGTATGACAAGTGAAACATGGCAATAATAAGCTAATGGGTGTGGCTATACACCAGTGACTTTTCAAGTTACATCTGCAGCTCACATCTTCCCCTTAGGTTCCAGATCCTCGTCTCTGCCTGCCTACTGGACATTTCCATCTCACACTCAACATGTCCAATACTGAACTCATCAGCTGCCCACATGATCATCCCACATGCCCGCTAGTCTTGTCCTCTTCCAGCCCCTGCATCCCTCTGAAGCCAGCGCGATCCTTCCAGAATGCAGGTCTGACCATGTTTGGTCCCTGCTGTGGCCCATCAGTGGTTCCCACTGCTCCCAGGTGAGTCCAGACCCCTTAGTGTGAATCCAAAGACCCTTCAGGAATTGGCTCCTGCTTGCCTCTCCAGTTCTAAGTCTTACCACTCTTTCCCTTGAAATCTACCCTGCAACCTTAGTAAATCCTTTGCAGTTACCAAAAATGATAATGCTCTTGAGCTTTGTTCAGACTGTGCGCTCTATCTTGAATTCTCAATGCCTTCCCTATGGTCAAGTGATCAACTTTTCTGATCAGTTGAGTACAAGCTCAGGTGTCATCACTGAGCTGGTTTGGATGCTCTTCCTATGTGTTCCGGAGCACTCTGTGCGTATGCCACTGACAGCGCTTCTCATGCTGTATTATTGTACTTCCTGTCTACTCTATTAGCATGTAAGAAACTCAAAGACAGAGGCTGCTTCTCATTCATGATTGGATTTCCAGTGCCTAGCCCAGGACACGTCACTTAGTAGAGTTGAATACATATTTGTGGAATGAAGGAATGAATTGAATGAAAGGTGGGCTGGGCTCAGGTTGCAGATAATCTTGAAAAAAATGATTAGCATATTTTCACTTTCCTTGGTGTACAACAAGGAACTATTCTTTTATATCAAGCTGGAAGAGGATCAAGTCAGGAGAACCAGGTATAAGCAGTTGTATGGTACAGGTGAGATATAATGAACTGAAGTTCAATAGGGGTGACGGGAACACTTAGAAACAGGATCAATAAGAAAGGGTCACCAATGATACAAAGAAGTGGGAAGAATCAAGGTGATGTGCAGATTTCTAGGCTGCTTGAGTGAGTAAATGATGGTGCTTCTTTTTTTATTAATTAATTAATTAATTAATTTTTATTGGCTGCATTGGGTCTTCATTGCTGTGTGTGGGCTTTTTCTAGTTGTGGCCAGCAGGGGCTACTCTTCATTGCAGTGCATGGGCTTCTCCCTGTGGTGGCTTCTCTTGTTGTGGAGCATGGGCTCTAGGCGCTCGGGCTTCAGTAGTTGTGGTGCTTGGGCTGAGTCGTTGTGGCTTGAGGGCTCCAGAGCACGGGCTCAGTAGTTGTGGTCCACGGGCTTTGTTGCTCCACAGTATGTGGGATCCTCCTGGATCAGGGATTGAACCCATGTTCCTTACAATGGCAGGCGGATTCTTAACCACCACCACTGTGCCACCAGGGAAGTCCCAGTGATGGTGCTTCTTTCCCATGACAGAGGAAAATAGAGTATGAGGAAGCTCTAGCTGCTCAGTTGCAAGCATCAAGCAGGCTGATGTTCAGGAGGTTTGGCTGGGATGGCTCTAAGGCTATGGATATACTGAAATATTTCCATGGCAAATAGCTTCGATCACAAGTCCCATGCCATTGACACCCCCCAACCATCATCACCTCCTCTGGGTCCCTTGATGCACTCATAATTTATTAACAGAGGGTACTGGTGGCTCCATGGCTGTAACAGGAATCACTTCTGGTTGGGAAGTGCCCGTGCTATAACAGTTTTAAAATATTGTGAATATCACCCTGGTCCCAAGGGATGAAGGCATTGTGGGGAAGATGTCCCTCAACCGTGGTTAAAATAAGAGAAGAAAAAAAAAGAAAACATAGAAGTGTGTTTCTCAGAAGGATATTGTCTTAGTCAGCTTGGTCTGCCATAACAAAGTCCCACAGACTGGGTGGCTTCAACAACAGAATTTTACTTTCTCACAGTTCTGGAGGCCAGAAGTCCAAGATCAAGATGTTGGCAGGATGTGTTTCTTCTGAGGCCTCTCTCTTTGACTTATAGGTGGTCACCTTCTCTCTGTGTCCTCAAGTGGTCATCCCTTTGTGTGTGTCTGTGTCCTAATCTCCTCTTCTCATAAGGACATGTCATGAGGCATTAGGGCCCACCTCAGTGACTTCATTTAATCCTAATTAACTCTGTAAACATCTCATTTCCAAATAAAGTCACATTCTGAGTTACTGGGGGGTTAGGACTTCAATATATAGCTTTGGGGAGGGGCACAATTTAGCCCATACCAGGATGTGAAAGACTAGAACATAAATTCAAACCACGTGGGCAAAAACAGGTTCAAAAACAAAATATAGCATCAGAAAAGTTGAGAAGTTGGGTAGCAGGTGTGAGGGAGGTAGCCAGGAGGAGTTTAGGAGCTAGAATGTCACATGGAGGGGTTTGACAGACCCCCAATGTTTTCCTTGACTGTAGGGGGTCAAGAAGTGTTTGAGCACAGAGCAATGGTGATGCTGGGTTCGTGGCTCTGGATGCCACCAAGAGAAAGGTGCCTTCAGGACTCACATTTGAATTCCAGGAAGCTGTTGGGGGTCAGGGCTTGAGCTGAGAAGGGAGGTCTTCCCTCGAGCACAGACGTACAAGTCAGCCACATTCAGATGCTGCTGGATCCTGCCTGCACCCACCACAGTGTGGGGTCCATCTCGGAGAACAGGGCCACTCATCAGCTGTGGGCTTTCACCGACTGCCATAAATATTATGCTGAGTGGGGACCCATTGTCTGTCAACTGGTGTCATCTGAAATAACAAGCTAGGGCTTCCTGTGTGTCAGCCATCTCCCTCCACTCAGAGATGCTTCCTGAAGGGTCTAAATTCAGAACCATTAATTAACTCCTTCCCAGTGTCCGGGGCATGAGGAGCTCAAACCCTCCCGTTTCCCCTCATTGCTGCTGGCAGGGTAATGCCATGCGGATTTCCCTTTTAATTTAGCAATGTCTTATTTGACAAGCATCTAGATCACCCTCACTCACCCTTGTTTTCTTGAGCAGAAGAGAGAAAACAAGAGATCAAGGCAGTGATGCTTCAGCGCTGTGGAAAAGTGGCAAAGATTACAATATGTTATATTTAGATCTACAATTTGCCTAAGGAAGATAATTGGGAAATTACGTTGCCTGTTTGGGCAGCCAGCAGTCCTTCTGTTTCTGTCTGGTCGTGCAGTCTCTTAAATGTTCCCAGCTTCTATACCTTCAGGCACTTATATTTTAAAACTTGGAAGATACCGTGTATAAACTGTCTGAAATTTAATGAGATAAGTCAAAAGGGGAAGCGAGAGGGGAGTTTCTTGCAGTAATTGGTTGTTACATTTTCAACATTGCGTTTCTTACCCACTCTGTTGAGAGAGTTCGGTTTTCAGATCACAGAAGTCCAAGAAATGAGTGTTATTCAAGATAAAGAGACATAATAAGTCTCAGCTGTACCCAGGGAGACGCATAGGAGGTCAGCATCCTCTCAGCCTGCCCCACTGTGGCCCAGGGAGAGGGTCTGACCCCCAGGACTGCCCAGGAGACAGGACGTCCCGACAGTACAACTTAAGTTGTAGTTGGAATTTTTCAGTATCAGATTTTCTGGGGACTCCATTCAGCCAACCCTTGAACAAAGGGAATAAATCCTTTCTGTATAGGAACAAACAAGAAAAGAAATATCCTCTCAAGCAAGGTCATCTCTGAAACTGAGGAACACTAAGATAAAGTGTTATATTAGTCTGCTCAGGCTGCCATAACAAGGTACTGTAACCGAGCCCAAGCTTGTTCTGCTCACCGCACAACAGGCCAGTAGATCGGGAGACAAGCTGTTGGGACAAGGAATGATGATTTTAATTGGAAAGCTAGCAGACCAGCAAGATGGCAGACTAGTGTCTCAGAAAACCATCTTCCCTCAGTCCCAATTCGGGCTCCTTTTATACATGAGAGGGGAAGGGGGCGGGGCCCACTGTGGCACCGACCAATGGCTGAGCAGGACTGCTAACCGTTGCTGGTTGACAGCTGCTCACGCCTGTCGCTTGCCTGGGGGAGGGGCCGCTGTGGCACTGACCAATGCATGGCTGCTATAGCTGCAGCCTGCCTGCCACCGCCACACCCCGAACTGGAAGGTGTGACACCAGAAATTGGCCATGTAGGAAGAAGTACAGGGCTGCTCCAACAACACTGTCCTCCAGTTCTGGGCAGAGCTAGGCACCCAAGCCATGCAGACGGCAGTGTCCACATGGAGGCAGCTAACGTGCCCACCACTGGGATCGCTATCCAAGGTGGTGGGTGGGGTGGACTTAGGCCGCTGCTAGCTTCACCCCCATTAGCTCATGACTGATGAGGCGGCCTGGGAGCTGGTATCCCCAGAGGGCAGCTCCGACCGGCCCGCTTGTGCAGTGAGTGCAAGGTGAGAGCCGGGCCAGTCTGGTGAGCTGGGCCCAGCCCGCTTAGGAGAGGGGCGGTTAAAAAGGGAGGGAGGAGGGAAGGGCCCACCATGCTTCAGGTTAGGTCCCATCTGGGGAGGCCACTGTGACAGCACTGCAGGGTACGTGGCTTGAACCACAGAAATGTAGTTCCTTGTGATTCTGGAGGTTGGAAGTCTGAGATCAAGGTGTCTGTAGGGTTGATTTCTTCTGAGGCCTCTCTTCTTGGTTTGAAGATGGCCATCTCCTCCCCTGTCTTCACACGGCCCTCCCTCTGTGCCTGTCTGTCTTCTTATAAGGACACCAGTCCTCTTGGACTACGGCCCATCTGCATGACCTCATTTGACCCTAATCAGCTCTTCAAAACCTTATCTCCAAATACCGTCACATTCTGAGGTCCTTGGGGCTAGCTCTTCAACATATGAATTTTGGGGACACAATTCAGCCCATAAGAGATGTGTACCTTATTTTCCAAAACAAAATTACAGATGCTTTTACTCTTATTCCTTTTTCCTTTTTCACATCTCTGAATTTCCTGTGTCAGCTTAGATGATAGTAATTCAAATTGTCAGCTCACTCCTTCCCAATCTCTCTCTCTCCCTCTCTCTCTCTCTCTCTCACACACACACACATTCTTTCCTACTTCCAAACCATTTTCTTGTTAAGAAGCAAAAAATGCATTCTTCCTTCACATATACCTTCTTACACATTTCTCAATGGGTACTGGCCTTAAAGGAGGCCAACACAAGTCTATTTGCTCAAGCCTGAATAAAGCAAAATCTCAGTAAGTTCCATGAAAGATCTCTTTTGCTACCTCCCTTAGGACATTTCACAGAGGAGAGACTGGAGGGGAGGATGTGGTCCTCCATCAGTGATAGAGACGGCCAGGTCACAGGTTGCTGAAAGAGCCAAGGGTCTGTTCCGTACAAGATGCTTCTGTTCCTCCTTCCTCTGGGGATGTATTGATTAGGGGGAAACATTTACTGGCTGTCCAGGTTTTCTTGCTGTCATCTCATGCCTCTTCTTGCAGATACACAGTCATGCCTTCACTCTGCAGCTGATGTGGAAGTGGGGGTAATGATTGGGGATCTAGCAGTCTGACAAAAGGTGACATATATTTTAGAGTCGTCTGTCCATAGGTAGTAGTTGAAACATGCACATCTATATAAAGCTCGCCCCCCCTCCCCCACCCCCCCGGGAACATTTGGTGTGAGAAGGAAAGAGAACCTAGGAAAGAGGGCTGGGGAACAGCCACGTTTCAGACTGAGAAAAGGAGCCTGCAGACAGAGAGGAAAGCAGAAGTCAGAGAGGTGAGAGGAAAACCAGGAATGAGAGGTGCTGTGGAGTCCAGGGTAGCACAAGCGTTTCAAGCAGCCGCAGCTGGGGTTGCTGAGACGTCTATGATTGTTGAGTAGCTAGGACCAGGCGCGGATTCCTGGAATGCTTCACCTAACTTCCCCTGGACTCATTGCCAAGGACTTTCCCGGGGGGGGGGGGGGGGGGGAGGAGTTCCACCTGGGGAGGGAGCGTCCCCTCTCTGCTTAAATCTAGTGGTTGGCTTGGAGCAAGGATAGAGTTTGGAGGCATGTCGGTCATCTCTTGAGCACCATGTCAACTCCTCTAAGTCTCATCTTTTATTTTGGCGACTGTGGGGCAAGCTGCCACCTTCCAGCTGGTAACCTGACAGCACTTACCACGTGGCTAAGCTACCTGACCGTTGCTTTGCGCCTTGGACTTCTCTGTGGTCCTGGCATGTGCGGGAGCCAATAGGACCTGCTCAGCGCACGCTGCGTTCACTCAGTGCAGTGGCGCGATCTCCAGGTGGGGCAGCCGTAATCAGAGCAGGGTGGGGGTAGTGGAGGGGTGGGGGTGGAGGGAGTTGGGGGTGGCACACAGCAGCTAGTGGGTAAACACTGCCTCTTCTGTTCCCCTGGGACAAGGGTTGTGTAGAATTGAGCAGCTGATTGCCGGTAGTGGCAGCCGACGCCAGCTGTATAAGCACTTGTCTGTGGACTGGGCCCTTCTCTGCTTTGCTTGTTCTCCTCTGACTCCTTGGATCACTTCCCCAGTAGAGTCCTTGCGCTCAGCTCTGGGGGGAACTGAGGCTAAGAGAGTCAGCCTGGGAAGAGCTGGGTGACTCACGTCAGGCAGCCATAAAGGTAAGAGGTGGTGAGAAGAGGGGTGGTGACAGTCCTCGGCACCTAATCGCTTCCTGCTACGACAGTTCTCACCTGTGTTGAGTGAGATGTGCTGCCGGGGGAAGATGACTTAGGTCGGGGGCGGCAAACCACGGCCTGTGGCCTGTTTTTGTATGTAAGGATGGATTTTACACTTTTAAAGGTAGTGAAAAATAAAGAATATGCTACAGAGAGTGTATGTGGCCCACGAAGCCACAATGTTCACGACCTTGCCTTTACAGCCAAACCTTGCTGACCTCTCGCTTACGTGCCTGAGAACCACTTGAACAACGACAAAGTGAGAAGTGGCCACGACAGCTCTGATGCCATGGTGTTACCAGTGCACGCGAACAACACTCACAGAATATAAATAATTAGACGAGGCCGCTCCGTGGCTGTAGTAGAACAAGACAGAGAGGAGACTATTCCAGAACTGTACTAGGGCAAGACGGAGACAAGGACACTAGCAGTTCTCCCCAAGTAACTAAACATTCCAGCTTCCAACTAACAAGAAAGACGATTACTGCTTACTGACTGTTACTCTCTATCCCACCTTCAATCCTCCTGCCTCCTAGTTAAAAATTACCTAGGTGACCAGTACCCATCTGAAGGGTGAATTGAGTACCCATCCTGATGGCATTCACTCTTGAACTGCCTTTGCTTCCTTAAACTCTCTGTAGACTCACCCAGCACAGGGGCAAATACTCTAAGAAGACCCTCTCAATTCCCGTGGGTCTGTGGAAATAAACAAGACCACCCAAACGACAACGAGAAAAGGCTGTCCACCCAGAACTTGCTCTGGGAAGGAAGTCAACCACCATCACCGGTGTTTGGCAGACCCAGTGGGAACCAGGGAATGGGAGGCTTTATTGAGAATAAAAGAAGAAAGCTTTGAGAATGCCCCGACGGGGGCCTGGGGAAGCTGTAGGCGGGATACCTAGAAGCGGGCATGCGTGTGATAGATTGGGGGGCATGTTTGGCTTTCTCTGCTTGGTCCTGACTTGGAAGTGGGGGCAAAATTTAAGGAAGCCGCTAGCTATTAAACAAATCCCGGTTGTTCTGCTTCAGGGGTTGTGGTTGGGCTTCCTGGGCTGGTTGCCACAGGGTTAAGGGTCAGTTCTACTGCGGTGTGTGGTCTGGCCGTCATCCGTCTGGGTGTTCAGCTCGGTTCCCTGCTGTTGTGCGTCCCTCTTGCTGCCACAAGCTAAATGAACTTGGACATGGTTTTCCCTGGAGCCTCCAGCTCCGCCAGGCCCTTGGTTTGGACCTGTGAGACCCTGCAGAGAATCCAGTTGAGACCACCCAGACTTCTGACCCACAGAGCTAGAAGATGGTCAGTGGGTGATGTTGTAAGCTGCTAAATTTAAGCTAGTTTGTTTGACTGCAGGTGATCCCTGGTGGTCACTGGTGACTGGACTTTGACAACTGTGTGAGGGCAATGACAGCTGTAAGAACCACAGAGTCAGCTGGGTTTAACGTCACTGAAGCCTTAATAAAAGAAAATGATACCCTCGGATCAGCCAGCTGTCCGTTCTGGGCTTGCTGTGAAAGCCCGGGGCCTCCAGGGAGGGTTTAAGAAACCCATGATCTCCCGCAGCCAAGGGCAGACTGGCGATCTATGAAGACCTGGCCTGAGGCCAGCGCTCCTCAGGAAGATGCCTGTCCTCCTGGGGGACTGCCCTGCCACCACGGATCACCTCCAGACCAGCGACCAGGATCGGGACCCAGAACCCTGCCTGCCCCGCAGACACAGGGGTGGAGCAGATCCCAGTCACCGTTCAGCTGAGAGTTCTGTTCCTTTCAAGTCTGCATCAGCTACTGCTGCAAAACAGCTGAGTTCTGCCTTTTCTTTCACTAACTTGAAATGTATTCCCAGAGCAGGGATCAGCAGTTTTTTGGTTTTTTTTTTTTTTTTTCTGTGAAAGGCCAGATAGTAAATATTTTTTTCATGGTTGCCTCCCCTCAACTCTGCCACTGCTGCAGCCTCAGGCAACACATACACAAATGGGCGTGGCTCTGTTCCAATACAACTGTATTTACAAAAGCAGGCAGTGGCTGGTTTTGTCCCACAGGCTGTGGCGTGCCAACCCCTGTCTTAGGTAATCATTCAATCTGTCTGGATTTCACTTCCACACCTATAGAATGAGAGTATTGATTTGAAGCAATGCTTCTTACACTTAAGCAAGCATTAGAATCATCTGGAAAGCCAGTAAAAGCACAGATTCCTGTGCCGATACATAGAGGTTCTGATTCAGTGAGCCTGGAGGGGCCTGGGGAATTTGCATTTCTAACATGCTTCCACAGCAAGCTGATGCTTCTGGTCCAGCAACCATGCCTTCAAGAGACTTCTCATCCCTGGCCGCACAGAGGAGATTCATTGTAAGAACTGATGCCTCTGCTCCAACTGAGACCAATTAAATTAGAAGTGAACTGCAGCTTCTGGGCATTTTAGGAGGCCGCCAGAAGATTCTAATGTGTAGTCGGGGTTGAGAACCACTGGCAGAAGGGAGCTGCATGTGTGGGCCCAGAGCAGCGGCATCTGCGTCACCTGGGAGCTTGTTAGAAATGCAGAATCTCAGGCCCCCCTTGACCTACTGAATCCGAATCTGCATTTTAACAAGATCCCTAGGAAATGGAGGCATACGTTAAAATTTGAGAAATGCAGCTCTAAAGGAAGGAATGAGTTTTACATTTACAAGTTTTTCTTTTCCTACTCTGTACCAGGCACCAGGCAGGCTACTTAACTCACTTTATCTCCAACTTGCCTGTGCTGGTGTTCTACTGCTGCCCTAGCAAATTAACAGGAACTTAGTAGCTTGAAACAACAACCCTTTATTATCTCACAGTCTCTGGACAGACTCATTTGGGTTCTCTGCTTAGGGTGTCACAGACTCAAATCAAGGTGTCGGTGTGGCTGGGCTCTTTCCTGAAGGCCCTGGAGAAGAAGCCACTTCCCAGCTGATTCCAGTTGTTGGCAGAATCTGTTCCTTGTGGTTGTAGGACTGAAGTCCCCATTTCACTGTGGGTTGTTGGCTAGGGTTTGCTCTCAGCTTTTAGAGACCACCCTGAGTTTCTTCCTTTTCCATGATAGCAGCCACGTGTCAAATCCTTCCTCTTGTTTCCAGTTTCTCTGATTTCCCCTTCTGCTACCAGCTAGAGAACACTCCCTGTTTTTAAGTGCTCACATTATTATATCAAGCTCATCTGTGTAATCTCCATTTTTACTAACTCAAAGCCAACTGATTAGTAACCTTAACATCTCCAAAATCTCCTACATCCCTTGGGTGTAATATCCCATCACAGTCCTAGTTCTGGAGATTAGGGCTGAAGATCTGGGCCACGTAAGACTTCTGCCTAGCACATGGCCCAGACCACACAGTTTACAAGTAAGGCTTAGAGAGAGATTTTGAATCTAGGTTTGTCTGAGCTGAAAGTAACTATTTTATTAACTTGTCTCTCAGTGGTAAAAATAAATGTTATAAAGAACTCTGTAGTTATTCATAAGCTTTCACATTTATTGTATTGTTTGGCCTCATTAGAAACTCCTTAAGAGGCACTACTGTTCCCTTCTATGGATGAAACTGGGGATTGTGAATGTTTAATTATTTGTTCAGGATGTTATAGATAGAAAATAGCACATTAAGAACTGAAGAATAGCTCTCCTGAGTTCAAATCCCATGCCTTCCCCTTTACATCATCACAGTTCCCTAATTTCTTGTTTAGATCATCCTTGTTATCTACTTGGGAAACAAATTTACTGGGATAGAATAAAGAAACTAGCAGAGTGACTACAGATTGGATGCAAACGTTTGAGTGCTACAGTAGGCATGTGCAGAAAAGTGGACCCACCTGTTACGCTCACTGAGCGATGAATTCTGCCTAAATGCAAGAAGTACTCTATTCAAATCTTAAAAATTACTGTCCATACAGCAGATAGTCAATGAATTTTCAAATGCAGTCTAGAAAACAACAGATTTGTGAAGTGAAACATTTTATGGAAATTGCAAGTTAATCAAGTAATTATTTTTGAGAAATGACAAACAGGACTTTGGCAAACGGGGTAGATTCATCTCAATTTTGTGATTAGGGAGTTAGCCCCTCCACAGAGAAAGCTTAAGAAGAGATCATAGAAATGTCCTTCCGCCAGTAACTCTCTCTCCATTCATCTCCTAGTTTCTAATGCAAAAAATCCCCAAAACCAAAAAAACAATATGGCATGAAAGAATGTACCTACAAGTAAAAATTTTCAAGATTCTATCAGAAGTCAGACTAACGGCTGCTGGTTCGGGTTTTCCTGGTCTAGCCAATGAAGATGTTGGCATAAGGACAATCTCTCGTCTGATTCCCCAGATAATTTAATCATTTTTCCCTCTCCTCTTGGGGCAAAAATTATATCTAGTTAGAAACTATCCTTACACTGACAGTTCAGAAATTATGTTTAAAGAATGGCCAATCATTTATTCAAATAAAAAAGGCTAGAAATTCAACAGTTTCTTGGGCCTGTTTCCTTGTCATCGTTGGCTGCAAGGAAATCTGTTACCATCTGGGATGCAGTCTAGGCTGTAAACAAATTATAAAAAGAATCAGGCCTTGGTCAGGTCAATTTTACTGAAAGCCTTTAGATGTTGGAAGATCAATGAAGGCAAGAGAAAGGTTAACCCCAAGGGCTCCTGTTTGGTGAACAAACACATCAAAGAGAAATTACATTACTCCCTTGGTCAACTTCTGATACTGTTATATTCAGATGATTTGGAGAGATGTCAAATGAGAAACACACACAGGTTATAAACAAGGAATTCTTTCATCACCTCTGTTTAGTTGGAGGATTTACTCCTTTGTTTTTCATGAGGTGGGGTTACTTTAACAGTAAGTGCTGGTGGCAACAGTCAACATGCAATCTGCCATTTTCAATACAATTTTTCCTATGAGAGTGTTTCTAGCATATTTGACAGAAAGCACTATCTGTCCATCATTTCTGTGGCCCACTGTGGTCTCACAAGCAGAAAGACAAGGAGAATGTAAGGAAGAGCTGGAGGAATAAGTCAGTCTTCTTGTGCTCTTTATACAGGTTTGAGAGGATCTGGTTTTTTCCCAGCCATATATTTGAGGGAGAAGAAGAATGTAAGAAGAATGAAGTGAATTTGTTGTAAGAGGGATGAGGGTGTTGATGGAGAAATAGGTGAGTCAGCCTGGTCGGTAGCCCATGTGACAAATAGTGATGCTGATGTCATTATCTGAAAGTGTGTGTCCATGCCTAGTCATTAAGACATGCAAAGATAATTAAGACATGGTCCCCTCTGTCAATAATATAACAACAAAGGATTGTATTTGAGATGCAATATTCTAGATTTCATCTTTCATGGAAGGTATTTTGTGCCTCCATCACAATCATTTAAACAAATGCATAAGATGGATATTCTCTCTAGAATATTTCTGATGAAACTGCTTCTGAAGCTTACAGATAGGTGCTCAGAAACCTGTTGAAAACAGTCTGGGGTGATCAGTGATGAAATCAAATGCAAACACTGTCATATTCATTTGGGCTTTCTTCATAGCAGGGAGAAGAATTAATAAACCAACGTAGCAGTCGTTTCAAATCTAAACTTGATGTCCCATTTTTCGATGATTCAGCTCTACTCTTCTAAATCAGAAAATAAATAGAAGCAAACAAAAAAACAGGCCTAGAGACCAGCAGTGGCCTGTGAGCCTGTGGCCAGTCGATATGAGAACCAGCTGGTTTCCTAGGTCAGTCTTCACCTTTCTAACAAGAGGTTGTTAGGTTTCACTCTCTATGACTCAATTGCTTGAGGGGGAAAGAATCTTCAAATTGCATTACATATCACTCATTTCCCTTTGCTATAGATTTTTCCCCCCTCTCCCTTCCTGGGACATTGATTTTCTTCCTCGGCCTTTGGAGAAAGCGTTGCTCCCTGGGCATCCCTATCTGGCTTGCTGACCAAAGCATTTTTCACACTTGCCCAGCAGCCGTGCAGATGGTACACCCGCTGCTAGGCTCCCGCCTGTGGAGGATGGTGGTCCAAATTTCTGACAGGAGCCACCAAAAACCTTTGAAGGAAAGAGATTTAAGAACTCTGATCTATGAAGATAGCTCACAAGAGCTTGCTTTATCTACCACTGCGTGTTAGACAGTGCCTTCTGTGAGACTGGACAGTTTACAGGCTGGGAATGGGCTCAGAGGGAAAACCATGCCCATCTTAAGGTTTATTGAGAGGCTCAGGATGTCTCACCTCTGCCTCCCACACAGCCAAGTCATCACCTCTGGCCTTGAAAAATGGAGATCTTGGGACTTCCCTGGTGGCGCAGTGGTTGAGACTCCACGCTCCCAATGCAGGGGGCCTGGGTTTGATTCGTGGTCAGGGAACTAGATCCCACATGCCGCAACCAAGAGTCTGCATGCCGCAACTAAGGAGCCTGCCTGCCACAACTAAGACCCAGCACCACCAATAAATAAATAATACAATAAATATATTTTTTTTAATAAAAGAATGGAGATTTTTGTGAAGAATGGAGCTTTAAGGACAGCCAGGGTGATGTCTGAAGCCCACTGTGAACTCAGAGCTGAAGAGCCATTATTGAGCTGATAACAGCCCGCATTATTCACGGGTGTTTTTTATAGGCTATAGGACATGCTCACAAACATCTCCTGTGACTCTCACAGTCTCAGTGAGAGGCGGGTAAAGCAGGTATCATTCGAATCTCATTTTACAGAAGAGAAAGAAGGCCTGCGAGGTGAGGCGACTTGTGGGAAACCTGCCCCGTGCTCCAGGAAGACAGTGGTGCTCAGGACCACCCCTCAACTGCCCCTGTTTGGGAAAACTGCTTACTGCAAAGAACCACCCTTCCCCACAACTTAGATAGGACTCTCCGACATCCCTCGTTTCCCTATGACACAGACCCTCCAATTCCCCTTCTTTGCATCCTAAGTGATTAGCTGACTATTTGACTGATTAGGACAATATATCTGCTAACTTGACCGGGTCAAACTTTCATCAGACTTCTCTCCTTCTCCCGGACCACTGAACTGTGACTCACCTTAAGCCTGAGTGGAATGGAAATGTGGCTCCACTCCTTAAGGCTGACCTCAGGGAACGACATTTCCTGCTCAAATCTCTAACGGTGCCATCCATGCATCCCCCACCCACCGCGCGCACACCTATTCCTATTGCTCTACTATGTCTCTTTGAATACAGTCCCTCCTTACCTAAGTCAAGATTTGGTTTTCATCTGCTGGGTCACAGGCTAAAGATCAAAGGTGCTCTCCAGTCCCCAGCCTTGGTCACCCACGTGGTGTGACTGTCCCACCCGCCAGGGGTGGGCAGTTGAATCGTGGCCCCCAACCCCAGGCCCTGCTTATTCCAGGCTTGCTTTCTGTGGGTGGCTCTCTGTGCTCCTGCAACACTGTGCCCAGTAGGATTCTCTGGAACAAAGCTCTTTTACAAGAAAGCCCCATCTCAAACATATGGGGCTGCAGGGCAGGTTTATGTTGCTTTTTCTCCACTGGTGTTTTAATCTGAGAACAAGTTGTCCGTGTCCCACAAAGGAGTGAGTTAAAGGGAGGAACAGAACAGGAACTCGGGATGGAAAAATGAGAAATCTTCCCGGTGGTTGATGTTTTGAGATAAATGCCAGGGATATCAGACATTCTTATTTGGAGGTGAGTTTAAAGAAAAAATATCCAAAGCAATTCCATTCTGTTGAGCTTAGAGAGCAGTGCCGAGAACCACACATGTATTGATATGCTGTTTAAGTTGCTGGAGCTGCAGCGATGGACAGGGCAGCCAGCCTTGCCCACAGAGGCTTTACGGTCTCATGGAGGATTCAGATACACAATCAGGACTGGAGAAGCGAATTCAAGGTTACCTGTAAAGTGGTCAGTGGGCTCTTTAGTACTTGGGTAGTGGTCACAGAAGCTGTGTAGCTCATTGGCCCACTACATACATTTTTCTTTTCTGCGATACCAAGAATATAGTAAAAGCATTTCATGTAGAAATTCTGAATTTCATTATCATATTGCTTTGTAGTGATGATAATCTATGAACTTTGCAGCCAATATTTCTGTAGCTTGTTGGTCACCGCACACTGTATACTCTCAAGTTTGCCCTGGAGAAACGTTCTCATTGAGCCACCTGCAAACATTACCGGCTTTTGTGGCTGAATTCCTTAAAGTCCAATATATTCTGAAAGATGTGATCAATAAGCAGATGTCTGAAATCTGTACACATCCCAAGAAACAGGGCATCTAATTAACAGTTTGCCCAGGGTGTGAGGCAATTGCAGAGGGGAGTGGAGACCCCGCCTGGGCTGGGAGACCCCTGGATAAGACGATCAGGGCTGGTGGTGTGACATGTCGGCACGAGGAGGCTGTTGGAAGTGAGAACACAGCCAGGACCTTCAGGCTGTGCTCATTAGGGCTTTGCAGAATTCCCAATTATATCTTGACCTGGCCCTGAGCAAGGCCCCTTCTCATTGTCCTGAAAAAGGAGTCAGTGGATCGAAAAGAACACCCGATTCGAAACTCTCCATGGGTTTGGCTCTGAAGTTCTGATGGTAGAACGCGGAAATGTGGTGTTATCTGGGATGAGAGCATGGGGGAGGCAAATGCAGGCTTCTGGAGCTGGGCACCTTGGAGCCTTGCACAGAGGTCAGGAAGGGATGATTTGCGAGAAGAGCCTGATGAATCCCTGAGGGTGTTTCAGTGAGTCTGTGAGTCCCAGCAAAGGCATCAAGGGAGCCTGAACTCCCTCCTGCCCTCTTGACTCTTGGCTCAAACAGGACCAGAAGGGGCCTCTCTCTCCTCTGTACCTGGAGGAGCCTGCTGCCAAGTGTCCCCCTCACAAGAGGAGAGAGCCGAGTTCGCTGTGACAGCTCTCCCTGGGGTGTGTGGAATATACACTCCACCTGTCGCCAGCCTGAGGTTCCCTAGCTGACTGTTTTGTTGTTGTGCTTTCAGTGTTTCCCTGGGTAGGGGCCCTACATGCTGTTTCCAATGTGAAATGCAGACTCTGAAAGAGCAGACAGTGCCTGGAGTCCGATATCCCAAGACAACTGTCCTAATGCTCCCAGGACCGATGAAGACAGAGGAGGTCAAGCCTGTATCCACGGGGAGTGAGGCGAATTAGGATGAGCACCTTGACAACAAATAAATACATTAATTCAGTGAACGGTGATGCCAGCCCTCTAAACGTTCAAATGGCACGCAAATATTCACTAGGCACACAATAGGAAGATGTTAAGTTTTGAATGAGTGACATAACAGCATTGGGGAAAATAATACACTATTAAATTTAAACCAGGTGTACTGGTCAAATACAGAAAGCAAGCAGTGTGGAAGCATAATTTGTGTGGCTTTGGAATTCTTCTGCTCTTTCAACGTGGCCCCTAGGTTTGGGGATCAGATGACAGGGTATATTAAAAGTGAAAAAAATTAATTTGGACAAAATGCATATAACATAAAATTTACTATTTTAATCATTTCTAAGTGTACAGTGTTCAGTAGTGTTAAATATTTTCACCTTGTTGTGCAACCAAGCTCCAGAACCTTTTCATCTTGCAAAACTGAAACTCTGTACCTATTGAGTGAAAACTCCCCCATCCCCCAGCCCCTGGCAACCACCATTCTACTTTCTGTTTTACTAGTCTTGATAGCTCATATAAGTGGAGTCTTACAGTGTTTGTCTTTTTTGTGGCTGGCTTATTTCACTGAGCGTAACATCTTCAAGGTCCATCCATATCGTTACATGTATCAAAATGTCCTTACTCAAAGCGAGAGAGTAGCACAGACATATATATACTACCAACTGTAAAATAGATAGTCAGTGGGAAGTTGTTGTATCATAAAGGGAGTCCAACTTGAGGATGGAAGATGCCTTAGAGGACTGGGGCGGGGAGGGTGGGGGGGACTCGAGGGGGCGGAGTCAAGGAAGGGAGGGAATACGGGGATATGTGTATAAAAACAGATGATTGAACTTGGTGTACCCCCAAAAAAATAATTAAAAAAAAAATGTCCTTACTTTCTAAGACAATACTATCCCATCACACGCATGGACATTTTGTTCATCTACCCATCTATCGATGGACATCTGGGTTGCTTCCACCTTTGGCTACTGTGAACATTGCTGCTGTAAACAGGGCTGTACAAAAACATCTCTTTGAGACCGTGCTTTCAATTCTGTTGGCTATATACTCAGAAATGGTCATGCTGGGATCATACGGTAATTCTATTTTTAATTTCTGAAGGAACTGCTCTACTGCTGTCCACAGTGGCTGCACTACTTTTTGTTCCCACCAACAGTGCTCAAGGGTTCCAGTCTCTCCATATCCTTATCGACGCTTGTTATTTTCAGTTTTTAAAAAAAATTTGATAGCAGCCATCTTAATGACTGTGAGGTCTAGATGTCATTTTTGAAGGTAGTAGTGTGGCAATGATATTACATGAAAGTAAGTTGCTGAACTGAGATGACTGGGGAAGAAAGTCTCTAGCTGTGAGTTTCCAGGCTGCACACAGGGATTTAAGGTATCAGTGTTTTGGTGTCTGTCTCCTTTCACATATGGACTCAGGAAAGTGCACCCCTCTTTTCATTCTGGGAATGAATGTGGATCTTGTGTTTTTACGTTTCTGAGACACAAGAAAACGCTGAGTTGAGTGTGCTGGTTAGGGTTCAGGCAGGCTTGGGGCTCACCTTTTTGTCCCCTGAAAGGCTATTCTAATGGGCACCACTGCCAGGGAGACAGATCGGTTATGGGCTGGATTTTGTCCCCTTAAAATTCATATGTTGGAGTCCTAACACCCAGTACCCCAGAATGTGAGTATCTGGTATTTGCTCATCCTTAGATATTAGAAATGTTCAGTGATCCTCACAGGTAGCAAATAGAGTCTCAATTCAGCAACTGGAATGATTCAACTTAAGCTTGGCATAATGTCAGATCTTTTTCCTTTCAGTGACTCAGGCCTGCTTCAAGCTGGAAACCTGCTATAGCAGGACTTCCCTGGTGGTGCAGTGGATAAGAATCCGCCTGCCAGTGCAGGGGACATGGGTTTGAGCCCTGGTCTGGGAAGATCCCACATGCTGTGGAGCAACTAAGCCCATGCGTCACAACTACTGAGCCCACGTGCCACAACTACTGAAGGCTGCGTGCCTAGAGCCTGTGTTCCGCAACAAGAGAAGCCACGACAATGAAAAGCCCGTGCACGGCAACAAAGAGTAGCCCCCACTCTCCGCAACTAGAGAAAGTCTGTGCACAGCAACGAAGTCCCAACACAGCCAAAAAAAAAAAAAAAAAGAATAAATAAAAATTTTAAAAGAAACAAACACAAACACAAAACCAAAAAACCCTGCCACGGTGGATAGAAAAGCGGCCTGCTTGACAACTGGCCAACTGGCGATTCTGGCTGGGAGGCTAGACAGCTAGTGAATGGTTTAGGGTGCACATTAGCTCAGACTAAGCCCGTCTAGCAGATTTTGTGAGCCACTCAGGTACGTGGAGTGCATGAATTCACCTCTCCTGCCTTTCTTGAAAGCAGGAAGCGGGGTTTTGTCTCAGAGGTATGACACTCATCGCAGATTACACCAGGAGTAACTATGAAGAATCCAGGACCTGAAACATCTTCCAACTCCAAAGCTCATGATCTCCGAGGTATACGCGTGTTTTTCAAACTAGGTTCCTTGGAATTCTAGGATGGTTCAGGCCATCTTTGGGGGCTGGAGCAGGTTTGTGAGTTGTTGTAACAAAATACTTCAAATTGGGTGGCTTAAAACAACAGAAATTTAGTGTCTCACTGTTCCGGTTCTGGAGGCCAGAAATCTGAAATTAAGGTGTCGTCAGGGCCATGTTTCCTCCAGCGTCTCTGGGGGAGGACCCCTCCTTGCCTCTTGCAATGACCCGTCACCCTAGGTGTTCCTTGCTTGTGGTGGCATCACTCCAATCTCTGCCTCTGTCTTCACATGGCTGTCTCCCCTCGGAGTCTTTGTCTTCATGTGCTTTCTCCTCCCTGTGTGTGTCTCTCGTCTTCTTATAAGGACACTAGTCATACTGAATTAAGGGCCCGTCCTACTCTGGTATGACCTCACCATAACTTAACTCATCACATCTGCAAAGACCCTCCCTATTCCCAAATAAGGTCACATCCATAGGGACTAGGAGTTAGGATTCCAGCGCATCTTTTTTGGGGGATGGGGGACACAATTCAGTCCATAACAGGGGGGAGATAGGCCGTGTGGGTGAGGTTCTCATCTTCACCCCAATTTCAACGAGGGCTGCCTTGTTTTTGCCTGCTTAGTATCTTGGGATCCTTCGAGGGACTTTGAGAAAGAGTGCCACTGGTAGCCGTACACTGAAAACCACCCGTCTATGGTTTATGCCACTTTCTACAAAGAAAGAGGCAAACATATCATTTGACTGGCCTAGAAACTGCTTTTCCTTAAGGCTTTACAAGTCCAGCTTCTCTTCTACATGCCCGATCCGATTCAGCGTGGGCAGGACACAAACGGCCAGTCCCCGCTGATGGCTGTCGCTCTTGAACCACCACTGAGAACAGAGTGAATAGCCTCAGTCTGGCCATTCTCTCCATCTCTGTTCCCTTTGAGTCTCCTTGAATGGCCATATGTGCAATGCTTGTGTGGTCTGTTCCCCTGGGGGCTCTGCGTCAAGTATTCTATCCCCTATGCTTTCTGATGCCCTGGGAACCCACAGCGTCCCTTAATTAAAGGCAGTGGGTGGCATGATGACAGGATTAGTATCAGTGTCTGGTCTCCCTAAGGACCAGGGGACATTGTGGCTGAAGTTTTCCCATCTGCATAACCAGCCTTTGTATGAGGTGATGAAAAACCTAAAAGGGAGTGAGGCATGTATGTTTTGGGCTTGCCGCCTGCTCGACTGGCTTCAGGAACAGAGTGGAGCTGAGTCCCACAGGAGTTGTTTGGCCGTTTCCCTTCATTGCAAATGCAGGGTGCTGTGGCTGTAAGTGCATTGCTATTCTGCCCCTTGCTTCACTGCAGAATGAACAACAGTGATGTCCTGCTGAACAGCAGTTACAGACGTTTTAGGAAGGGCTCAGCTATTTTGTAAGAATGAAACGGCATTACCCAAGCGTGATGAGCCAAGAGGAACATCATCTCGTTTTCATGCAGCACTAGTACAGACCCACGCCCTGGCCACCCAAGATCCTTTCCTGCTTTATGGTGAGTTTGGCAGGCACAGGGTATTCACTCACCCTTAGGAGCACTAACGTGAAAGGAACATTCTGCCTTAGGAACTGAGCTGAAATGAGTGTCAGGGACAGAGCTTTTGGCAACTAATTATTGACGGAATATTCAAACACAGAGTTTGCAAAATGCCAGCTCCTTAGTGGCTCCACCACCAAGCCCCCCTCCCGCCCCCCAAATCCACACCCCAGAAAAGGGTTTAGAAGTGATCATCAACGCAAAGTAAATTCTTTTACAAATTCAATATTTATTTCCTTTTCTTATATACAAAACGTAAACTCCAAATGAACATAAAATGAAATAAAAGCCTTTCGGCTGCACTGACGTTAACTGCCCATGACCTTATTGTTACAATTAATCATATAAACACTATATGAACTGTCGCCACAATGTCACATTTGTTGTACAGACGGAATGTGATATTAGGCTAGTTAAGAACGTTAAATAGAGAGAAATAGATCAAAAAGTAACTGGGGGGAGTAGGGTGGTGGTCAAAGGATTCTGAGATCATCACTCCATTAAAAGAAGTAACCTAAACAGCAAATCTCCAATCAAGAGTCGTGTAGTTAAAGGCCCGAATGCACTCCTAGTTGGCTGACCCAGCACAAGAGAACCAACACTGCATCCAGGGGACATGGACTGCTAGTGTGTGGAACAAATACAACTGAGTTGTGAGATACCTAAACTGTGAGTTGAGAGTGAGACTTTGGAGAGTACCATTATTTCTACAGGAGAGTCTGGTAGCAAGGGCATCATTTGGAACTGAACATCGCAACTCACAATGTCTTTGCTGATTTGTGGCAAAACGGACCAACCTTGGGTAAGAGAGGAAGCCAAGGGTAACATTACACATGCGAAGATTTTTAAAATAAGCTGAATCACGCCGTTTTATTCTTCTTGCTAAGCTCTGTTATTAAAAGGTCTTTTAAGAAATTCAACATCTTTATGTAACCATGTCCCCCAAGTGATCTATGTACAGGTTCGTTTTAAATCAGTCAGCTTGTGGGGCCCCTTTCTTTGCTTGGTCCTTGCATGTGCAGGTCTCTTGGGAGCAGGCCACAGTTCTGCTGAGTGACCGGGGACAGACACTGACTTGTTCTGATCTCTAAATAGCTTGTGCATATTTTAAAAAATAACTTGAGAAAAAGAATATACTTTTTAAAATTCAAAATCTGTAGTTTGTGAAACTACTATCATTTTAGCATGAGCTTGGTGCTGACCTTTTCAGATCAATCATAAATCATAAATTCTCCCAAGAGAAGTATTTCTGGAGGAAGTGGGAAAAACGTGAACTAAAGCTACAGCTCCTGCACCATAAATATCAGCCACTTTGGGCTAAACACGCTTTCAGGGGTGGTAATAAAGCATAAGAACACACGTGAATATCTCTGACTTCACAAAGAATACATGAAATTTTGAATGATCTACAGCTGGTATAATTGGTATAGTTTCTAATATTATGGATATCGCTATTGGGCAGATTCTCTTGAACACGTGGTCATAACCCATCACACATACAGCTTTGACAGACCCAGTTTTATGCCTTCCTATGGTGGGACAGAAATCAGTTTAAAAAACTCTTGTTACAAGTTGGACTTAAATTATACACCAATTACGGACTGCTCACTGGACAATGAAAGAACATGTCAGTTTTCACCAGTGGACTTTCACCTGCATTGGTTTCCATCTAAATGTCCAGAAGGTCATCTCCGCTTTCATCACTCTCCACCGTCAGCTGCCTGGTCCACCACTTCTTAACCTCGGAACCACAGGAAGCTGTGTCCGTCATGGGGTTCATTTTGCACACAACAGATTTCATGGTGGTCCGCCCTCCAAACCGTAAGTTGACCGAAGACACCGAATGGCTTATTGGTTTTGGTGCTGTAGAAGCAACAAGAATCCTGTGAGCAACATGGTGTGGTTCCCCCATTGCAAGCCATTCCTGAAACCCCCGATGGTCCCGTCAGTCATACTTTCCACGAGCAAGTCCTATCTATAGATGTCACGTATGAAACCTTTTCAAACACTTGATTCTCTATATTCATAACAGACTTTAAAATTATGTTCATGGACAACTAGTAACAGCATTTGAAAAAAAATTCTCCTTGCACTTTGAGATAATTACAGAAACTAAAAAAATCACTAGAAGTTCCAATTTGGGCAAATAAAAGTGTCATAGAAACGTGTGTGTCAGTGTTCCTTGGTACACACATATAAAGAAACAACAAAGGGAAAGAAGGGGTACTATGACAGACAGTAAGGGGAGAGGAAGAGGTTTGGAGAAGGTATGGAAGGAAAGATGTGGGTAAATAACTTTTTTATTTTTTATAAAAATAGATGTGTAGCATCAGAGAAAAAGGAGTGATTCCTGGACAGATTTAAAATATGTGAAGGATGGCATTCAGCTCTCCAACCCCTGTGCCTGAAGAAGGCGGCTCTGATAAAGACTTTGTTGACACACTCATGGCTTTGGGATTCTATCAGTCATGGCTTTGGGTCCCACTTCTGTGACCTGCAGATGTAACCAACATCAAGTTCACACCTCTGAGCCCAAGTTTCCTCAAGTGCAAAATGAAGAGATTACAAGTTTCTTCACTGGACGACTGTGAGGATTACAATAGGTGAAATGCGATGACCTAAGAAAATGCCGTGCAGAAGCCCCGTATGGTCCAGCAGTCCCACTTCCGGGTGCACATCTGAAGGAGACAAAATCACTATCTGGAAGACATAGCTGCACCCCTATGTTCATGGCAGTATTACTCGCAATAGCCAAGGTGTGGAAACAACCTAAGTGTCCACCGACGGATGACTGGATAAGGAAACTGTGGTGTATATAGATGGAATTTTTCCCAGCCTTAAGAAAGAAGGAAATCCTGCCATTTGCGACAACGTGGATGAACCTGGAGGGCGTTATGCTAAGTGAAATAAGTCAGAGAGAGGAAGACAAATACTGTATCATCTCAGTTATATGTGGAATCTAAGCAAGTCAGATTTGTAGAGAGTAGAATGGCGATTACTACGGGTGGGCAGGTGGGGGAAATGGGAAGGTGTTGGTCAGGGCGTATGGAGTTTCAGTTCTGTAGGATGAACGAGCTCTGGAGATCTCGGCATGATGAGTATAATAATAAGGCTGTATCACATACTTGAGATTTGCTGAAAGAGTAGATTTTAAGTGTACCCACCATACACACACACACAAAATGGTAGCTTTGTGAGGTGATGTGTATGTTAATTAGCTCAACTACAGTAATCATTTCATAATGTGAATGTTTATCAAAACGTCACATTGTACCCCTTAAATGTATACAACTTTTATACAAAAATAAAAGGGAAAAAAGAAAAAAAAAAGAAAATGCATAGCATGACACTAGGGGGTACATTGTTGGTACCGCCCCCTTTCAAATGCTCTTCTTCCTGTCCATTGCCTCTTCAAACTCAGTGGGTCCCCAATACCATGTCCCTTTAATTATCACTATTTCTGGCACTGGGGCCACCTACAGGCCTTTGAAGCCACTTTGACAACATTCTTTATCATTTTAAGTGAATACCAAGGACTGTGCATCTCTCCTAGGTCATCTCTCCTGTCTGTCCCTCCACGGTCTGGACCACCGCCTTCGTCCGTGTCCTCATTCCCTCACACCATCCTCTGGCTCGTAACCCTGCCTGCAGGCTCTGCCGTAGTCTCTGCATTGCTGCCACGTAAATCTTCCTCAGCAGGATTCCAAACGTCATGTCCTGCTCAGAAATCTCTAGTGGTTCCCGACTGCTTACAGGATGAAGTTGAAACCACACAGCCTGTAATCTGGGGCTGTTCATGGCTCGGCCCCAGCACCTCCTCAATCCTGTTTCCCATCACTCCTGGCTTTCCCTTACCAGGTGGAAGGACATTCGCTTCTCTCTGCTCCCTGCATAATAACCTCCTGGGTAGGAAAAAAAAAGATTTCCCTCTCTGGTGTTAACAGGCACGAGACAAGTGTAAGTTACACTGTCTTCTGCTTTGCGGGACAGACACGCTACAGAAGAGTTTGCAACAGCCTCCAACGTCTCACTTGAATCGGGCTGAAGGAGGGGCACAATTCTAGAGCTTAGGGAGCCCCCACGTTCCCATGGGCTCAGTGATCTACAGAGGAAACCCTGGGCCGGGCAGCTCATTGCTCTCCCTCCCTGCTGTGTGCCCCAAATGGGATTATCCTGGCTTTCCAGACCCCCATGTTCCTCTAGAAGAAAACTCTCACAAAATCAGTGATATGTGGACAATGACAGGACTGTGAGGATTAAATGAGGGAACACGTTTAAGGCACTTACAGTAGTGATTGGCACATAGTAAGCACTATATTATTATATTATATTATATTATATTATATTATATTATATTATATGGCACTAAATACGTTTTGTTGTTCCTTCTCTGAGAACCCTGTGTCACCCTGAGTGACACGTACCCACCGACCCCCTCTCAGGTGAAATGAAATTTACCTCCGTTTGGTGGTGCCTGGAACACGCACCGGAAGTCCCTGGTGGTAATCTCCACCTTTTTCTAGATCGTGGTTATAATATCTTTGTTAAGAGGGGCTGCCTTCTCTATGAGCTGAAAACAAGAGCTAATATTGTTCTGTTTAGAGAAGCTATTTTGAGGAAATTTTTTTTAAGTCTTTATTGAATTTGTTACAATACTGCGTCTGTTTTATGTTTTGTTTTTTTGGCCGCGAGGCGTGTGGGATCTTAGCTCCCTGACCAGGGATTGAACCTGCGGCCCCTGCATTGGAAGGTGAAGTCTTAACCCCTGGACTGCTAGGGAAGCCCCAAGAGAAATGTTTTTGGTGCGGGAAGTACATTTTTCCCTTGTTTCACTGTTAATAACTTTCGAGGCAGACCTAAATTTTGAAATTCAGGACCCAGAACACACAAAGAACATAGATACCTTCTTAAAAGGCCCCAACTGCTGGAGATAGGACTTGATGTACGTACCCGAGGGCAGGCGCCACTGCCCGAACTTCCTCTGGGGCTTGCCGGCCTCGGCCGCGTCCTGCCGACTCCCTCCCCTGTCCGACAGGGTGGGGCTCAGAAGCTGCTGCTGGCTGCTCGTCTGTGGCGGAGGAGGAAAGCGGGTGGGGGTAGAATCAGGTGGTTATTCCTCACGCTGCGCTCTCCTCCTCCTCTGTGCACTGGCCTGGACCCTCACTTCATTTTAAAGAAGGAAGAAATCCCCGCATGAAAATAAAGTGGGGAAAACAGTATGGACCCGTAGTGTCCACTGTGGGGACAGGAGGCGTGAAAAAGGGTAAAAAGAGTCAAGTAAAGTGAGAGCGTCACCACTGCACACGGTGAGGAAAGGAGGCCCGACTCTGCAGGCCGTGCTTTTTCTTGGGCATCCCTCCTGGACTCCCCCACCCCCACAGCCACGCGCGCTCCACTCCCGGGATGTACCAGGGCGGGAGGCGGCCTCCCAGGAAGGAAGTGGGGCAACGAGACGCCCTGGTCTGGGGACGGTATACGCTTGCCGACCCGGAGCAAGAGTTCTCAGCAGACAAAACTCTGTGATGGGCCCTGGGCGAGAACAAAACTTAAACCAATTAAGACTGAAGTCAAGGAGAAATGCTCAGATATCCACGCATTTCACCCCCTGTCTGGTTCACCATCACCTTCCCCTTCCCTATCAGTGCCGTGGTCCTCACGTCTCTTCAGTGGTCCCTCTTGGGCTTTTTAACCTAAAACCAGACAGCTCTGCTGCCATCACCTTTCCTGTCTCACTGGCCGTGAGGCAGGAGATAGAAGGGCCCCGGGCTGAGCAGCTGGAGTTCATCCCCTGTGGACAGATATTCCATGATGAAGAGAGGAGGAGCTGAGCCCTGCCCAGAAAAGAGACCACATACTCCTCATTCTCGAGGTCAAGGAGACCTTCCTGACTACACATGCGCAGAAAGGCTCCCCGCGGGCCAGAAAGGGAGGGGGAGCCACCCCACAGTAGGTGGTGTCAGTCTACCCATAGGCCTCTTCACTAGACTCCATCTTGGCTAAGAGAGGCGCGTGCACACAGGGGAGGACCCTGAGATGCGCCAGGAACCAGGAAAGCAAGATGACTGGCCAAAGGAAACCCGGAAGAAACGCCCCGTATAAGTGATTCAAACTACCCCAGGGTGTGACTCTCTCTCTGAGCCCGCCCATGTGTGTCTATTCCCACATACTCTTTTTCCTCCTAATAAACACTACTTATTTCACTCCTTTTCGTCTCTATGCGGAAATTCACTTCTACACAGCTGACGGGCCACGACCTTGTCACTGGCCACTGGGTCCCTGGTGGTCCGATGGCTAGGATTCAGGGCTCTCACTGCCGTGGCCTGACTTCCACCTCTGGCCGGGAACCGAAATCCTGCTTTAAGCAGCTGCAGGCCGCGGCCACCTGAGGTCCTGCTCTTATCCTGGCCCCAAATGCGACCACCGCCAGGCATCCTCGGGCAGACAGGTGGCAAGGTCATTGTAGAAGCCCCACGCCCCCCTGTGTTGATCGTCCCTGCACAAGTAGTCGGTGGCACATGGTTCCTACTGGCTGGGGAGCCAAGGATGTGAATTCACCCAAAACTGGGCTGTGGGACAAGAGGGCCCCTTGGAGTGTCCTGCTGGGTCTCGGAGCCCCAGGCTTCAGGGTCTGTCACCGGCCCCGACTGTGTCACCACACACCAGGACCCTGGACCAGCTCCAGCCGAGTCATGACTAAGCCTCACGAAGGCTGGGCCTCCCGCCAGCTGCTTCTCACACACACGCTCTCCAGGACGCTGGTGACTCTGTGCTTTTTTTTACGGACGTGCAGATGGAGTCTGGAGACGAAGCTATGCCAGGCCCTCGTACACAGAAGGTCTTCCAGCAAAGCCTCCCCGAACTCCATATGCTCTTCTGATGCCCAACCAAAGAAGGACAAATCCTCAATGAGCCTGACTATTTAAAGAGGCTGCAGGCCAACTGCAAACACTTTTGCTCATTTTACTGCAAGTTTCTATGACTTGGTGAGGAGGAGAAAACACTCAGGACAGAACTTCAGGCAAACCACGTACTCCTAAGTCCTGTGATATCACTGGACTCAAACCCTTACAGATGTGATGTTAACTCTTTAGACAAAAATCAACAGGATTATTAAGTTCAGAGCGTTCCCTTTTTTTTTTTTTTTGTAGCCATACAAATCAGAATCTTTTGAAATAACTTCCACGGATTCAAGGATGGCAAAGATACAAACATAAATTGGATCAACCTGTTCCGACTTTTTTTTCTTCCACTTACTTCCTATTAGAAATAGTGTCACTTGTTTGAAATGGCCACGTGAACGGCATTGACTCTCGTTCTGTGGACATCCTCGGGTGACGGATGCCTCCCGTCCGCACGTACCTCGGGTTGCATGCTGTTATCCTGACTGTTGGCGTTCTGGTCCTCACTGGGCTGCGTGGTCTCGATACTGGGCGGGTTCAGAAAGCGGCTCAGCTCCTGCTGTTGGCTCTCCCTCAGGCTGTGGATGATGCTGCAGGACTGCTGCTGTTTCTATGGAGATAATAGGATCGTTCTTTCAGGAACGGAAAAGTCAGCCGAACATCCCCCTGCCCCCACCACTCAAATCTTATTTTCTTCTCTCTTCTTCAAAGGACCTGCATGCCTGGTGACCTCTTAAGAGTTTCCAAATAAAGGTTCTTAACTGATTTCCCTGATGAGTATCAGATTGTTTTAAAGGAGGACTTGGAGACTTAGGAACTGCCTTCCCATCCTGTGTTCACTTGCATAACAGTTGGAATCCTTGTGTTCATTGATACTACCTTGTGTTTCACTTTATATAGAATTCTTTCCTTCTTTTAAAAAAATTATTTATTGAAGTATAGTTGATTTACAATATTGTCTAAGTTTCAGGTGTACAGCACAGCAATTCAGTTATACATATAGATATAAATTTTTTTTCAGATTCTTTTCCCTTATAGGTTATGACATAATACTGAGTACAGTTCCCTGTGCTATACAGTCTAATAGAATTTTTAGATCTTTAATGTGAGTTTCTATGTTTTTCCCTTCTTATCTTAATTCTATGCTCACTAAACCAGCGTGGATCGCTCCTTTCCTCTGAGTTGTAAGAGGCAGGACACTTGGGCGGATGCTTTGCCCGTGTCTTGGCTCTGGTTGGAGCAGGGCAGTCCAGCAGCGGGCCGACCTGTCATGGTGCACAGAGGCCAGGACGGTCTGGGGTGAGTCGGCACTGCCCGTGCCCTGCCAGGGTCTGTGGGGGGCAGATGTGATCCCTGATCCAGCAGGGCTACGGTGGCCAGCTGCCATGGCTGCCTTCCTATATGAGGTTGGACTGGCTCATTTCTCCGGGGACGTTTTCTCCTCCAATAGATATGTTTTGCAATTGATGTGGTTCTGAGAAATAGGATTAAGAAAGTCTGTTACGTGTAAATGTTTGCTGGTTAAGTTGATTTTTTTCCCCTGTGTGTGAAGCATAGGTCAAAAGCACTCATGAAAGTAATGACCTCACAGAAACGCCCCCTGGAAACACAGTCCATGACAACACAGTATACGTTCATTGATTTATGAGTTAGAGAACCTTAAAGCTTATAGTTCAGGAAGCAGATTGTAAACTCTGGGGAGAGGTGGTCTTTAATTAAAGATTAGACAACACTGTCAAAAATATGTTGGAATTTTAAGGAGCAGTTTAAAAGTAGCTTTGTAAATTTAGTGGCCGTTCAATACGTAGAGATTTTTGGCATTGTGAACGCGCACGTTTCATAAATGGAGATTGTAAATATTTTAATATCCATAAACTGCTTTTTAAACCTTCACGTTATGTTATAAAAATGTGATTCAATGGAAACTTCTTATGGACTCTGCTCAAGAGGGTATGGCTGAATGTGGACCAGAATTCTTGAATGTGCATCGCTGTACGTGGGTAAAGGTGACGTGGTTGAGGGCTCATAAGGTAATCACAGAAGGCTCTACTCCAGGTGCTGAAGAAGCTCTTTCCTTTTCACCCTCCTCCTCCCTTGAGAGGCGGAAGGAAAGCCCGGCGGGTCCGGCTCACTCACGGCTCTGATGCGCTTTAAGCACTTCTTCAGCCACATGCGGATGGTCTGCTTGGCCACCTCCTCCTCGATGGTGTACTCCAGCTGCTCCCTCGCAAGCAGCTCCTCCAGCTGCAAGCTCTTCCGGATGTCAACCGACCGGCAGGAGAGCATGCTGGTGGGGGAAACACACGGTGATGAGCTCTGATGCGCCTGGCGTCTAGACGCTCAGAATCCAGAGAGAACATCACGCCATCCAACCACTGTGACATTCGGATGCCACCCCGACCGGCTGGAGGGATTAGGCTGGTTCTGTCACCTCTCAGTCTCTCTACCCTCACCTGTAACAGGGGGAGAGGCATGGGACCTACCTTACTACATGATGATGGATCCTTTGGCAGTAGAGCTGATGGGACATTTCTGAGAATAAGGTTTTAAATGCATTAAAAAGTCTACATTACAAAGGAAATCGATTATATTGAAATACAGTTCTCAAATTATCTTCTTTGAAAATGTGGTGATTATAGTAACATAAAAGCTTCTCTATTATTGCATGAAGTAATAACACCTAGCTGAGGTCAAATGACTGCTATAACTCAGAACTGGTGAGTGTAACAAATATTTTAAGATATCAGACACGCAGTAAATGTCTGTAATTTCTACTGGTGACCAGACATGGGTAGTGTTAATATTACTGTGGTTTGGTGCCTGCATTCATCATTGAAGAAAATGCTGCCTTTTAGCGAGTGATTAGTGAAAATAAAGATGTCATTGTTCCCCTTTCCAAGACCACAGATCTCTGAATTTTATCCACGGACTCCCGTTTAAGAAGCTGTTATGGGCTGAATTGTTTTCCCTTCAACAAAAGATATGCTGGAGTCCTAACCCCCAGTACCTCAAAGTGTGATCTTATTTGGAAATACGTCGTTGTTGTGTATGTAATTAGTTAGGATGAGGTCACGCTGGAGTAGGGTGGGTCCTTAATCCAGTATGACTGGTGTCTTATAAAAGGGGACATCTGGACACAGACACAGACACACACGGACACAGACGCACATAGAGGGAGCACGCCTTGGGAAGATGAAGGCAGAGATCGGGGTGATGCTTCCACAAGCCAAGAAACAGCACTGATGGCCAGTGGACCACCAGCAGCTGGGCGAGACCTGGATCAGACCCCACCTCACAGCCTCAGAGGGAACCCAGCCTGCTGACTCCTTGAATTCACTTCCAGCCTCCAGACCCGGGAGGCAATTCACTTGCTGTTTAAACTGCTCAGTGTAGGGTATTTTGTTAGAGCAATCCTAGCGAATAACGCAGAACCCTCTCAGAGAGAAGAAAGGGCCGAGCCTCTGTTTGCCCCTTTGTCCTGTCTGGGTCCTCATGAAATGTCTGAAAGATGGGGTTTGTCAACCAACCAGGGGCAACTGTCCCTTTGTGGGCCAGGCCGGTTCTGGTCGGATCCACGAGTGAGAAGATAGGACTGTAGCTCCAGCTTGGCCACAGGGGCCCAGGAACCGAGCAGATCCCCAACCCTCCTGGACCACTTCCTTCCTGCTGATGAAGGGGCGGCCCGGCTCCTCTCCCCGTGCAGCTGAGATCAGAGCTGGGAACCCCGGTACCTGAGCACGTCGTGGAAGGTGACATCTCCGCCGTTGTGCAGCCGCTCCATCTCGTAGCACATGTGCTTGAACAGGAGCTTGTCCTTGTCCAGGTCCACCTCCAGCCTCCCCCGCAGCAGCCGCAGCAGGAACTTCACGCGGAAAGTCGGGATCACCCCCTGGTGACAGAGCACAGTCACTCAGAAACAGGCCGCCGTCATTCTCTAGGGTTCTGTTTTCACAGCAAAAACGCCCACAGCTGGTCCTCAAAAGCTAACATAATCAGTACGGGGGCAAGGAAGCCGCTGGCCTCCCTGAGGCCGGGTCAGTCTGTGCACCCAGAGGAGCCCAGGATTAAGAGCGGAGCCCGTGGAGTTTCTGCCGGAGCATCTCTGGTTCTAGGGGGATGTCCCCATCACCACATGGCAGCCAAGGAGCCAAGGATGGGGCAGAGCTCGCCCTCGGCCACCCCTGGGCCCAACTCCTGCTTTACCTTCTCTTCCTGTTGCACTGACTCAGCCTGTGTTCATCTGTTTCTCTAACACATGTGCCGAGTGGCTCAGTAATGCATGTAGCAGAAAAAATGGGACCTACATGTGTGTACAATCCTCCTCTTCTCCTAGTCCGGATGCTGGGAACTTCTGACCAGGATTCTGAGTTGCTCATCTACAGAAAGACCACTCCTTTCCAGGTCTTCTCTGTTATTAGGACAATCACATCCAGGAGGACTGGACCCCCAGCTCTGCCCTCTTCCCAATTAGAGCAGGTACAGATTCCGAGGACCTAACCCATGTCACTGCCTTCCTGGCAACAAAATCTAAGTTGCCAGCCTGGCTCTGACTGTGAATTAAGGAACTGGGTGAGAGGCAGGGATGTTGGTAGCCCATGGACATCTACATGCGTGAGCGGTGGGGCCACCTTCCGTGTGTGTCAGCGGAAAGCAGGTTCCTGGAGGCAACAGTCACGCAGATGTAAGTGGCTCCAGGCGAGACAGAGAGTGGGCCAGACACCTGCACACGTGGGTCACTGTCTCAGAAGAAAACCCCCAGACCAGTGCTTGCGGGGGAGTGGGGGCCACCAAGGAGACAGAGAGCACAGAGGCTGGAGAAAGCTGTGCATTGCTGTGCAGACCCTGCTCTGGTCCAGGACCCGTGCACTCTGCCTCTGGCTCCCTGGTCTCTGCGTCCTCAGTCAACTCTTCCCGTAGGTCTGCCCGTGGCTGGACTTGCCTCGCTCTTCAGATGTTAAGTCAAATGACACCTCCTCAACCAGGCCTTCCCGAGCACCCCACTAAAGGGTCTTCCCCCAACTCCAGCCACTCTCTACCGTGTCACCTTCTTCAAAGCATTTATAACTTCTTGAAATAATAAGAATGATGACGGCCACGACGGTTTCCCCATTCATCACTTGTCTCCTCATATTGGAACACCTTGCGGTCTCGTTCCCTGTCCATCCCTGGCGCCTAGAACTGTGCCTGAGGGTGTGCTAGGATGAAGGAGCAGGAGGATAGGAGGGGGCGGGGGAGGGGGAGGCGGGGGAGGAGGAAGCAGCGGCCGCTTTGGCTAACTCTAGGAAATCTTGGGTAAGATTTATGATGAAAACATTCAAATAATCAGTCCAAAATAATAACTTTCAGAAACCCCTTAAATAACTCCTTGGCACCTCTGATCGGAATTGCTGTTTGAGGCTGTGGTGGTCATGAATCTGTATTACACGGTCGCCTTGGTGATCTGAACTTCACCCCCTCCCTGCCCTGAGCCCAGGCTGGTCTCTTCAGAGCTCCCTTGGCGTCCTCTCCTTGCCGACCTCCTGAACGTCCGAAGGAGAGGACGTTCGTGGTTGGAAAGAACACGACGGGGGGCTATTCTGTCCCTCTCCCCTCCCAGCACGTTCTCATAAATTGTCAGTAACAGCGATGCAGCAATGGCCGTTCCACGTTCAATACATGGCAACTGTCAACAACAAAACCGCTGACACGCTTGCGATACGGCAGTGCATCTTTTTGGGGTGGGGGATGGGACGATAATACACTCTCTTACTTCTCTTTTATCGTCCACCATGTTCCATATGATTTGAAAGTGGCGAAGATCGTTGTAACTCAAAAGCTGGTCCTCCTCAGTGGAATAAAACAAGGAGAAATTCTCCACAATTATGGCTTAAAAAAAAAAAAGGGAAAAGAAAAATGGGGGTGTTAGACAATTATGCTAATCTGTCATTTTTCAGAAAAAGTAAAACATCTATCATAGATAATGAATTTTATCACCTACGTGATAAGCCAAATTTTTAAAGGGCTTTTAGCATGGTTTCCAAGTTGGCGTGTTTTACACTGGGCTGAGCTGTTTATCCAGCACCCGCCTTTCCAAAACACGAGGGTCAAGCACATAAACACGCATCCTGTGTCTACAGCTGCTCATGCTAGCTGGCTTCAACTCTTTGTTGAGAGTTCCAGGGCGGTTTTTAAAGGTCAAACTGAGTTCCGGGTGGCCCCACAGCTGGGTGGACAACGAATATCTTTTGAAAACATAAATGTGATATTTCAAGGCTGCAAAGGTAGCCTTCCCTGATATTTGTTCAACTGAATCCATGAGAAGAGCTTTTGAAATTAATGATCATGGTAAACAGGACAAGTCTTGAGATTGCAATCAGCTGTCATTTACGTGCCTTTCAAAGGTCTTTTCAGCTTCTGGACCGAGAGGCAACAATTTATAATTAATGCCAGAAAACACCCACCCCAAGCAATCCAGGATAATTGCTTGGAAATTGTACATAATTATCTAACAACCTGAGTTGGAAGAGACTGAAAAATATTCAACGAACATCACTTACCTACAAGCAGATTCAGCATGATGTAGGCAATGATGACATAAAATGAGCAGAAATACATAAGTGCCCCAGCATAATTCCCACAGTCTGTTGCCCAGTATGTAAATTCATCTGGAGTACAGAAGGGGGGCTGGACCTGGGGGGCCGTGGCAGGGAAGCAGGGGGACAGGGTGAGAGCAGAGAATAATACAAACTTCCATTAACTGAGTGTAGTGGGGAACATATTCCTAACAATATAAAACATAATTAACCTCAAAGTGATCTCTCAAAGCCCCCTACATTGGGTATGTCATCTGTGGCAAAAATCAAAAAGAATATTTCACTTATGCAATGCTTTTGGTCTTGCAGAATCCCAAGTTCATTGCCATTTTAGAAGCACAACGAAAATGAACCTGCTTCCTCCATGAGATGCTCTTTCTGCCACCTCCGTTAGCCCCAAAGAGTAAGCAGACACTGTGATGCAAAATGCAGAAAGTCAGATAAAAAAGGAGTTTAAAAAAAAAAAACTCTCTGACTTAAGAAACGGGTTAAGATTTGGGAAGATTCGCTATACACAGCAAACTCACAAACTGCGTAAGGAAAAGCCAGGAATCCTCGTTCTAGGAGCATCGTTACGAGACCTCATTAAATGGCACGAGATTTAGGTTATCCAGAGCCTTTCCATTCTTCACTGGCCCAATAAAACTCCAGCACCTTTGAGAAACCTCCTGGTTTCTTCCAGCCAGAGAGACTAGCTCTTCCTTCTGCATTTCCACAACGTTCTGCTTGTTTTTTACCTAGAATTTAATTCTGCCTCGTATTGTTTTTGATTTGGTAAATTCTGTCCCCATTCATTCATGCATAAATTCCTGAGCTCATCCTACTGGGTAAGTGTATGCCTAGTGTTGGGGGCAGGCTGGTGAGCAGGACCTAGACCCCCTCCCTCCTCCATGAAGCTGACAGTCTGGAGCCCTGCAGTCCAACATGGGAGCCACTAACTCCACGCGGCTATCTACATTCAAATTCATGTTCATTAACGTTCAACACAATGAAACACAATTGAAAATTCAGTTTCTCAGTGGCACTAGTCACACGTCAGGCGCTCAATAAGCACACACGGGTGGTGGCCACTGAACTGCCAACTTTGCAGAAATTTCTTCTGACAGTTGGTCTGGAGGATGAGAGGGAGATGAAATAAACCAATTAAGCTGATAACGCACGACGGTTGTGCTACAACACTACACAGGAGAAATACAGAACACTGGGAGGACACAGAACCGGCAGTCTTAGCGTTGGGGAGGATTCCAGAAGGAACTGAGCTTTAAACTGAGACCTGAGGGTGAAGAAGTGGCTCCTAGAAGCAAGGATACCTGAGAAAGAGTATTGCTCAGAGCCCCTGATGTAAGCTCCCCGAGGATGCCCTGGAATTGCTGGGCATGCTAGTTCCTAGCACAGGGGCCAGTACAGACCAGGGGCTCAGTGAATATCTGTTGAATGAATTAAGTCAAAGAAGTGGAACTCCCTGTTTGTACTTGACTGCCAAAGTGTCAAAGATGGGAGGGAAGGAACATTGCTCACATAATGCAGATTTGTTGAATGGAACTACAGTAGCTCGAGTTGGGTTCACTGGAAATCTTTCCTGTGTGTCCATGTACTGTAATGTAAAAGAAGGCAATTCTATGGACTAAAGGGCCAGGATTTGTGTTTTGTACGGAGTCTTGATGCTACAAGGATGATGCTGCCAATATTGCTGCACCAAAGAGTTTTATCTGCTTCCAAGCCAAGGCATCGTTAGTGATGAAGAGACGTTTACCATACAGTCATGCATAATCTTGTTCCAGTCTTCTCCTGTGACAATTCGGAACAGTACAGTAATAGCTTTGCCAGCTGAAGAAAAGTTTGCATGCCTAATTTAAGGGAAAAAAAATAAAAAACAAAGTGTGAGTAATACGGTTTGTCATGAAGTAGTAAAGGTTGTCACCACCAAAACAGGTGGATTTTTGGAGCAAATGTAGTTGCTAAGTTACCATTTCCAAAGGTTACACCCTCTTACTCGTTTGTTATTTATCCTTGCCTCTAAGTATAGCTGTCTCAGTAGCCCAACCCTAGCATGGAGCCAACAATTTATTGCCATTTATCTTGAATGACGGGGAGAGCAAGCTCTGACAATGAGAAGTGATTCCTTCTTTTATATGGATTATGCTATAAAAGATGGAGCCACCGTGTATCAAATAAGTAATCTTTGCAACAAGACACATTTGCCTTTAATGTTTTGTACAAGCACTTTTTGAAAACGAACTCTGAAATGCTTCCACAAAATTTAAGACAATCTTTGAAAAATGCTTTTCATATGTAATAACCATTTGGGGGTCCTAACTTCCCGTGTTTTGCTAACAAAAGAAAAAAAGCCATCTCAAAGTTGTTTAATTAAAAAAATAATATATCATTTCTGGCCATACGTGGAAGGAAGAATTGCTGGAATTCACCAGGATATTAGAAGTGGTTATTCCTGCACGGTGGTGGAATTATGGATTCTTTTTGCTTTATTTCTGAATTGTCTAAGGTTTCTAAAGTAAGCATGCGTACTATTTTCAATGAGAAAAATGTCATTTAAAACTTGGCTATTTTCTTTTGTTTTAATTTCCAAATGATTGCTCCCCCTTCCCCATCTTTGTCTAAAAAACAGGTAGACATTTATTCATGATTTCATTATTTAAAAAGTTGGCTTAATATTTGAACGGCAAGATAAATAGGCACCGACCTGTTAATGTTCTCTCCATATTTCACAGTACCAAATAAGACAACGCCAGCAAACGCATAACACAGCAGCAACAGGAACATCCCCACTATGATAAAGAAGCTTTTATACATGCTGACCACCACTGTCAGGAGAAGCATCTTTAGTGTTACCTGAATGGAGATGAAAGAGGGTGGGGGCGAGGGTGGGGAAAGAGAGGGGGCGAGTCTTCAGTGCATTAAGCTGTGGTGAACCTGGGAACTGCGTAACATTTCAGCAGCTTGGCACAAAAGTGATTCTCAAGGATATCATTTGAAAGTTGCTCCCATGTGAAAGTTTGTATTAAATTTGAATATTATTAAACACCGTTAGACATAGAGAAATTCTACTCATATTTCAAACGTCAGCCTCTTTAGCCAAATTAATAAAAGTTCCACTCCAATGTTTTTAGCCTTCTATTTTCCTCTTCTCTTGCTTCCTAATTCTCTATAATATCGGCTGATAGCAAGACAACCCAGGATCTTTCCACAGACAGACGTTCACAAAAACAAACCTAAGTGATGGTAGGATACCAAATAACCATCAAATATTTACTGTACTGAGTATGTGGATAAATGGACTTATGTGAAATGAAGTTAGTAACAAAAAAGAAAGCAGTGCCGTGAAAAAGGAAAAATATACGTGGAATGTACTGAACATTAACAGAGTTATCAACAAATCTGGGATCATAGGATCATGAATATTTTGTTAAAGGTTATTCTTCTTTGCAGTAACATCACTTAACTTTATTAAAAATAAAAACAATAAAAACAAAGAAGCATTAAGAAAGACCATTAGTCTTTGCTTTGGTGCCTGATATGTTACCTTTAGTTGCTGATTGAGTTGTCTCAGCAAATTAGATGAATAACTAAAACAACACACACGTCAGGAAACATAGCACAGGATAAACTAAGCTACCAACTCATTTGATTATTCGCTCGTTTTGACTTATGATGTCTAGGAATTTGTTGACTCCAGCCCTGGAGACCCAGAAGGGCAGCTGTAGTCAGTTGGTCATCATTCCTTCCTTCAGTGTATGTGTGACCTCTGACAGCATCTTCACAAGATACTTACGTGCTTCCCACAGATAGAGAAAAATCGGAAGACAATCACGCATGCGCCCATCATGTAGGTGTACGCGTTCTGAAATTTAAACAGAGGACAGCCTCTCGTAATCTGCACGAAAGATCTTGTTACAGTTCCATTTTTCATTTTAAGACTTCTGTGAAGTCTACTGAATAATGAGTTTAATAAAATGTGAAAATTCCTTTAAGAAATTTATCTTAAAAAGGTGCTGAAAAGGTCACTTCCAAAACTCATGAATAAATATTAGCTATAA
The DNA here is from genome assembly GCF_030028045.1 of Hippopotamus amphibius kiboko. Taxonomy (NCBI): domain Eukaryota; kingdom Metazoa; phylum Chordata; class Mammalia; order Artiodactyla; family Hippopotamidae; genus Hippopotamus; species Hippopotamus amphibius. The sequence continues at coordinate 9,942,057 of NC_080199.1, read as the reverse complement.
AATCAAATCTTAAATGGAATTTTCGTCTCTGTTTTGCTCAGCGGAACTCTGTATTTTAAAACTTATTTTACATAAAACAGGGACCTGCTCCTTTGAGGAGCAGGAGAACCGCAGGATAACAGTGCAACGTGAAGAAGTCAGGGGAGACGGGAGATAAAGGGATCCTGGCTTCCTTTTCCAACCGGAGGGGGTGCTGGTGTTGGAAGAGATTGCCAGGGGTCAGCGTCAGCTTCCTTCTCTCTGAAGGTCACCAGACACCTCTGGAGACCAGCCAGCCACATGCACATTAGTCTGAGCTGATTTCAGAGAAGTCCTCCCTCTCAGAAACACATCCAGCTCTTCCTCTAAGTGTGTGATTGGCAGCAAGAGAAGATTCGGTAATATCTCTCATATGAATACCAAGGGGGGAAGGAGGTGGGAGGAATTGGGAGATTGGGATTGACACATATACACTACTGATACTATGTATAAAATAGATAACTAATGAGAACATACTGTATAGTACTTAATGCACTGTGGTGACCTAAATGGGAAGGAAATCCAAAAAAGAGGATATATGTTTAGGTATAGCTGATGGATTTTGCTATACAGTACAAAACTAACACAATATTGTACAGCAACTATACTCCAATAAAAATTAATTAAAAAAAAAGAGATGACTCGGTGTGCTCTATGACTAAGAGAGCTTCATCTGAGAACAGAGACTCCACTGGCTACAACTGCAATAACAACGGTGGCATTAAGCTGATGCCAAGGCGTGACTATCATTCCCCGGGAGCCTTGCTTAGTCAAATGACAACAGTCACAGATGGGCCCCCTGGAAGGGAAGATCCTCGGTGAGGTGCAAGGAAACGTGTCTGCACAGAAGCATCTTTGGAAGGGAACGAGGACTGCATCTTCCTTCACAACAGTCCACTGCAACACAGAGCAGAGGAGGAACGTCCTTCCAGGACCACAGGCTCCCGGAGAAGGGCAGAAACAGTCAGGCAGAGAGGCAAGCTGGTCTTCGGGTGTGAGGTATCCTCTCTGGGGACACCCAAAGTTAGGAAGCTTAGTCACTCTCCTGCTTGGACCGAGTAGCTTTTGGCTACCATTTGTCTGGAAAAAGATACAAACGTGGGCTTTGCTGCTGCTTCTTTCCACTTTAGCTCTGAGGCTATTGTAGATATCGTCTCCCTTTGCATTCTGGAAGGGATGACATCCCCCAGCTTCCAGGATGACGACCCGCTCCTTTACCTGGGCTACAAGGTCCTGAGAGGTGTGACCCCTTCTTACCCAACCAGATCTTGTTCCATATTCCCCTCACTCCTTCTACTCCAGGCACACTGTTTATCTTCCTGAATCCTCCCAGTCCCTACAGCGGCCTGGAATGTTCTCCCCTCACCCTACAGACTGAACCCAATCATCACTCCCTCAGGGATGCCTTCCAGAACCCCTCCGATGAAGCCATCGTGCACTGTCCTGTGTCATTACAGGCACACGTGTCTCTCCGTCTCTCTTACTGTAGCTGTAATTCTCATTGACCTGGGGGGCATTCAGCAAACACTGATCTAACGTTCCAGGCTGTAGGTTCTTGAGAGCAGCGACTTTCCTTGTTTTGCCCATTACATTCTTCTCAGTTCCTGGCATAGTGACTGGTAGCTTTTTAGTGCGCTGGACCATTTGTCATTTGAGGAAATGAATCAGGGCGACTCAGAGCCCACCTGGGCTTGGCACCGCCCCAGATGCTGCAGGTAACAACTGTTTTAAGGACACGCGATATCTTCCTGAACGCAGCAATTCCATCCTAAAGCAAGGCCTTTGTGGTGTGTAAATGGATTCCTGTGTAGTGTAACTGACCAGGACCTGATGGGGCCTTCCTGGGGACAGACCCCCCCCACCCCCCCACAATGTCCTCTGTCTGCCTGTTGTCTATAGAAGAACTTTAGCCAAAGAATAAATTTAATTGGAGAAGTGAGAAAATGCAGAAGCAAAGGAAAGCAGTCACATAAGACAAAATAATAACAGTTTAGCCGTTAAACAAAGTCAAGGACCTTTAGTTCTTCCTCAAGGGCTGTAGATAATATTCAGACCACTGCATGACCGATTTCAAGATGACTGTCAGAGCTGACAGTACGTTCTATGCACAGCACCCCCCTCTACCTATACACTCCTAAAACGCCCCTTTAAAAGCTCTTGCCCCTTGACAGGCAGTGGAGAGGGAGTTGGTTCTTTGGGACATGAGTCTACCTTCTCCCCAGGTTTCTGGCCTTCTGAGTAAAGCAGCATTTCCTTTTCTACCAACACTTGTATCTCGAGTACTGGCTTTCATTTGGCACCCAACATGGGGCTGGAATCCACGACCCTGAGATTAATAAGAGTCTCATGCTTTACCAACGGAGCTAGCCAGGCTCTGTAACGTTAGGGATCGTTTTCCGGCATGACTCTAACACTGGAAAGGATGGGAGAATGGACAGAAGAGCAGGGGAATCTGATGGTATTACTTTTGGGTGGGATCAAGGAAGACGAACAAAAGAGTAAAGTATTTATAATAATGTGTTGTGGGCTTGTATAATCTTTACAGTTAGAAAAACTTCACATACTTGACCTTCATAATGAGCATATGGACTAGGTAGATTCAGAAATTATATTCCCAGTTCAGAGCACGGAACAAAAGATCACTGAAGACAAATAAGTTGATCAAGGCTGGAAAATGGTGCTGGATTAGGACCCAGGTCTTCTGGACCTGTGCTGTCCACCATGGTAGCCACGTGTGGTCAGTGAGCACTTGGAATGTGAACAGTCTAAAGTAAGATGTGCTGTCAATGTGAAATACACACTCAATCAAAGACTGAGTATCAGAGAAAGGATGCAGCCTCACTCCCTCATGATTTTTACATTGCTGACATGTTGAAATGACATTTTGGAAATGGTAGGTTAAAAATGTATTATTAAGTTAATGTCCTCTCTTTTTTTATGTCTTTTTAATATTTTAAATGTGGCTCCCAGAAAATATACAATTATATCCAGGCCATGTTTTATTTCTATTGGACAACACGGCTCATGATCACAGCCAAGTATACCCTTGACCGCAGAGTCTGAGCTGAATGGAGGGTGGGGAGGCTGAATGAATTTTAGGCAAAACAGTGAGAATTCAGGTGTTGAGATGAGGAATGATGGCTTTCGAGAAATGGCAGCTGGGCGTCTAGGAGAAAAGAAGGCAGCAAAGTACCAGAGAATCATACTGGGAAACCCTGATTATAATGTAGTGGTACGGATGCTACACGGCTGCTCTGAGAACTGGGTTCTGGTCCTCTGATCCTGGCTTGCGTGTGAATTTAGGTAGGTCTCTTCATCTCTCGATGTCCATTTCTTTCTCTCTCTCTCTCATTCTCTCTCTCATTTTTGTCCTTTGAGAAAATGAAGCTTAAACCAGAGAATCTTTGAGGCCCTTTTCTTTCTGGCTCACAGGCTCTAGGACTTTGAGGGGCCAGCTTTTATCTGTGTGATGAGTGTGAGTGTGTGCACACGTACACATACATGAGTGTGTAAGTGTGTGTGGATGCAAGCATGTCCAAGGGCCCGTTACAGTCAAGGCTGAATTTTAGGGAGGTTAACCTGACCCCTGAGAGTAGGCTGACCTGGAGTGAAATGGGACTGGAAACAGGGATACCTGAACTGAAATTACCAACTGAAATAAACTTAAGCGATGCTCTTACCAGGAGGGCAAAGTGAAGTACCACCCAGACAACGCCGAGTGATGTCACCAGCAGATCATACCGATTTCTTCTGCTTTGCCAGAAGCCAGCAGGTGACATCGCTATGATCTTCATTGTAACCTGGGGAGAAACAATGAAGACGGTGAATTGAGGCTGAGTGTTCAGAACATAATTAAGCGTATTAACTTGAAGCACATTATTTTTTTAAAGGATGTAGAAACCAAAGAGAAGAGTTCATTACTGATGTGTCTATGTATATATATGTGTGTATGTGTATATGTAAATCTATATTCTCCACACTCTTTTCTCCTTGTTTTATGACTAGTTATGACAGCAGGGTGTTTTTCTTCCTCAAGTAAAAGACATAGATTTTGGGAAACATCAACCGGTACAGGGTGAAATAAAAATCTGCTTGTATTTCAAAGAAGGTTGCACTGGAAAGCTATGTGATGTGGACTATATATTAAAATAATCTTGTCTGGGCCAACTCCCTTTGCTACCACATTGTAATTTAAGTCCCTGAATTACAGTCGTTTGTGCTGTTTGCTGTAAATATTTGAACTGACATAACTAGACAGGCCAACTTTCAGATACAGCATCAACAGCAGTTAGCAATTCCTGCAGTTAGAAAAATGGAAATATAAAGTGAAGTCTTTGTTCAAGTGACGCAGAGCAGCCTGAAAAGGAAATATCCTAAGAGCATGCCATTGCCTTCCCCAAAAAGGACTTCCAAAGCAACGGACCACAGAGGTGAAAGGAAGTGCCATCAAAGGAGGACACTGTTTAAAATGTGCATGGCGGCCCCCAGCACCCGCTGACTCACTGCTGTACCTCTAGAACAAAGATGAACGTGAAAACGACCGACATGGTTGCCAAAGGAACAGTCACTGGGTCCTCGACGTCCCACTGTAAAAGAAACAGCACACAGGTCTGTGCCTGCATCCATCAACACAGAAAGACGTTCCCCTCTTCCTCCCATTTGAACACGATTGTGAATTTAAATGTTTTATAAACGTAGACTGTGAGTGGACATGGCTACTTGCGATGTTCTTGGACCCACCAATGAATAAAAAATCCACTTCCAGAGTCTTAGGGTGAAATAAAGTACCTTGACAGACAGCAGCACCGACTGGGCCAGAACGAGTAACGCGATTGTCCTCTTAAAAAATGGATGCTGGGTTATGTCGTACATCTTAGCTCTAAAACCATCGTTATCTGGAAAAGAAAGGTTTCAGCAAGGACATTTTAGACAGAGATCATATTTATGTTCTTGTCTTTCATTTTCCTTAATGCTCAGCTTAAAACCCATTACATTTTTTTTCTTCTCCTACAGTTCAATCTATTATGAAGTGTTTTGCAGGAATGGCTGGGTCTGAATATTTAAAACGACAGTGCATGACGCCGTCTGTATTGGAAGGAGAAGCACATCATTCAATTTCTGTCAGTTTAATACATTTCACTCCTATGTTTAAAAGGCAAGCACAAATATATTTTATTTAAAAATTCATTTTTTTTTCATTAAGGCTCATCCTGAGAGCACTGAAGCACGGCCTTGGGTGGTTGATTTTAATAGTCTATGGAGAGATCTGTAGTTTGGAGCCTGTTTCTATATTAACTTATGCACAACCGCCTAGTGGCCTCACGATTATTATTTTAATTGAAATCTTAGGCTCCTGGGGAATCACGAACACTAGTGCCCAACATGAATAAAATCAGAGCATCTTTGATACCCGGGCGAGGTGGTAGATGAAGAGGCTGTGCTATCTTCAGGCGGCTCTTCAAATCTTCCCATCTTCTCTGATCTACAGTCAGCAGAGCTGTCCCCTTAATAAACAAAGGAAAGCAGAGGAAGACCCTTTGTCATGTGCACCACACCAAGGACACTGCAAATAGGCTGCTGATACAAACAGGACTAATGTGGCTTTAAAACAAAGATATTCTTCCAATACCGTGGTGGTTCGATAGACACGGTCAGAATTCCCAAACGTGGCTTTGGGAGGAGTTCCAGAAAAAGAGGGCTGTGGGTTCAGATAAGATTCAGCAGCCTTCAGTTGGCATCTTTGAACATGTATAATATTCAGGTTTGGGAACATCTAAAGAAGGTTTTCTACATGATTACATTTTCAAAAAGGGATACTCTCTAGCCGTGGTTAGTTTCCTTTCATGGTAGAAAATGCTGCAGCTAAATGATAGCTTGTCAGTGTTGCTGCTTCTGGTTAAGGCTATTGTGTCTTTTTAGAAATCATTCTGATACGTGCAATCATGAAACTATTTTTAAGTGGTATGAGGTCAGAGAATTTGAATCTTTAAGATATTAGTGCTGTGACAACCTGTTAAATGAAATCAGATATTCTGTTATATGATACAGCACGTCATTAAAGTATACATGAATATATTACATTTCATTACAATATATTACAAAGGCAGAAGTATAATTAAAGAAACTGGAAAAAAAACCAAAACAAAACCTTCCCACTCCCATCCTGCCTTTCCTGACACAGAGCTAACTGTCCTTCAGGGGTACATCTCCCTCATTATGTTTTCAGACTTTTGTTGCTTACGTATGTATAAATATATAAGAATATATTTGTTTTTAATTTTATAAATTTGTGTAAAAGTATCTGACGTGGTAATTTACACAGTTTGTTTCGTTTTGTTTTTTTTTTTTGGCCGAACCTTGAGGCTTGCAGGATCTCAGTTCCCCCACCAGGGATCAAAGTCAATACTTGACTTTATCAGACATTTAATTTGGCCCCGACCTGGGCCCCCTGCAGTGGAAGTGCAGAGTCCTAACCACTGGACTGCCAGGGAAATCCCCAGTTTGTTTTTATCTTCACTGAACATTACGTTTTCCATACAACTAGATACTAGATCTGATTACTTTATTTTAACTGCTCATACAGTATCCTGCTGTACAAATATGTCAGAGTTATCATTTTAGATTTACAGATCATAAACAATGCTGCAATAAACACGCATGGCTCTTGATCCTAGATGTCTTGAGTCCCCCGGTCCCATCTTTCTCTTAAATGTGTGTCTGTGTTTTCTTTAAGCTTGCAGCACCCGTCACTCACCTCGAGTCGCCGAGCTGGTTTCAGCATTCTAAGAGACTGAATATTCGTCTACTCCAATACTTGGACATTAGTCTGAGGCTTGGACAGTCTTCTATAAACACCTCTATCACCAGGACAAGCAACCCCAAAAGCTTGGACAACCATGAGGAAACAAAGAAACACCATGCAGGCAAAGGAGCAGGAAAAAAACCCACAAGACCAAATAAATGAGGAGGAAATAGGAAAAATGCCTGAAAAAGAATTTAGAGTAATGATAGTAAAAATGATACAAAATATCAATAACAAAATAGAGAAAGTACAAGAAACAGTTCATAAGAACTCAGAAAAACAAACAGCAATGGATAACAAAATAACTGAAATTAAAAATACTCTAGATGCTCTAACCAGCAGAATGACTGAGGCAGAAGAACGAATAAGTGAGTTGGAAGATAGAATGGGAGAAATAAACACCACAGAGCAGGAAAAAGATAAAAAAATAAAAAGACTAGAAGACAGCCTCAGAGACCTCAGTGATAACCTTAAACGTACCAACATTCGAATTATAGGCATCCCAGAAGAAGAAGAAAACAAGAAAGGGTCTGAGAAAATATTTGAAGAGGTTCTAGTGGAAAACTTCCCCAACATGGGAAAGGAAATAATTAACCAAGTCCAAGAAGCACAGAGAGTCCCATACAGAATAAACCCAAGGAGAAATACACCAAGACACATATTAATCAAACTAACGACAATTAAACACAAAGAAAAAATATTAAAAGCAGCAAGAGAAAAGCAACAAACAACATATAAGGGAAAACCCATCAGGATAACAGCTGACCTTTCTACAGAAACTCTGCAGGCCAGAAGGGAATGGCAGGATATACTGAAAGTCCTGAAAGAGAGAAACCTACAGCCAAGAATACTCTACCCAGCAAGAATCTCATTCAGATTTGAGGGAGAAATCAAAAGCTTTCCAGACAAGCAAAAGTTAAGAGAATTCAGCACCACCAAACCAGCCTTACAACAAGTGCTAAAGGAACTTCTCTAAGTAGGAAACACAAGAAAAGGAAAACACCTACAAATACAAACCCAAAACAATTCAGAAAATGGTCATTGGAACACACATGTCAATAATCACTTTAAATGTAAATGGACTAAATGCTCCAACCAAAAGACACAGACTGGCTGAATGGATACAAAAACAAGACCCTTCTATATGCTGCCTACAAGAAACCCACTTCAGACCAAGGGATACATATAGACTGAAAGTGAAGGGATGGAAAAAGATATTCCATGCAAATGGAAGTCAAAAGAAAGCTGGAGTAGCAATACTCATATCAGACAAATTAGACTTGAAAGTAAAGACTATTAAAAGAGACAAGGAAGGGCACTACATAATGATCAAGGGATCCATCCAAGAAGAACATATCACAATGGTAAATATCTATGCCCCCAATATAGGAGCACCTCAATACATAAGGCAAATGCTAACAGCTATAAAAGGGGACATCGACAGTAACACAATTATAGTGGGAGACTTGAACACCCCACTTACATCAATGGACAGATCATCCAAACAGAAAATAAATAAAGACACACAAGCTTTAAATGACACATTAGACCATCTCGACTTCATTGATATTTATAGGACATTCCATCCAAAAACGACAGACTACACTTTCTTCTCAAGTGCACACGGAACATTTTCCAGGATAGATCACATCTTGGGTCACAAATCAAACCTCAGCAAATTCAAGAAAATTGAAATCATATCAAGCATCTTCTCAGACCACAACGCCATGAGACTAGATATCAATTACAGGAAAAAAACTGCAAAAAAGACAAACACATGGAGGCTAAACAATTCACTCTTAAACAACCAAGGAATCACTACAGAAATCAAAGAGGAAATCAAAAAATATCTAGAAACAAATGACAACGAAAACACAACAACCCAAAACCTATGGGACGCAGCAAAAGCAGTTCTAAGAGGGAAGTTTATAGCAATACAGTCCTACCTTAAGAAATAAGAAAATGATCGAATAAACAACCTAACCTTACACCTCAAACAACTAGAGAAAGAAGAACAAAGAAACCCCAAAGCAAGCAGAAGGAAAGAAATCATAAAGATCAGAGCAGAAATAAATGAAAAAGAAAGGAAAGAAACCATAAGAAAAATAAATGAAACTAAAAGCTGGTTCTTTGAGAAGATTAACAAAATTGATAAACCATTAGCCAGACTCATCAAGAAAAAAAGGGAGAAGATGCAAATCAACAGAATTAGAAATGAAAAAGGAGAAGTCACAACAGACACCTCAGAAATACAAAACATCATGAGAGACTACTACAAGCAACTATATGCCAATCAATTGGATAACCTGGAAGAAATGGATACATTCTTAGAAAAATACAATCTTCCAAGACTGAACCAGGAAGAAATAGAAACCATGAACAGACCAATCACAAGTACAGAAATTGAGGCAGTGATTAAAAATCTCCCAACACACAAAAGCCCAGGACCAGATGGATTCACTGGCGAATTCTATCAAACATTTCGAGAAGAGTTAACACCTATCCTTCTCAAACTCTTCCAAAATATTGCAGAAGGCGGAGCACTCCCAAACTCATTCTATGAGGCTACCATCACCCTGATACCAAAACAAGGCAAAGATGTCACAAAAAAAGAAAACTACAGACCAATATCACTGATGAATATAGATGCAAAAATCCTCAACAAAATACTAGCTAACAGACTGCAACAGCACATTAAAAAAATCATACACCACGATCAAGTGGGGTTTATCCCTGGGATGCAAGGATTCTTCAATATACGCAAATCAATCAACGTGATACATCATATCAACAAATTGAAGGATAAAAACCATATGATCATTTCAATAGATGCAGAAAAAGCTTTTGACAAAGTTCAACATCCATTTATGATAAAAGCTCTCCAGAAAATGGGCATAGAAGGAAATTACCTCAACATCATAAAAGCCATATATGACAAACCAAAAGCCAACATTGTTCTCAATGGAGAAAAACTGGAAGAATTCCCTCTAAGAACAGGAACAAGACAAGGGTGTCCACTCTCACCACTGTTATTCAACATAGTTTTGGAAGTGTTAGCCACAGCAATCAGAGAAGAAAAAGAAATTAAAGGAATCCAAATTGGAAAAGAAGAAGTAAAATTATCACTCTTTGCAGATGACATGATACTATATATAGAAAACCCTAAAGACTCTACCAGAAAACTGCTAGCACTCATTGATGAGTTTAGTAAAGTAGCAGGATACAAAATTAATGCACAGAAATCTCTTGCATTCCTATACACGAACAACAGAAGAGCAGAAAGAGAAATTAAGGACACTCTCCCATTATCTGTATGCAGAAAACTTTAAGACATTGATGAAAGAAATCAAAGACGACACAAACAGATGGAGGGACATACCATGTTCCTGGATTGGAAGAATCAACATTGTGAAAATGACCGTACTACCCAAAGCAATTTACAGATTTAATGCAATCCCGATCAGATTACCAATGGCATTTTTCACAGAACTAGAGCAAGAAATCTTACGATTTGTATGGAAACACAAAAGACCCCGAATAGCCAAAGCAATCTTGAGAAGGAAAAATGGAGTAGGTGGAATCAGGCTTCCTGACTTCAAACTATACTACAAGGCCATAGTGATCAAGACAGTATGGTACTGGCACAAAAATAGAAAGGAAGATCAATGGAATAGAATGGAGAACTCAGAAGTAAGCCCAAACACATATGGGCACCTTATCTTTGACAAAGGAGGCACGAGTATACAATGGAAAAAAGACAGCCTCTTCAATAAGTGGTGCTGGGAAAATTGGACAGCAACATGTAAAAGAATGAAATTAGAACACTTCCTAACACCATACACAAAAATCAACTCCAAATGGATTAAAGACCTACATGTAAGGCCAGACACTATAAAACTCCTAGAGGAAAACATAGGCAGAACACTCTTTGACATACATCAAAGCAACATCCTTTTTGACCCACCTCCTAGAATCATGGAAATAAAATCAAGAATAAATGAATGGGACCTCATGAAACTTAAAAGCTTTTGCACAGCAAAAGAAACCATAAACAAGACTAAAAGGCAACCCTCAGAATGGGAAAAAATAATTGCCTATGAAACAACGGACAAAGGATTAACCTCCAAAATATACAAGCAGCTCAGGCAGCTTCATACCAAAAAAGCAAATAACCCAATCCACAAATGGGCAGAAGACCTAAATAAACATTTCTCCAAAGAAGACATACAGATGGCCAACAAACACATGAAAAGATGCTCAACATCACTAATCATCAGAGAAATGCAAGTCAAAGCCACAATGAGGTATCACCTCACACCAATCAGAATGGCCATCATCACAAAGTCTGGAAACCACAAATGTTGGAGAGGGTGTGGAGAAAAGGGAACTCTCCTGCACTGTTGGTGGGACTGTAAGTTGGTACAGCCACTATGGAAAACAATTTGGAGGTTCCTTAAAAAACTACAAATAGAACTACCATATGATCCAGTCATCCCACTCCTGGGCATATACCCAAATAAAACCATAATCCCAAAAGAAACTTGTACCATCATGTTTATTGCAGCACTCTTTACAATAGCCAGGACATGGAAGCAACCTAAATGCCCATCAACAAATGAATGGATACAGAAGATGTGGCATATATATACAATGGAATATTACTCAGCTATAAAAAGGGATGAGATGGAGCTATATGTAATGAGGTGGATAGAACTACAATCTGTCATACATAGTGAAGTAAGTCAGAAAGAGAAGGACAAATATTGTATGCTAACTCACATATACGGAATCTAAAAATGGTACTGATGAACTCAGTGACAAGAACAAGGATGCAGATACAGAGAATGGACTGGAGAACTCGAGGTATGGGAGGGGGCGGGGGGTGAAGGGGAAACTGAGAAGAAGCGAGAGAGTAGCACAGACATATATATACTACCAACTGTAAAATAGTCAGTGGGAAGTTGTTGTATAACAAAGGGAGTCCAACTCGAGGATGGAAGATGCCTTAGAGGACTGGGGCAGGGAGGGTGGGGGGGACTCAAGGGGGGGGGCGTCAAGGAAGGGAGGGAATATGGGGATATGTGTATAAAAACAGTTGATTGAACCTGGTGTACCCCCAAAAAAGTAAAATAAAATAAAATAAAATAAAAAAAAATAAATAAACACGCATGTACTGTCTCATGGTAAACATCTTGTTTACTATGTTTTTGCATTTCTACATTTACCAGAGATTTCCAAGGTGCTACGTAAAGAGCAATAACCAAGAAAACTGGTTTCAATCTACAAGTGTTCCCATTTCCTTATATTCTTGCCAATACTTGACTTTATAGGACATTTTAATTTGGCTGTTTGATGGGTCTGAAATGTATCTGATTTAGTTTTAATATTAATGAGATAAAACATTTTCAGTGTGTATAAATGATGATTCCTGTGTGTTCCTTTGTGAATTGCCTGTTCATAATCTTTGCTCATTTTTGTATCTGGATATTTACTTTTTGATGTTTTGCAGAAATTCTTAATATATTCTGGATACTAATCTTTTGTCAGTTATGTGAGTTGTAAATATTTTCTCTTAATCTTAGCTTGTTTTTTTTTAAAGTAATTAATTAATTTTATTGGCTGTGTTGGGTCTTTTTTGCTGTGCGTGGGCTTTCTTTTAGTTGCAGTGAGTGGGGGCTACTCTTTGTTGTGGTGCACGGGCTCCTCACTGCTGTGGCTTCTCTTGTTGCAGAGCACAGGCTCTAGGCGCATGGGCTTCTGTAGTTGCAGCACACAGGCTCAACAGATGTGGCTCACGGGCTCTAAAGTGCAGGCTCAATAGTTGTGGCGCATGGGCTTAGTTGCTCTGCGGCATGTGGGATCTTCCTGGAGCAGGGATCGAACCTGTGTCCCCTGCATTGGCAGGCAGATTCTTAACCACTGTGCCACCTAGGAAGCCCAGTCTTAGCTTGTTTTTGTTTGCTTGTTTTTTAAATTTTGCTTAGTGTGTCTTTTCACATTCAGAAACTTTTCCTTTTAATGTAATCTGACATAAATTTTTTTCTTCGTGGATTTCACTTAGTGGTTAATGTCAAGAACTCTACAACTACTTTAGGGTCAAAAACAAATGCTCCATGGTTTAAAAATGGATTCAAATTTGCTTTTCATAGCTGGGTCTTTCATTCATCTGGATTTCATTCTCGAGTATGCTGTAAGGTGAAATCTCATTTTAGTTTCTGAGATCCAGACAATCAGTTATCCCAGCATCGCTATGGATGGTCTTATTGTCCCCACAACCACTGACTGGATGTACTACTTCTGTTTCATATACACATGGGTCCCTCCTGGGGCTTTCTGTTCTAGTCTGTAAGCCTAACTTTCTATTCCTGTAATAACAATGGCTCTATTCTACTTTCCATAGCTTGTTTTTCCACATTTTTGTTCATGTTCACTCCTGCAAGAGGTTTATCAATCTAATTTATTTTAACAAACCGTTTTTGTCATTCTTGAGCTTTTCTGTAAGTTATTTTGTTTTCTATATCACTAATTTCTGTTCTTATCTTTGTTATTTTCTTTCTCCCACTTTATTCTACTTTACTTTGTTGCTCCGATTATAAATTATTGATTTGTATATTTGGCACATTAATAACCAATATTGATTTTTCTTTAGCATGTACACTTAGCTATAAATTTCCATCTAATTACTGATTTATCTATACCTTGAGAATTTTTATGTGATTTTTATAAATGACATCTAAATGCTTTGTGATTTTCTATTCTGATTTCTTCTGCAACTCAAAAATTATTTAGAATGCTGTCTTGATATCTTTAAATTATGGGGAATTTTTTGCTATCTTTTAAAATTATGATAGCAAACATGTTGTGTACATTATCAATTCTTTGGTAATTGTTTTATGATTTTGTAGATGATACATTTTGTACTTGAAAGTACTAGTCTCAAACTGTTAGAGTCAGATATCTTTATACATTCATTGGATCAAATGCTCTTATTGTGTCAAATCTAATATGGTCTTTTTGTTCTGTCTGATTTATGACTTTCTTAGAGAAACACGTTACTATCTATTTTTCATCATGATTTTGGATTTGCTAGCTTTTTAAAATAATTTGGCTAAATTTTGCTTTGTGTGTTTTGAGATTTAGGAATTCTATATTTTTGCAGTCATTAGTTTCTTTTGTCATTATTTAACTACACTGTTTATTCCTAATACTGATTTTTATTTTAAATCAATTTTTTTCTATGTTAATAATGCTAAACCACTTTTTCTCACTAACTGCAAACAAATACTTGTTCTCCGAACATAGAGATATGAATATCATTCCTTTATTAAATAAAACCAGATATTTTGGAAGGCTGAACTCTGAAAGGATCCAAAAGAATAATAAGCATGGTGGTATCATCTGACCACTAACATATGAAAACCTCTAAAAGTTTATTATTGTGAAATTAAGTTTATTATCTTACAGTAGAGAAATTTAAAAAATATATATTATTAGTATAGACTTTTAACTTTTTAAACAGGGTTCCATTTTCCAGGGAAGACATAATTTTGCATAATTCTGAATCATGAAAACATGGCCCCCAAAGCTTACCTATTGTTCATATCTTTAAATCTCTCTATTGCCTGTATATTTGGGAATCTATTTCTATACCTTGGGAATGACCATTAGAAGTGAGCTCCATGAGGGCAGAGATCTTCATGTGTTTAGGTTATGTGTTTAGTTTATGTGTTTAGTTCCTCATGTTCACAGGGTCAGGGGCAGTGTCTGGCACCCAGTAAGTGCTCAAAGAAATACGCTGAACGATTGAACTAAAAAAATGAGTAAAGGTGTTATACATGAAGTAGCTCATGCATGACCACCTAAAAAACTTGCAGAAAAAAAATCTTTTCTAAAAGGTTCACATAATTTAGAAATGCATATCTCCAATGAACTGGTCATGTTTTTAACATCTGTTACACAATTTCTTTGACTTCTCCCCTTTCCCTAAGTGCCCATTTGAGCTGACATCCACATTCCCCTTTCTCGGGCAAGAGGCCTCTTTCTTCCTTCGGCACAGGAATACAGCCAGTGTAGTAAGCAGACCTGCTGTTATTCTGCTCACTTCAGCCATTCCTCTGAGTTTGAGAGCTGCAATTAACTATGCACCTGCCTTCAGTTATTGAATGTTTTAGGTTTCATTTATGTTGCTGAATTGTGAGCAGCCTTAGGACCGAATTCCTCTGGAATCAGATCTGCTAGGAGGGCCTGGGAAGGTGTTCCGAGCAAGCAGTGCCTAAACTCTGTTAACTGACTGATTAGCTTCAGCCCGCGTTCTGGAATCCCCAGTGTCTGCTCCACGGCACAGCTCAAAGGCATCTAAAAAGACCATCTTCCTCTTTCCGCGTGGTATTAAATTGAACACACCATAGGGCTTAAAGAAACTCTCTTATGAATGTGTTAAAGCAAAACAGGGGGCTGGGCGATGTGATCACTTTCTTTCTCTACATTCCATGTCTCTGTGGGTTGGAGCGGTGTTGGGGCCCGAAGGGGGGATTTTCAAGTCTCACCCTCGGAAAGGCAGAACTAAACGACATCCTCATTAGGCACACATCAAAGGTGGCAATGGGCTGAGTAGCTGGTACCACACACGTGGAGCCTGGGGGGACGTGAATGAGACCGTCCCAAGTGCAGCTGCACCAACCAAAGGGCCCAGCCCTGAATGACGTGGAGCAGCCGAGGGCAGTGCAGGCTAGTCCAGCCTTAATTCAATGCAGAGCAACAGGTGACATTTTTACACTCTTGGATGACAGTGACAGGCACCACGTCTGAATCCTGGCCCCACTTCCTACTCCTTATATGCCCCACACGATGCTTTCACCTCTGCTGTGTGCTTTTCCTTCAACTGTGCATTTCAGAGTTGTGAGAATCGAGAAATGCATATATAAAACCTCAGTGCATCATTCCGGGAGAAGACTGACTCTTACCCAACAGAGGGCATCTCGGCCACGTCCAGAAAAATGACAGAGAATGCTTCTCTCAAACTCTCTTCTGGATAGGAAACTATACTTGCCGTTTTCCATTCGTGAGCTCTTACGCTGCGCATTACAGCTGTTAGGAACTCAGCACGCTTCCGGAATTCATAAAGTATGCGAAGTTTTATGCGAAATTAGAAGAATCTTCTTTTTATCCTATGAATTAGGATATTAAAATTTCTACCTTAACCCCCACCCCCACCCCATCAAAATTCTGAGTTCACCTATTGAGTTACAAAGAAGCATCCAATTTACATTTTGCGAAAGTCATATTACCTGCAATCAGAGCATCGGTTTCAGCTATTGTATTTTAATACCTTGCTGCCCATCCTTTCAATGTGAACAATAGGAGATGCGCTTTTCAGTCCTCCGCAAATTAATGACGTCCGTCACCAAAAGAGGAAATTTAGCAAGAGAATTGTGCTGTTAAATAACGTGCCTGAAAGGCAGCAATGAGGCAGCTTGTAAAATAGTTATAGAGATTATTTACACCAGTCACTTTACAGTTTAATGCGAGTTCATGCCGTGTGTGAAAAAGGGAACTCAAAGTGAGCGGCTAGGAAAAGAATAAACCCTGCGGAATTCAAACCAAGAATTCTTACCTTGTTTTCATTGAAATTAGCAATAACTACTCCAACAAAAAGGGTCAGTCCAATCATGCAACCCAGGAATACAAAAACATGAATATAGATTCCATGCATCTGTATAAATGAAAAATACGGTTATTCATCAAAACCAATGAAAGCAGCTGTGGAAACGTTCAAAGGATTCCAGTGTGTCCTTACCGGCCCCACACGATGAATAATAACATCCCTCACTTCCACCCAGCCTTTCAAGGACAGAACTTCAAACAATGCCAGCATAGCATTGCCCACGTTGTCAAAATTAAAGTTCCGAGGATTCGCCCTGCAAGTCAGAAAGAGGAATATTCTGTGAAATTCCAATGAGAAGCATCCTAAGGCCATATCTATGACTCCCCCCAATCTTGGGTGCAAAGTATATGTGGCACTTGGAAGGTAGGCTAGATGGCATTTGTTTGCTAACTCATAACGGTGCATCAACATGTTAGAATTTATTCATTATCAGGTAATGATGGGGTGTTCTCAATTGAAAACAAAATGCCATGTCACTCGACTTCTAGCTCCAGGGATTCTGCAATGTTTCTGGCTGTTTCTGCTTATACTGAGGATTTTCTGGTTAGAACTTGTGTAGGAGATTCTTACAAAGGGGCATTGGAGTTTGGATGTGAATTCTGAAATGGTTTTACATTGGAAAACCTTTCTTAAGGCATGAATTACAAAGCCTATTCAATTACAGAAAGTGTAAAATGAATAGGACTTGGCCACTTTTATTCTGTGTCATCACGTCAACAGCAAACTGTGACCTATGATGCTTTAGGGGTTCCTAAGGTGGCACATAGCCTGTGTGTCTCCAGATCACCCCCTCCCAGGTGGATTTTTCCTCTCATTAACAAGTATCAACAGATACTTCTTACAGGCCCCAGTGCACAGTATGCTGTCTATACCCACAGTTAATTCCTGATTTCTAAAACATTTTGGACCCTCTGTTTTTGGGGGGGTTGGGGAAGTCTCATTTCTTATTTTTCTGACATGTTACACTTTTCTCTTCCACTAACATCTTTCGACTACACTGCATCTCCCCTAGTCATTACAGGTCTTAGCTAACATTTTTGTTAACAGAAGATTTCAGTGGTTTTTTTTTCTTCCCCCTTTTCTGAGGCTATTCTAAATAATTAAAAGATTTAGACAACCACATGCTGGAAAATGATGGTTATCACCACATTTCCTGAATTTGATGAATTGAGCTCAAGATTACTGAATAGAGTAGACTTTTGAAGTCTAGCTAAATTATATTTTGAAAATTTTTTTTTCTTGCTAGTACATTTATCAAAAGTTCACCTTCATAGGAGGCAACGCTCTAGGGGGTATCTGGTTTAGTATTTTTCTACCACTTTTTATGGTTGTCAAAACATAGAGACAATCATGAGATGTGCTTTTATAAGTTTTCTTTTTTTTAATACTAAATATATGGGAATCTAATAAGAAAACACAAAACTGAGGCTGACTTGTTTTTAAAGGTTTAAAGCTGATGGATAGAAATGTTTCCTATGTAGTAAAAAAGCCCCACTCAGAAATTCATATTTTGGGATTCTGATTTATATTTTTTAAGTATGAAAGCACAAGCATACTCTCTTGGATTTTTCCAACAATCTTTCCTTTTGGGGGTTTCAATTAAATTTAATATATTTTACAGCAGACAGAAACTGTAAGGATTCTACAGATGCCACAATTTTCTTGATTAAGGATTTTTTTTTTTTAAACCAAGTGAGTCAGCTCTCAGATCTGGATGTTGAACTTTTCTACCCATCCATTTTCTTTATGTAAAAGTGCTTTTTTAGCTGAATTTGCAGCAACTCAAACTATTTTCATGTTCCATATCCTTTAGGAGTTAGAATATGCTAAAATACACTTTTAGGCTAAACCAAGAAAAATAAAATGGAGGATCACAGATTTAAATCCCTGGAAGACTATATCACATTAAAAAAAAGTCTCAGTTTTAACCATATAAGATATCTGTTTATGCTTTGTTCATGATACTAAAGTTGGAAAGTTTGAAACTTCACCAGTAACTTACTGAGGACTTCGACAAACCCCAAACACAACCCATTATTGTCATTTTTCCTACTGTCCTTCCTTGATCTGAAAGGCTGTTTAAATATTATCTTTTCTGGTTAATTTTTAAAAGATTATAATTGTGTCTATTCAATTCAGAAAATGAAGAATCAGTTCTGACCTCACAATCTGGTGAGTTTTCTACCTCCCAGTGACAAGTGCTCCAAGGACCCCAGGTCATGATAAGGAGAGCTGTTTCTCCTCTGGGAGGATGGGGATGGCATGGACGAGAGGAGTTTAGCCTCCGCCCTGGGATGTGGAAATACACTGTCCAAAATGGTACCCGGTATTTTACACAGCTCTGCCACCTAGTCTAAAGAAATCAGAAACTTGTTGTGCTTCCTGGAATGCAGACTTTTTTTTTTGCCTTGCACTTTGGTAATCGCAATTTGAGTTTCCTCAGCTGCAACAATCTTACTCTGCCTCATCCCTCTTGCTCACCTGCCTATTTCTAGTCACCCTTTAAGAGTTAACTGAATGTCTTCTCTTCTGGGTCTTTCCCCTGGTCCAGTCATAGTTTGGGTTAGGTGCCTCTCCCGCGTGCGCCACTGCACCCTTTGCCTTTCTGTACCCTAGAATCAGAGGCTGATACACCACGAAGCTAAAGACACTTAAAACTTAAGCCTCAGGGCACAGACCCCTTCCAAGACTCCCTGGCACAGACCCCTGGCACAGACCCCTTCCAAGACTCAGGAAGGGGCTCAGGACTGAGTTCACATAATCACATGTTTCTGATAAACTTAAAAAAGCAAAGTAGTTTTACATTATTTTTCTTAAAGAGTGTACCCAAATTGTTTGAGTCTTAGACTCTATATAAAAAAAAAATCTTATCTCTTTCTGCCTAGGATGTATCACAGTGTAATTTGAAATTACCTAGAGGTCAGCTTCTGATAAACTTCAAGTGAGTTTAGGGGCTTATGTATGTAACAAAACATCAGCATATTACATTAAATTATTTTAAATTTTATTTTCTGTTCTCCACTAGACCTCAAGCTCTTAGTGGTTAGGGATCATAGCTTGTCCCCAGGGACAGCATAATACCTGGCAAAGAGCAAACACTTAGTAAATACGTTTATTGTAAAACTAAATGCTTTGTTGACTTCTTTCTCATGCATTTCATTTTCCTCAATCCCAGACCTCTGCTTAAAACAAAACACACGATATTTATCATATATGATATGTTTAATCCTTTTTACCAAGGTAATTTTTATCTCATCGTCTGAGTAATTCAGAAGAAAATGAATGTATTCATCTGAAGAAAGAACGCAGAAACCAGACTGTCTCCTGAATTAGCTAGTGCATATTTACGTCCTAATTATAATTAGCAAAGCATTCCTCTAGGCCAATTCCCAGATATAAGTTGTTTTCTTAATCATAAATTAGCCAACATAAAAATTACAAAATTTTCAGCTGCTAACTCTTGACGAGATTATTAGAGAAAGAAAATGTGAAAATTATCATGGTTACAGTTGACATTTATTTGATGAAAGATTTACATTTCACTAAAACTAACCCAAGTCACAATATTCTGAACACGTGGGCAGAAGCTATTGTGATAACGTTCAAGTGATGTCCCTCTATTTGCTTATGCTTTTAAAATGTCACTGAACTTGAAATCCTTAATAATAACTTACATAAAACATTACGTTTCAATTAGCTGATTTTAAAATCATAGAGAGCTGGTTTTATGAAACAGGTCGAAAGCCATAGGGTATAACGGGACACAGCTTACTCTCCTCCCAACACTACCTTCCAGTGCATTCTTCTCCCTTTCTGACATCTTGGGGAGATCCCAAAGCTTTTCGGTCACTTTCCATCATATCATCAGCCTCATTCTAAAAATCCCACTCCATTCAGGCCTACACAGGATCCCACCTTCAGCAGCTCAAGCCGGACCCATGGTCTGAGGAAGGAAAAAGAGTGTTGGGCACTCCGGTCCACTCCTCCTCTTGGTGACCACCTGGTTCTTACAGATGGGGTGGGATGCAGCTGGAGTTAGAGATGTGGGGTCACGTCTTATGTGCCTGACTCTGCTGGACTGTGGCCATCGGCACTCTCTTCACAGCAGCTGCTATTCTTTCATAGAGCTCATTTTTGTGTTTCCAAGAAACATGCCTGTTCTAACCGTGTTTCTAGCTTCTGTAAACTTGGCACTTTAACACCTGTCCCACATACAGATGCTGGATGCACTTTGTTCTCAACAACCCGATACGATGCCTGCGTCAGCCTTCCCGGCCTCCTGCCTCCCTCATCACACTCCCCACCTTGAGATGAGTCCTTTTCAGGGTGTGTTTTTCAAATACAAAGTCCACACACCAACCACCTTCTCTATCAGGCTTTCACCCTTTGGGCCACCATGCACCTGCCCTAATCACCCCAGTGCCAGGTACCAGATCACCATGGACGGCCTCTATGCCCCAGAGCCCACTGAAATTATTCAAACTAACCATCGCTAAACCTGCTTGCCCTGCCTCACCTGTTCCTTCCCAGGGAAACCACAATAAAGGCTGCTGGCCTCCAGGTCTCCCCACCTCTCTACCTGATGATCCACGCTGGTGCCTCCCCAGGTGGTCCCCGTGGAGTGGCACACCCCCTCCTCTCAAGAACAGAGTAACAAACTATCTTTTTTTTAAGAACTTTTATTGAGATACAGTTAACATACAGTAAACTGCATATAAACTATCTTTTTAATGGTAATTGTCTCTTGATCTGTTGGCTTTACCTCACATGTTCTATGACTACACCCGCCAGCATGAGGATGCCCCACTGTGCTATTCCTGCTGTGAGTGTCGCCTCTAGTTGATTCTCAGCTCCTCCCCCTGGAAACGTTCCCCCAGCCTCTTCCCATAAGGGCACCCTGTCCCCGGCACATAGCCCTTTGCAGCAGGTTCTGAAGACGCAGCTCAGGTGGCCCTTGGCAAGGATGACATGGTCCTCCAGAGACACCAGATCACCCTGTCCTGCCAGATGGGGAGGAGCACCTTGCCCACAAGAGCCTCTCTTTTTGCCTTGACAATCTCTGATGTCAACGGGTCCTCCGGGGGTCCTCACATGACTGGGGGAAGCACCCTCCACCTTTCCCCACAGTGAAGGGCGGGGGATGCCACAGCACTGTCTTCTCTTGATGTCATTCACTACCATGATGTCATCTTTGAATGCAGTGTTTTCTTTTACAGGAGCTGGGTGATGAAGGTGGAGAATGTTTTAGTAAGTTCTGCTGGGATTGGTTTAATTGGGATTGGTTCAGAATGTTAAGATACTTTATCTCCTATTGACCTCAGCTTTGAGACTGGAGCCAAAATTCCAAACCAGCAGGAAAAAATTGATGTCCTGACATAAATAAATTATTTATAGTATAATAATGAGTTTTAATCTCACAACAAAATAAACGTTTTATGCTTCTTTAATTTTTTATTGTAATATAAATTAGACCGCTTTTCTAGTTAACACTGGGATAAGGCTATTCCCATGTGTTATATACTTTTCTACCCATGCTTAAGCCTCATATCCAAAATTAATCTTTTTTTCCATAGTTCTTTGGTATTAAAAAAAACAACATAAATTGTACTGAATTGTTTATGAAAGTGAATTTCATATTAGAGAAATGCCAAAGCAGGTAACAATGAGTGCTAAGGGTATGACTGGGTGAAATGCTATTCCTTTAAAAGAGTTTTGACATTTAATATAGAACATCAATTGCAGCAAAAGCAGAGCAGTTGCTGTGGTTTACTCATTATTCTAAGAGGTAAAAATGAAATAAAAAGAAAACAGATAACAACTTTAAAGGACAAACGAAGTTGATGGACTACTCTATGTGTCAGTGAAGCAGATGGAGAGATTCCATCCCTAGTCATTAGGAAAATGGATGAGAATGGAGGTATCAGGGACTTCTGGCTTTGATGTAAATGCTTTGAAAACTTATTTAAAAAAAAACTTTTTAAAAGAGGTAGTTAGATATAATCATGTTACTGATTATTTCCTTCCAGGGTTTCAATAATGGAATCCTTCAAAGTAAATGGGTTTTAAAATTGAAATAGTTTTTTGATTTAGGCTTCTCTACAACTGTTATGAGGATATCAGTTTTCCTTAAAGATATAAAGTCAGGATGAGTTTAGTTTTAATTTGATTAAAATTGTCAAAAAATTTTAAAACTGGTTTAAAAGTTGAATTAAAATTTGATTGAAAATCTTTTCTTTTAAGCCTCACTAACTTTTTTATTTTTAAAAATTTTTATTTAAAGTATAGTTGATTTACAATGTTGTATTAGTTTCAGGTGTACAGCAAAGTGCTTCAGCTATATATATGTGTGTGTGTATGTATAAATTCTTTTCCAGATTCTTTCCATTACAATTTATTACAGGATATTGAATATAGTTCCTTGTGCTATACAGTAGGACCTTGTTGTTTGTCTATTTTATATGTAGTAGTTTGTATCTGCTAATCCCATACTCCTAATTTAGCCCTCCCCCACACCCTTTCCCCTTTGGTAACCATAAATTTGTTTTCTATATCTGTGAGTCTATTTCTGTTTTTTTAAATAAGTTCATTTGCATCAGTTTTTTAGATTCCACATATAAGTGTTATCATATATTTGTCTTTCTCTGGCTGACTTACTTCACTTAGTATGAGAATCTCTAGGTCCATCCATGTTGCTGCAAATGGCATTATTTCATTCTTTTTTATAAGCCTCACTAATTTTTAAAGCCATGTGAATCTAGATACATACTTCAAAGTGTTAGAAAAATACTGCAGTGACATTTCATTAGTTTCATGAAGCAACCCTGGGACTCAGGGTACCACTTGCTCTCTTATTTATCTTATTTCTTTTATTTTTGCATCTTATTGTAATTCAGTGCTTTGCTTTGCATTACTTAAAATTATTTTAAGTAATTCTAGCAGAACTACTTTTAGTTTCATGTCATATTGCACTGCTTTAAAATCTTATACCACATATACTTATACAGAACATGGATGGACCATGAAGGCATTATGCTAAGTGAATAAGTCAGACAGAAAAAGACAAATATTACATAATCTCACTTATATGTGGAATCAAAAAAAAAAAAAAAACAAGACATAAACAAAAGCAAAATCTCCCACTAAATGCATAGAAAAAGAGATCAGATTTGTGGTTACCAGAGGTGGGGGGAGGGGAGGAAGTGGAGAAAGGTGGTCAAAGGTACAAACTTCCAGTAATAAGACAGATACATACTAGGGATGTAACGTACAACACGATGGCTAGTCAACACTGCTGTGTGATGCGCAGGGAAGCTGGTAAGAGAACAGACCCTAAGAAATTCTCATCACGAGGAGAACTTTTGTTCTTTTCTTTCAACTGGATCTATAGGAGATGATGGATATTAACCAAAAACCTATTGTGATAATCATTTTACAATATATGTAAATCGAACCACCATGCTGGAGGCTTCAACTTACACAGCGATGCTTGGCAATTATTTCTCAAGGCTGGGGGGGAAAACCCTTATACTGACAAACATAGCATTCCTCAGGATATTTTTCTGATATGCTTACCAAACACGGGGCACCCAAAATCCAGGTTTTTTCTCTCCAGGTCTTAATTTTAAATTTAAGTTCTTGGACACACTTACATTAATTCTGAATATTCCATTACAATCTTCCTAAAACAGGAAAAAAAAAATAAATAAAAGTAGAAGAACCTGGTCAGAAAATGAAGTCAGAAAAGATAAAAGATAAGAAACACGTTTTATAGAGAACGACAGAGGTCTTTTATCTCCCAACAGAGATGCACACAGCTCCTCAGCAAATAGTAACAAAGGCTTCAGAGATACGCAGGTGAAAGTTGATGCTGAAAATGTAAGTAAGTGGGCAAAGGACCTGAACTGACATTCATCCAAGGGAGACATACAAACAGCCAATGAGCACGTGAAAAGATGCTCGGCACTATTAGTCATCAGGGAAATGCAAATCAAAGCCACAATGGGACACCATTTCCCACTCGCTGGGAAGGCTATAACCAAGAAGTCAAATGACAAGCTTTGATGAGGATGTGCAGAAATCATAGTCCTCAGACAAGAATCCTCACAGGCTGCTGCTGGGAATGGAAACTGCGGCAGCCGCTTTGGAAAATCGTGCGGCAGGTCCTTAAATAATTAAACAAGGAGTTACCATAGGACCCAGCAATTCTTCTCCTAGGTATCTGCTCAAGAGATCTGAAACATATATCCACATGGAAATCTGTACATGAATGTTTATATTATTATTATTATAAATAGCAGTATTTATAATAGCCCAAAGGTGGAAACAATTCAAATGTCCATCAATGAACAAATCCACACACAAAATGTGGTCCATCCATGCTCTGCAATAGCATCCAGCCATACAAATAATGAAGCACTGGTACCTGCTACAACATGGATGAACCTTGAAGATATTATGCTAAGTGAACAAGCCAGCCACCAAACACCACATATTATATGATTCCAACCAGAGACATGGCACCAACAACTCAAGCTTCATGGCCTTTAAATGTGAGCGGTGTGACCCAAACGTTGGGGTATCCAGTTTCCCCTTTTCCTTGGGTTTGTTTTTTCTTTTATAAAGGTGAACTGAAGCAGCCCCTTCATCCACATGACATGCTTGGCTTTGGCCTCTTATGTTAGGACTAGAAAGGAATTTGTCTGAATATAAAGACATGGGCCACTTCTCACTATGCCAATTTCTTTGCAATTATTCTGCTTGCTCCTGATGGTCTTTTGATGGCTAAGTTTTCTTGGACCTTCCTTATGAGCTTTCCACAGAGACCTCATTGTTCTGGGGAAAAGGATAAATGCCTCGTGGTATCTGTGTGTCTGTCCGTCCACTGTGTGCCCTTCTGTACAAGTCATCACTCTTTAGCTTGGGCTAGGGATGAGCAGATAGTGTAAAATCACAAGGCTCTTAGCCCACTATTACTCTACTGAGTCATCCATGATTCCTATGAGGCTTCATCTTGAAACATTGTTATTATCTTTCTGGCCTCTATTCAGGGTGGCCCTAAAATAACCCTTCTTTCCTTACACAAGCTTGTAGACTAATGCATCAGCTTACTGTCTTCATTTAGCTCATATGGTACACCATGACCTTTATACCATGTTCCTTGTATGTCTTCTCAGGTTTATCGAAATTCCTAGAACCTCTGGGGAGGGGAGTTAAAGGAAGCAGTGACCCAGGCAGTGCCTTGTGAAATAGCGTAAGGTCTGGCCATCCTAAGTCTATCTCTTCTGCTCTACCTCTTCCTGAAAATCTCATTGTTACCATAACTGATAATGTATTTTGACTGGACAGAGGTGTTACTTGTATTTTCTAACAGTTCGAGAGCTACTAAGTTTTATAATTAGAAGTCTCAACATGTAGGCATATTCATAATAATACAAAATCTGTATTAGATAGCCATATTTGCTGGAAATATGGGAGTAAGTATCATAGCTCAGCTCTGGTAGCCCTTTTGGAAACATGCATTTTCATGGACTTAAGGCATTATTTTACTGGGATGGAAGAGGGAACACTCTTGCTAGTTTATACATCAGCAGAACTGGGTTCACTCCATTAACCTACTTGTAATATCGGGCAGGATTCTAAGAGAATGGAGCAGTGGGTGACACAGCAGAGACTGGCTAATTATTAACCAAACCCTGCCCCTCTTTCTACAGAACACACCATGACACTAGACATCACGGTCTCCCTGCAGTCTGGTGAGGCTGCGCTCTTCCCGGTGGAATGTGGGGTGAAGTTAGATGCACTGCTTCTAGGCTTAGCCTAGAGTCTTCTGAGAGAGAGATGGTTTCCTGTTCCTAACTGCCAGCTAAACAGAGAAGACTTTGAAGACAGCAAAGGGTGGGGATGTAGGACAGAAGAAGCATGAGCCCTTGTGTGGTCATTTGGAGCAGAGCTGTCTGAATTACTCAACATGCAATATATTCATTTCATCATGTTCAGCTACTGACATGCTGGGGCTGTTCCAGCAGCTAGCCTCCTCTTATAACACCAGCCAGGGGAAGAGAAAGTAAAGAGGAGAGGGAATTCCCTGGCGGTCCAGTGGTTAGGACTTGGCACTTCCACTGCCGGGGACCCGGGTTTAATCCCTGGCTGGGGACCTAAGATCCCACAAGCCGTGAGGTGAGGCCAAAATACGAAAAAAGAGTAGAGCTGAAAGTATTCAAGCTTGGTCCAAGCTTGGGCCTTAGCTGTTTTCATGGGAAAGATTCCAGGCAGCGAAGAGCTAATGTGAAGCCTTGACTTCCTATCAGAGGAATTCGGAGTAGACAAGTCATAAGGGGCAAGGAGGCTGAACTCTGCCTTTTCTATTTTGGGGGGCTGTTTGCTGATATGAGTCTCAGGTCACAGCAGAGGCAGGATTAAGTTAGGGAAGACCTAAAGGGAAAGTTTTCACGTGGAGTCTTTGGTGACTATACTGAAGATGTCAACAGTGGCTTGACTCTAGAATAGGAGGGAAGAGGAGGGTTGTCTGAGATGTGTTTTAATTTTATAAACCTTTACCAGCCAGAAGAGACACACTGCCCGCTTTAAGCAAAGGGAGTCCATGAGAAGAGTTTTCTTAGAGTTCTGTTCTCAAGGAAGCCTCAGCACACGGCTACCCAGAGATGGTAAGCATCCTTGATTTTTATCCCAAAAGACAGAAAGGATATCTTACCCTTCTAATAATGTTGGGATCATTGCACTTGGCCAGTTTTCCAGCAAAGAGCTGAACTCCAAAGCTTGCAAAAACAAGCATTAATGTCAACAAAAGAATGGAGACCTGAAAGAAATGGGTGAGATTGCAAATCTCTTGGTAAATAATTATGAACAGTAGGTTTGGTTTGAGCAGTGATATGAACAGGACTTTTCAGATAATATGGTACAAAATTCACAGTCTCTGGATGCTATCTTTTAACTTCTCCCCACGACCCTCCACGCTGCAGGTCATTCTATTAGCCTGGCTGGAATGTTAAAAGAAGGAAATTAACAACAGGTTACGCATTTTTAGGATAAAAACATAAGATTTTCATGTAAGAAAACGAAATGGGCTAAGGTGTTTTTGACATGGCTTGGACTTTCCTGATTTTGAAATCAACACTTTGTTTTATTATATTTCATGGAACAAAAAAAATGTTGAAATAATTCTATTTTCCCCACTTTCTCAAAATGGATTCATATGTCTGTTAGCAGAGCCTAAGTGAGAAGGACAGTGGCTTTGCTTTCTTGTGAGCATAAGGGCATATGAAGGTACCGCACGCAGAGGGTGTGAGATCATTCAGTCTTGAAAAGCAAATCTGATAACTGGCTGGTGCTCCCTCTGCTGGAAGACTATTTTGGTCTCAGCAGAGAAAAGTGGCAAAAATACTGAACAAACCATTGATCTGTACTGGTTGAATAATCTAAACATATCCCTTAAAGATACTAAAATTACACAGAAACAGCCTCCGGAGCAAAGCTCAAATAGATCATCTTCTAAATTCTATCAGGCTCAAAGATGCATACACGTTCGTTGTCAGGTGCTATTCTGTTTTCCCTCAATTCCAGCTCTGGGAAAGGCCACTGTGTTTGGCTTTAGTAGAAAAACGAAACAAAACAAAACAAAACAAAAAAGACACAGACTTTTAAACACAGCTTTAAAAAAGTATTAGCAACTATATGCCTATAGTAACAAAACAGCCTGTCTTTAAAATACCCTAGAATCAACTGTAACTACAGCTGTTCTCTCACTATAGGTGTGTTTCTAGAAAGCAGGATACTAAACAAGATTATGTAAATTAATTCATGTTTTCCATGCACAAGCAGAGCTCAATCACAATAAAAAGAATCCTGTGATCACCCCTTGGTAAGGCAAAGATTCTTCTGTAACAGATTGTGAGTAAAGAGCCTCTTACTCATTGTTTTCTCTGCAGTCCTGCTCTTAGAAGACCCGAAATCAATGTTTGCCTGACTGAAAAGTATATTTTCTCCTCAATCATATTTCTAAGTATTCATTACCGTATATTAGGTTACTTAAAGTAGGGTATACCTGTATGTTACAGTTTTGAAGAGTTGTTTTATGTTAACACTCCAAAGATCAAAGCCAAATTTTGTGCGATATGAATTTGGGAACATAGAAGATGAGATTATGAGTCCCAATGTGTTCACTCCTAATACCATTTGTGAGTTCGATGGTGTTGAATCATCTTCTTAATTTCCAGATGGCGCAACTAAAACCCAGATTGTAAATTGGGGTCAAGAGTTAGGAATGGAAGTGTCAGCAAATTCTCTCTCTTTGGACTCTCCTTCCGTTGCACTTTGCAGAGGGCTTCCCTTTAATTTAACAAAAATGTTCATTGAATTAAACATACCCATAGGCCAGAAGCATCCATGCATAGAGTTTGTGAATGTGTGTTGTGTTTCGCTGGTACCTTTACGATCTTCTGGCAATAAACAAAATGAGAGACTTAACCTTGATGAGCGAGACTCACTTTATCCCCTCATTCGCTACATTAAGAGCTGGACCACGTGAACCGGGAGCAAAGGGTGACTGTACCGTACCAGAAAAATTTCCTTGAAGCCGCTGAAAAGTTCTCGAACAACTTTCCTCATCTGAGGCACCAGCTTGAATATCCGCAGGGGTCGCAGGCAGCGAAGCACCAGTAAGAGCTGAGCGCCCGACTCCGCAGGCACGTTCTGAGGCATCCAGCAAAGAAATATCAAGCTCACCTGGAGGGAAAACGTAATGTCTGGGATTTATGCAATTTACCTTCTGCTCGGTATGTTTACTGTGAGCCAACTGGCCACAAGTTTCCTTTAGCAGAGACTCGGCGCGTTACGTGGGAGAAGCCTTCACTGGGTGTACATGCAACTCAACTCCATGGATTTGATGCAGACCTGTGAGCGGCCCCACAGGAAGAAGCCTTCAGGGGTTTGCAGGAGTGAAATGGGGGTGCCCACACCGTGGGCATGGGTACTCTAGTGCATCCTGCCTCTTCTTTTAACACATACACTGGGGGCTCCTCAGATGTCAGCAGGATTGGAACGCCTTTGATCAAGGAAACCTCACACTTGACGGAATACTCATTTTATTAATAATCTAAACAGGCTACACGTTAATGGTCACATTTTTCCTTGTGGCCTTGAAAAAAAGACATTGATTTTATGCCTTCTTGGACATATGGAAAGAAATTTCGTTGAGTCTTTTCCTATGGTTTCCCCATTTAGTTTAAATGAACAGTTGAATGGTTGCCTTCTCTGGCCTGGTATTTTGTACTTTGCAACTGGAAGAGACGTCCAAGGAATACTCGCTCTAGTTCGCATTTAGCTATAAGCAGCTCATTGATTAATTACATGACATAGTTTTTGTTTGTTTAATATATACAACGTGCCACAAGAATTGTGGTGTGCAAAATAGATTTGCTATCTCAGACCTCATTAACACGGCTTATGTATATGTGAATGTGGTTGATGTATTTGAACCATCCATGAATATTTCTAATGCTTTTTTTTTAGGCTTTATATGCATCCTGTATTTGATTATATATATATAGACTATATATAGAATAGAATAGAATAGATTACTACTCTACTGAAGAACTCAGTGATGGCACCTAAACCTCTGTGACTCATGTATCTCACTCTTGCACCAAGAAACGCAGGAGATTTTACAAAACCATTACATTTTATACTTAGGAAGTAAGCGAAGACTTACAAGATATATGAATATGTCCATGACGCCACCAAAGTCCCTGATGACAGCGGTCGGAGTGAAAAATAAACCATCTGCCATAATCTTCAGATTAAGCTCAATGCTCATGAATATCACAAACACATACTCGGCAATCTGAAAGGGGCAGAAGGCAGTCTGGTCACAATGAATGTGAACACTGCAGGTCCGTGTGTCTCCGCTGGGCTGTGAGCTGAGATTCAGCAGTGGTACCTGCAAAGTAGGCGCGTGCATGACCCTTCGAAAGGGGGATTCGAACATCATGGAAATGCAGGAGCAGATGGTTACGACGATCATGACCCAGTCCAGGTAAGTCACCAATCCCAGCAAATCACTGCCAGAGACCAAACAAAACTGAGAAACGCAAGTCCTCTGGGAAAAAAGTTGCTGAGAGTCAGAGACGGTGCTACTGTGATTCTGTAAATGTGACTGGCATTTTTACAACGAATCCCCAATTGCCTATTTCATAGCATGATACAGAAAGAAAATAAAGGGAGTGTTTATATTTTTAGGCAGCATAAAATACGACATGGAAACTTCAAATGCGCATGGAAAACAGTTTGTCATGCTTACTAAAGTTGATGGTACTTTGTATTTTTCACAGCTCCTGTGACCGGATCTGTTTTAGATCTGTAAGAGGGAAAAACATATAAATTCTGTGACACAGCACGCGTGTTATAACTCGGCAGCATAGTAAGTATAAACGTCTCATCTCCCTAAAATTTCTCTAACGTCCTCTACAAAATGTCTGTTATCGTATATGTTAACTCTATGTGACCTGGGAAGGCAGAGAAAGAAAAGTCAGAAGAGTTTGCAATTGACGCTTAGGAAATCCAAGTTTACATTTTTCAAAATGCCTGATTTTAGAATTCATGACACGAGTCAACAATTTCTGACAAGGATATTACAAAATTAAATTTTTCCTTCCATTTAAAAACATTACTTCTTTGCCTTAGCAGTTCAAGCATGTTCCTCATAATTATTTAATTAAACACCCATGAATTAAATAGAATTCTTCCCTCTGTATTTAATTGTGATTTTGCCGAGTGATTTATATAAAAATTTCTTGGGGTGTGCATTTATAACTTTTACTTTCAGGAAGCTCATGACCAGTCTTGGGTGAAACTCCTAACTGTCTTTGTGTGTGTGTTCCCAGTTCCAGCAAAGTCTTCCTGGGGTCACAGTAGGTGCATTGCTGACAAAAGGAGAATTACATGAAGTGGAGAATTAGCAATTAGATGTAAACATGGAGGCGGCCAATGGGATAATTTCAGATGAAAAGCCCGCTTTGGGAACTGGTCAAATCATCTCTACACTGCCAGCTCCTTTCTACTTTGTGAAAACTCGGGGTTTTAAGTCATTATTACTCAGGCGCTTTACGTTGCAAAGGTCCTTCTAGAACAGCAGAAAGAACAGTAGACTGGCAGTCAGAGAGGCCCACGCCCTCACTGGCATCCTTGAGCAAGGCCCTAACCTTCCGCTGACCTAAGTGCCCTCTTCTGCTGGAGAAGGGGTGGGGGGACACAAATGACCCCAAATGTATCCTCCAGCCCTGAGGGGTTAGGAGAGTGTATTAGTTTCCTGAGGCTGCTGTAACAAAGTCCTGTAGGCTGAGTGGCTTAATTAACAGAAACTTATTTTCTCCCGGTTATGAAGGTGGACGTCTGAGTTGAAGGTGGCAGTGGGGTTGGTTCCTCCTGAGGCTGTGAGGGAAGGGTCTGCTCCAGACTCTCTCCTTGGCCTGTAGACGGCTGTCCTCTCCCCGTGTCTTCACAATGTCCCTCCTCTGAAGCTGTGTCTAAGCTTCCTCGTCTTACAAGGATACCAGTCATGTTGGATTAGGGCCCAGCTGAAGGCCAACAAGTGTGCGCGTGTCCAGTCACGGACGTTAGCTCACGTGTCTGGTGTGTGTTGTCACGTGCGTGCATCCTCTACAAGTGGTTGTGCTTTTGTGCACGTTACTGTAGTGTACTGTATGGAGTACGGTAGTATAGTATCTTTATTTCTTGCCTATTTGCTCAATGCCAGCCCCTGTATGCCAGCTATTGTATTGTATACTGTACTTTTCAAGTACTGTACTGTAAGATTAAAAATGTTTCCTCTATTTTTCGTTTGTTTGTGTATGTATTACTTGTGTGAGAAGTATTATAAAGCTATTACAGTACAGTACTATATAGCCGATTGTGTTAGCTGGGTACCGAGGCTAACTTTGACTTACGAATGCACTCTCGGAATGGAACTCGTTCGTATGCAGGGGACTTACTGTACCTCTTTAAAGTCCTTATCTTCAAGTAAGGTCACATTCTAAGGGGCTGGGGTCAGGGCTTCAACATCTGAATTTCTTTGGACGAGGGGCACAGTTTAGCCCATGACCTACAGTAATAATCATACGCTACTAATGACAGTATCAGGGAAGGGCCAACTCATGGAGAGTTTTCACACTTTCTCCAGGACTTGTGATGCCGTCTGGATATTCACCCAAAGTGATGCATGACAAGAATCCCACTTCCTCTGCTGGTTGCCTGCTAATCTTGGCCTGGCTTGTCCCAAATGCAGCACCCTTGGGGCTGACCGCCCTGACAGCCCCTCACACGTGTCTTCCACGTGGGGAGGGACAGGGACACGGGCCAGTGGGTTTCCTTCTCATAACAGTTGGTAATGGAAGCACTAGTCAACTTGATTTCTGTTGCATTATTCCAGAATTAAGGTATTTTGACCACAAAGAAATGACAAGTCTAAAAGAAGATGTGGGCCGTGACCCCTGCTCTGTCATCCTGTCTCCCCTTGGTTAGCTGTTTCCAAAATAAAATATGGAGTTAACAGCCCTGATATAAATGTCTTGGGCGCCTGTGGAACTGAAACAATAAGAACGGGCTGTGAAGTGCTTCACCCGCGTGCGTTTTCTGCAAATGTTAACTACTGGCAACCTTTGCTTCCCACCTGGTCAGCCGCTCAGCCAAGAGGAGCTGCATGATTAATTAGCCCACGGTTTATGTGGTGACCCCATTAGGACAACACGATCCTTCTTCCTCGATGACAACGCCCCCCGCTGTTTGCACGGCCCGGGGCGGACCCCTGGCTGCAATGGTGTCACTTACGCGTTGAAGCGAGCCCGGACCACCACCCGGCAGAAGTTTCTGAACCTGTGCTCGCGACCCACGATGAACAGGGGCTTATCGAAGTACGGGTGGTTCTCCCTCAGCTCCTCTTCCTGCACTTTCCTGGACCGGGAAATCCACAGGAGAGTTAGGCTAAGGGCACATCTGCCTTCCCCAGACGAGAGCCACAAAACACCGTCATCCGCCTCCCCATACCTTTTCATTTCTGCTTGTTCCTTTTTCTCCTGGATCATTTTTATCTCACTGTCTTCTCTCTGTGCGTTTCTGTACCTCACTGTACTGGAATGCTAGAAATAAAACGAAAGGGGGCACATCACCATGGGAGATTTTTCTGAAGGTCCCTCTGCCAAAGATGCCCATTTTAAAAAAATGGAAATATATCTCTTTCTATGTATTTGAATGGCCACGGTCATCTTAGCGAGGGTATTTTTTTTTTTTCCTCAAAAGAATATTTTTGTTTTCCAGTAAAAACATTTACTGAGAACCTGTTATGTGCCAGGCACTGTTGTAGGGCTGTGGATACAGCAAAAGGGGAAAAAAAATGACACAGTCCCTGTTCTTGTGAGACTAATGTTCTCAGCAGAGGAGACAGATTAAAAACTACATCAAGAAAAAATAAGAATGCATGAAGATGTTTAGTGCTCTGGTTAAAAACAGAGGGGGATAGAGCAGCAGTCCCCAACCTTTTTGGCACCAGGGACGGGTTTCATGGAAGACAATTTCTCCACGGGAGGGGGGGAGGGGGGACACAGCTCAGGCGGTAATGTGAGCAATGGGGAGGAATGAGGTGTTGCTGATGAAGCTTCCCTCGCTCACCCAACGCTCACTTCCTGCTGTGCAGCTGGGTTCCTAACAGGTGCAGACCCAGAATGGTCCACTGCCCGGGGGTTGCAGAACCTTGGGATAGAGGACAGAGAGCATAAGCAGATCACAGCAGCCTCGATAAGGAGCTGCTATGTGAGCAAAGACTAGGAGGATGTAGGTCACTGGACATCTGGAGAAATGTGTGCTTCCGGGGAGGGGTGGGACTGTGTGTTCACATGTGGAACAGCCAGGATGCGGGGTGAGTGGAGGACAGGAAACAGCATAGGAAGAGCTAAGACCAGCACGATGGTGGAGGGCAGACCAGTAGGATCTTGACTCTGGTTTTTACTCCATAGAAGATGGAGAACCACTGCTCAACTAACTGGATCGATTTTATAGAAAAGCGCTCCTTGGATTTAATGATCTGTACCGTCTATCATTTGGAATAAGTGACAAAGATAAAGTTCCCTATTTTAAATGGTTTCTATCCTGGAGGAAAAAAACACTAGGAGAGATTTCTTATGAAATTAGCAGAACCCCGTGACCCTTTGCTATGGAGAAGATGGGGCACGGATTTTTGTTACGTGTCTATGCAGAAAATACAATAAAAAGTCTTTGAAGAAGAAATAAGCCTCTGGAATAGGGATTATTCAAATAGGGCCTTTTGTTGTGTGTTTTTAAGCACACATTTTCAAAGCCATGTTCTAATTTGATGCTTACGTAGACTACACAGTCTACTGCATCTCACTGAAGGAAAGCGCTTTGAATTAGTGTTGCCTCTGAATTTTCACCTAGAAATTGTCTCCACGCAACATGCCTGATCCCTAAATCATAAGTACGCAGGCCGTGTGTTGGATCTGGTCAGAGTTCCACCTTGACAGTGTGGTAGATCACATCAGGCAGCGCTCTGGCTTAACGACCACGGTGCTAACAAATGTCTGTGGCAATCAGAACTGCGCACACTGGTAATGGTAACATCAGGTGTTCCCAGCACCAACTTACTCCATCCTCAGTTTTGCCTGGAACACTTAACGAGAAGAGTGTACCCTGACCAAGACAGAAAACTCCAGACACTCTTCAGAAATAAGAGGTAAAGTGGTTAAAAAAAAAAAAAAAGGCAAAAACAAAAAACCCTAAAAGCCTTGCTAACTTTTGCTTGCTTTCTCAAACGCCCTCCTCGGCTCTGAACATCCAAGATTGTGCTTTCTTAGCCAAGTTATCCAGACTCAACACTGATATCTTAATCAGGACTTCACTAACGACAAATATTTAATATGTCTTTTCCAACTCTCTCATGGTAATCTCCGCAAGATCGAGCGGCTGGCGAGTCCAGCCCACAGGTTAGACTTTTGCCTCTTCTAGTTTCCCTCATTCCTTCACTTCATTTAAGTCTCTGGGCTAATGCAGGGGTGTCACCCTCCTTTCTAATGTTCCCTGCCCCCAAATCTCCACTTTTGGTTCCTTTTTTTAAAAAAGTTTTTATTAGAGTATAGTTGATTTACAATGTTGTGTTAATTTCAAGTGTACAGAGCAGAGAGTTAGTTATACATATGCATATATCCATTTTTTTTTTAAGATTCCTTTCCCATATAAGTCATGACAGAGTATTGAGTAAAGTTCCTGTGCTATACAGTAGGTCCTTATTAGTTACCTATTTTATATATAGTAGTGCGTATATGTCAATCCCAATCTCCCAATTTATCCCACCTCACCTTATCCCCTGGTAACCATAAATTTGTTTTCTACAGCCGTGTCTCTACTTACCACTTCTGATTTCTTTACACTATTTTATTTTTCTTTGTAGTGCAGAGAAAACCTGCCACACCAATGAACAGATGATGGAAACGAAACAAAAATCATACCCAGGAAGGATTACATATTTGTTTGCTTGTTTACTGTTTGTCTCTTTTACTAGAATGTATGCTCCTATAGGGCAGGGATTCTGCCTTGTTTCCCTGTTACTTCTCATCCTTCAGAACAGGACCTTGTACATCATAAACACATGATACATATTTATTGAGTCAGTTAACAAATAAATGAATGACCTAGAGTGGAAAAGCAAAGAAATTCTTGAGAAATCTTATGCAGTCTTTGACAGAAAAATTCTTCTAGAAGTAAAATTTTATTTCCTAGTATGTTAACCCTGAAATGATAGACTCTGGATCTATATTTGGAAATTAATAAATTTCTAAATTTATTGGGAATCAGTCCCATAAAATGCTTTAAATGTCTTCAATTTCAATCAAATACATCTGATACTTCACTTCTGCAGGATGTCTGGATTTTTCTACAGTTAATGGTCACCTTTCTGTACTTGGCCATTTAGTTTGCTTCCTGAGTTTCCTAATTCCTTCTGGGATGAAGTCTTAAGGAAACATGACAATGTGACAGAAGGACCCAGGTGCTGGAATTGTCTAAGCAATCATTTAAATACATTTTCACAATCACGCTTCCAAAACCCAAAGCACCGCTTAGAACTTACATCTTGAGTCAGAGTTTCAAGAGATTTCCCCCTGCTGATCCTCTGGCTGTTTGATCCATGTCTTAATGACCTAAAACAATTACAACCAACTGATCAATACATCTTGAGACCAAATTTGGACTCTTAAGCAATGACCCTTATAAAAACAAAATAAAAGAACTCCTGATAGCATCGCAAATGCTTAATATTTCTTTTTATAGCGAAAGCTTTAGTCTAACCACCTGCCTTTGGTCCCATCTAACAAAATTTGGAATTTTTCCTTCTGATCTTAAAAGTGAGAATTTGGCCACCACCGAGGAAAGGGTTTTTGAAAGATGTTTTGATTTTTGAATCTGATTGTGAGCTTCAGGACCGTTGCCATCAGCTAACGGAACTCAGCTCTTCACCCGCGCCTGCCTCCTGACCAGGGCTGTGCACAGTGGACGCTTCCTGTAAAACTCCTCTCCTTGGTTTCTCTGCAGCCCCGTCTCTCTCGGTGTATTTACCTGCGCTCTTGGCGGATGTGGTGCTGCACGCTGAGAATTGACCTTTCCTTTGCTGGCTGCCCCTCAAATGATCCGCTCAGCATGCGCTGTCGAGTGCAAGCTCTAGAAAAAAAAGGAGCCTCAGATAAATGCCTGATTTGTACACTCGGGATGAATAATGCATAACTGCTCATTACTCTTCTTATTTTTAAAGAAGCACCAGTGATAAGACAAAGCACAGCAAATGACATATTGCCAAAAAGGTAAATGAGCTTTAGGTTCTGTGTCAAGAACACTTTCAAAACGGAACTGTCATTGCCACGAAAAGGTGTTGGAAAATAAACAGAAAACACCTGCCCCCACCATGTGTCCCCATTCCATCCCCCTCCCCCAATACAGGAGAGCCTGTATTGGGATTCTGTAAGCAGTAGGGCCAGCCTAACCAGGTACCCATGATGCTGGTTTTTAATTTAGACAGGAAGGCTCTTATACTAAAAGCCCTTAGGGAAGGATTTGTCCACCCAGGCTCCTGGCCTGATGGAATATATGTTCCGAGGAGATTTTGCAGAATGCTAGGAAAATAAGAAAGTGTAAAGTTACAGGCAAAAAAGTAATGGAAAGGATAAGTAATTAAAGCTGGAATTAATACCGAGAAAAAACGTCAGCTAAAAAGCCTGTGGCTTACAGGTAACCAGTTGCCACTTTCTTTGTAGTCACAAAACTCTCAAGACTTTTTAAAACACATTTGCTTAAACCACACCCAGGCTTGTGTTAATTTCAGATTTGCTAATGAGTGAAGACAATTGGGTTTCTCAACACCTGTGGTGTGAATGATTCGCAGAGAAAACAACATTTCTTCTCCAGGAAGCTCTCTCCAGCTGGAAATGACAGGAATTCCCTTGATGTAGTAGTCAAGTGAAAAGGAAATAATTCCAGGGTTAAGAGACCTGTGTTCCAAGGCAACACTGTCCAGAAGCAGTTGAGGAATCTTTGGGCTCAGTTTCTTTACCCATAGAGTGAGGAAAAGGCCTTGATCTTGAAGAAAACTCACAGACTAAAGTGCAATGATTTTGTGATATGCAAATCTTACAACACCATATGTGTTAAAACCGGAACCCATGGACTTCTGTCACTGCTTTCCATAACACTTTCATATTCATGGTTCCTAAAGTGCATTTCTAGATTGGCTTTGAATTCTACTATTACCGTCTGTCTCAGAGTTAAGATCTTAGAGAAGACGATCTGTGTCTGTTCAGCGTACTTAAAACAGCAGTTCTTATGATACCATGTGTATATTCAAGTACTTCAAAATGCTTCTGAGGCCAGTGAAGATAATTACGGCGAACACCTATGAGAAATCATACACATGCTACGAACATAAGTGCATTACACGAAACAATGCCCCCAAATCACTCTTCTTAGTTTAATGAGCAACATGGACCATTTTGAGATAAAACCCAAGTCAAAGTTTTACTGAACAACAAGAATTTATGGCAATGATATATAGAGACCGTGCTTACCTCCAGGACTGGAATGGGTCAAAGAGGAAGATGCATGAGTAAGTACAGCTGAGTTGACAAAGGTATAGGATGATCTCATGTTATGTACATTAAGAACTATTTTTTTTGGACATTGGGCTGAAAATCATGATGGCATTCTGAAAAAAATCTATTTGGGGAACAGTGTTATTCTGGCATAGCTATACAGATCCCTGCCATTTCTGTAAACTGTCAAGACTTAACCTGCAATTTTATATATAGTAGTTTGTATCTACTAATCCCAAACTCCTAATTTATCACTGTATAGCAGATACAAAATACTATATATAAAATAGATAAACAACAAGGTTCTACTGTATAGCACAGGGAACTATATTCACTATCTGGTAATAAACTAATGTATAACAGAAAATAACCTGAAAAAGATTCATATATATATATATATGTACACACACACATATATCACTTTGCTGTACACCAGAAACTAACACATTTTAAATCAACTATACTTCAATATTTAAAAAAAAAGACTTGACTTTTAACCACTTAGTAACTTTTACTTTTTGTCACAATACTCTTCCCTAAAGTAGGTGAGACCTATAGGTCTTAAATACAAAACACATACAACTTGATTATAAAATACCCGCTTGAGTTGGGTGTTCCTGCTATGTTTGAAGTATGTAGAATGTAACTGGCTTTAAGCTGCCTGAGATGAAAAAACAACAACAACAACTGCTGGTATCTGCCCCAAAGTCCAGTCTAAGGATGCCTGGGCATCCTTGCTGGAGAAGAGTCAGGACCACACCTGAGATGCCCTCCTCTGACTGAATAAGACAGGCAGGTCTCCATGGAGACAAATCCGTATTGGAAGTCCCCTCATCCCCGACACCCTATAATATCTCCTCCTCCATCTCTTCCTCCAATAGCATGGCTGAGGTTGGGGTGAGAAAGCAATCCCTCTTTTCTTTTCTTTTTTTTTTAAATAAATTTATTTATTTTATTGGCTGTGTTGGGTCTTTTTTTTTTGCTGTGTGCGGGCTTTCTTTTAGTTGCGGTGAGCGGGGGATACTCTTCATTGTGGTGTGCGGGCTCCTCATTGCTGTGGCTTCTCTTGTTGTGGAGCACGGGCTCTAGGCGCGTGGGCTTCAGTAATTGCAGAACATGGGCTCAGCAGTTGTGGTGCACGGGCTTAGTTGCTCCGTGGCATGTGGGATCCTCCTGGAGCAGGGATCGAACCCCTGTCCCCTGCATTGGCAGGCGGATTCCTAACCACTGTGCCACCAGGGAAGCCCCCCTCTT
Source organism: Hippopotamus amphibius kiboko (assembly GCF_030028045.1). Taxonomy (NCBI): domain Eukaryota; kingdom Metazoa; phylum Chordata; class Mammalia; order Artiodactyla; family Hippopotamidae; genus Hippopotamus; species Hippopotamus amphibius. The sequence continues at coordinate 9,902,165 of NC_080199.1, read as the reverse complement.
TTCTTTTTTGGCTCAAGATGAGTCTTCTCTTTCTCACTGGGTCTAGAGAATTCAGAAAATAATACTCACACGGCCTGGATCTTCAGCCATACATGTGACGTCAATCTTTGCAGTCCATATGTGAGTCTTTACAGTTTCTCTGTGATTTGCTCCTCCGGGGTGGGGGTGCTGGGGGCTGGTTTTTAGCTCTATCTTGCAATCGTAAAACCTGTGCTTAATCAGACTAAGAAAGACACTTAGATGTAACATATAAAACCATGTGCTTTAACATCCTTTTCCTACCACTTCCTTCTATGTTATACACACTGTTTGCTGGAACAATTTCAAACTAGATACTGATGGGAAAAAAAGAGTAAAGTGCTCAGTAACTCTGGGCCAGTTAAAATGTGTAACAAGTGACTTCAGAGCATCAGCCTCGGCGGTTTCCACGTCCTGGGCGAGAGGCCCCAGCCAGAATCTTCTTGCTCTCTGGGCAGAGCCTGCTGACTCACCTCCTCCTTCCCTGGGGCTACAAGGTGCCCGTGAAACGTGAGCAGAGTGAAATCAGGCAGGTGGGGCCCTCCCCCTGTGGGGGGCCCCAAGTGGTCCCGTTTGGAACCTCAGCCTCAATGTGACTCTCTGATTCCCATGCCAGCCCCACACCCCAGCTCCCCACCCCTACGTCTGGTACCGAAACCACGGTCAACAGTCTCCATCTTCATTTAACAGTTAGTCCCCTTGTGGACTCTCTTCTTGGACCAAATGCGCTGATACCTCGCTCTTTCCTTTGAGGACGTCCAGTGTCTTTTGAACTAGGAAACGCTAGAGGCAAATGCTAGGGTTTCTGCTGAAAACTGAGGGTCATATTCGTAGCAAACTGGGCGAAGGCAATTTTTTTTGAGGGGGGCACATGAAAGGCAGTTCATGTGAAGGCTCTTAAAGATTTACGTTTCCCCCCTTTTAAGTACAGTAGAATCTTACTACAATCAAAAGGCAAAATTTTCTTCTAGGAAAGGTATCCATTAGAGTTAATCACTAGCTATTTGTCTATAATAATCCCCCTCTCCCAATAAAAACAGATAATGATACAGAAAAAACAACTTTTCTACAGATACATAAATCCATCTAAAAGAAAACACACGGAAGCATCTAATGATATCACACAAGGAGACTAGTTGTCAAGAATGAGTTCCCTGTGGCTGAAGGAAGAAACTCAGATAAAAAGATACAGATCTTGGGTAGGAGGGGGCTGCTGGGGTCCAGGGTGTAGGAAAGCAGCTGCGCAACACTTCTGCCCTGAGGCTCCGAAGCAGGTGTAGGAAGGATGCAACAGTCGGATGTTTCTGCATAAATAAAACAGCCTCATACATAAGCCATTGTCACATTCTTTTTTTTTTAAATTATTTTTTGGCTGCATTGGGTCTTCATTGCTGCATGTGGGCTTTCTCTAGTTGTGGCTAGCAGGTGCTACTCTTCGTTGCGGTGCGCGGTGGCTTCTCTTGTTGCAGAGCATGGGCTCTGGGCGCTCGGGCTTCAGTAGTTGGGGCACACGGGCTCAATAGTTGTGGCTCTCGGGTTCTAGAGCACAGGCTCAGTGGTTGTGGCGCATGGGCTTAGTGGCTCCGTGCCATGTGGGATCTTCCCGGACCAGGGATCAAACCCATGTCCCCTGCATTGGCAGGCAGATTCTTAACCACTGCGCCACCAGGGAAGTCCCTGTCACATTCTTTGATAAATGTAAAATATTTTTTTATTTAAGAAAATAATAAGCTTGATAGAAAAGTCACTTGAATCTGGCACAATCAGATGCTACTAAGAGGCTGCATATTCTCCAAGGTTCAGCATGCAAGTATGGTAAAAGCTTGCTTTATTATTTTTAAAAGGAAATGCAATTTTCTTATACACAGCATCGACTGTAACCCAAACTAGGAAGTACCAAATCATGTTTTAATGTGTGTCATGTAATTACAAACTTTGATATAAATGGGTCCTGATAAGTAGCATCAAGTAAGAAATAAATATTTCACCGATGTGAAAGCACGGAAGGATTACGTTTGACGTTCCGTGTTCCTGCAGCATGTTATTAACCGGGCTTGTTTAATGCTTATGGCATTTAGTCATCATTAGTTACCTCCCCTGCTAGACTGTGCATTTTTCATGGACCATTTTATTATCACTCAAACTCATATTCCTAGAAGCGCAGTTCCCGGGATGCGAACAGGCTGATGGATGGACAGAATGGATGTGAGAAGGGGGAGGTGGGGGTGTACAGAGAGTAAAGTGAGGGATGTGTGGGGGGCGGGATCTAGAACTTGCTAGTCTCAGGTTGAAAGTAGCAAACCTGAAGAGGTTCGCAGGTTCCCACCCAGCGGCACAGAAGGGGATAGAAAGTTCTGCCTTTGTCTGGAGGCCAAATGGAGATGATTTGAGAAAACACACGGTTCAGAACCACGCACTTCTGTCCTCTGGTCTTACCAATTGTGGGACCTCAGGCAAGTGACCTGCATTCTCCGAGCCTCCGCGCCCCACGTGTGAGATGTCGTCGCTGCTGACTTCACAGGGAGTGGGAAGGATCAGGTAGGATTATGAATGTGCAAGGCTTTGGAAACACAGATGCTCGATTTAAATTTTAGTTGCTGTTGACTTTTCTTCTTTGTCCTGTGTCATGGTTGATGTTAAAACATTCGACAGAGGGTGGAGGACAGAAGAGCACGTTTGACAGGCGTCCGTGTTGGAAGGTGGGTCTTCTCTGTTCTGACGGATCAGTGGTGATGTACACTCTGGGCCAGAGCCGCAGCCTCTTAACCGGTCTCCACAAACGTATTATTATCCCAAGCAAAGTGATTTCTGAAGGGACCATCCACGGTGTGATTATTGGCGGCTGCTTCTCAGATGGCCCCCACGGACCCCGCCTCCTGGTTTCCATGTCCCTTAGTGTGGGCGGGCCTTAGACACTTGCTTTAAACAAACATACGGCGGGAGGGATGGAAGAGGTCACCAGACACGGTGGTTTCATCTTCCGGAGTCTCTCACTTGCTCTGGGGGAGAAGACTGGCGTGTTGGGAGCCGTTCTATGGAAAGACCTCCTTCCTAAGGGGTGAGGGTGCCCCCCCACGAACAGCCCTGGAGGAACGGAAGCATTCATCCAGCAGCCCAGGAGGCAGGCAAGCTTACCAATCACCATGCGAACAAGCGGGGAAGGGGACTTTTCCCACCCCCCTCAACATACCTGCAGCTTTGTGAGACCCCCAGAGCCAGAGACCCCTTAAGTCATGCCCAGCTTCCTGACTGAAACTGTGAGGTGATCCACGTGCTGTTTATTTTTTATTTATTTATTTGTTTACTTTTAAAGTTTTTATGCCTTTAATAATTTCTTTAGGAGTTACATGGTATAGGAGCCTCTGCCAAGCACGCTCTGCAAACTCTTTTTATAGGGAAGACAAAGGAACAGAACTCACTCTAAGATGTATCGTGGTTGTTTACAGTGTTTAATAGAGAGTCAACTTAATGTTCCAAAACACCTGCCTCTATAACACAGACGACCCTAAATTCAGTAGGTTTTGTTTACTAACACATAGAACTGTATACTATACATTGGGGGAATGTTGCAGTTTAAAAAGGGAAATTAAAAACTCTGAGGACTTGAACTAGCCATAAAATTATTGACTCATCTCACGTAAGTGAGATCGTGTAGAAAGATGACAAATTTTAATGACTATTAAACAAGAAAAACACAACTTGTTCTGTAAAAAGGATTGTAGAATCCTTGGAGCTTTCTTCTTCTTTAGTATTTACTGCACATCCACGTGCTGTTTAAATCACTAAGTTGTGGAGTAATTTGCAACATAGCAATAGATGAACATAGTTATCATCACCACCTTAACATCTGCAATAGCCTACTGCTCTTCAGAGAAAGACTAAGACCAAAAGCTCAGCTTGACGTGCAAGGTCCTGTAGGGTCTGCCTCCGATGTCCGCTCCCAGCGTCATCTTTCACCACCAGAGACCCCGCTCTCCACGTCTGTCTCTGGTCCTGCAGCTCCCCACACACAGCACGCTCTCCAAAGAGCTCCAGGACACTCTGGTTGCTCACTGATTACTTCACCTTGTACGCAGTAGGCACTCAGTAAGCATTTGTTACATGAATGAAATGACATCTCCCGTGAAGATCAAATATCTTAATTTCTTTTTTGATCAGTTCATGCTCACAAAGCAGAGAAATAATCACAAACAACGTGGCGTGTGTTTGCAATATGTGTTCGAAAGGGGAAATTAAATAATCTTAATTTGATCTCAAGTTAGAATACGACACCACTCAAGAAGCAGGATGCACACCTATAATACATGAGACCCTGAGATGGTAATTAAAAAACCAGACATTGCTTCTTGCAAGTAGAAAATTTATAAATCTTTATGTTCCATGAGAAAGCTATCAAGGAAAACTTGCAAGCCAGCACAAAACTGAGCTGAAATCAATTTCTTAAATAGGAGATCTGATCTGTCACTAGGAACAGGGTCACTGTGTGTCGTGTCTTCAGCTTGGATCTACTACCAAGATGAAATAGTAAATGACTAAGGAATTTGGGACTTTTAATACTGCACCAATAAGAAAGGAGGTGCATAATTGTTAAAGTTATTCAGGAATAGACCTAGTCAGAAGGAAAAGCACTCGAATGTTCAATTAAGTTCTATTTTGCCACTTTAAATTCTTCATTAGATGCCTTTTGGTCTCACATAAGGATCTAAGAAATATGTTTTCAGGAAAAAGTGTTCATTTCTTTGCTGCCTAGAGAAAAAGCAAAGCTCAGGTATTGAAGACACACACCGTGATCTTCAGGGAAGGACTTGCTCGTCTTAGGGGAAAGACCCTAAGAGGTGTGGCGTGAAGGTCGTCAATATCTTTATCTCTTCATGATGGCCAGTCCTAGAAGGCCGGTTTCTTAGAAACTCCATCTAGTGGCTTAAAATAAAACAAACTTGGTGGGCCTGCTTGGCTTCTGGAACTGGGAGGCACAAGGCTTCAAGTGTCTGGTGAAAAATAATGAAGTCTTTTGTCTTGTCTGAGTGAGGAAATTCTCCATTATGCAGGCATATGTAATCCCTTTATCCCTGCTCCCTGGAGGAGAGTTACAGTGGGGCATTTTCCTTTTCCCAGCTGGGGTTAATGTGATGCCCTCTCTACCTTTGAAAGTAAAACAAGACTAGGACCCCTGATGATCATTCAAATGTGGGAATATTCTTCAGCAAACACACATTCCCAGTTGCAAAAATATTACCCCTGGTTTCTTGCCAAGCCTTTGAAAAAAAACATATGAAAGATTGACTCTTTTTTTTTTCTTCTTCTCTGCATTGCCTTTGTGCTGTGGAATTTCAATTGCCCCTTATATGACAGCCATATATTTATACAAAATCTTTTATAGAGGTCAAGCGGAGAGAATCATGTCTTAAGAAATTTTCTCTATTTTTCTTGACATTTCTCCATCTAAAATATTTTAAAATTGGCCCAAAGATGATGGTTCTAAGAGAGATCTTGGAGCTTTATTAGCTTTAAACACCACCAGTTGTTTATAGAAACAGTAGCAGGGGGTCCTCGGTTTCTTTCTTCTCTGTCTCCACATCTTCTTTCTTAATGTCCCAGAAAAACGGTGTGGGAAAAGCCTGTATGTTCTGTAATGAAGGAGAGAGGTCTGCGAGTCTTCAGATTATTTTCATCCATTATAGAAAAGTTAGATTACACGATACCATCTGGTATTAAACATAATTACCATCTAAAGTAACGGCGGTGTAACTTTGCAGAACATTAAATTTGAGGGATTTTACTTGAATTTTGAGCTTCACCTTGTAAAGTATTATCAGATGTGGTTAATATAATGCAGTCACATCAACAGACAATAGGAAGATAGTCCTGTAGTGGTAATTATGTAAAACTATGGCGGTAGAACTAAGTAAGAGAACGAATAATGAGTGTTTCCTGGAAGGGGCTCTTACCTGCCTCCATGTAAGTGATAACATGATCCTCCAAAGTAGGGACCCAGCAATGCTAATAGGTGAGCTCCTCTGTTCAGGCCTCTTGCTTCAATGAGGGAACAAATGTGTTTTCACCCAAGTAAATATCCTGCTCCTTTGTGAGTCAGTCCAGTCTTGAGTACGGCTCTTCAATAGCAACAGCAAATTAGTTCCTTGTTGATCTTGCGTTTTTCATGAAAGTGTTTTCATATGTAGACATGTAAATATACCAACAACCAGAACCTCTTGTAGACTGAAAAATGAAAAAAGCCTTACATCTTATCATATGTAGGTACCAAACGTGAAAAAAAGTGACCTCTTGGGAAATCCATGCCTTTAGTGCATCTACCAAATTCAGCAAATAAAATGTCTCAAACCCTGCACCATTCACTGGGGTTCGAATTTAGTAACCCTGCTACAGACTCAGAAAAATGTCAGTTACAATGCAAGGGTTGAACTTTTTATTATAACAGAAGTGAAAATTTCCAAATGTTGCATAAACCATATGAACCTATTTTTCTAGAGATATGTATTCTCCTATATTACTTACTACTCTACCCTCCGATGATAAAATAGAAAAGAAAAACCTGGTCAAAATATCTCCGCATATCTGTTAGGTGAAATTTAATAGTAGCTCTCTTAAGCCACAGCACTATTACAATCACTTTGCGGGCTTATCTAAAAATAATCTACAAATCATACACTATGTCAATGAAATATATTTTGATTACTACAAATCAGGTACTACCTAGGAGAACACCTTTAGAATATATTATTTTACTATGTAAGGTGATGGATGTTTTTGTTTTTTGTTTATTTTTTAATAAATTTATTTATTTATTTATTTATTGGCCGTGTTGGGTCTTCGTTGCTGCGTGCAGGCTTTCTCTAGTTGCAGTGAGTGGGGGCTATTCTTTGTTCTGGTGCGCAGGCTTCTCATTGCAGTGACTTCTCTTGCTGCGAAGCATGGGCTCTAGGCGCGTGGGCTTCAGTAGTTGTGGCTCTTGGGCTCTAGGCCATAGGCTCAGCAGTTGTGGTGCATGGGCTTAGTTGCTCCGAGGCAATTGGGATCTTCCCGGACCAGGGATCGAACCCATGTCCCCTGCATTGGCAGGCAGATTCTTAACCACTGCGTCACCAGGGAAGTCTCAAGGTGACAGATGTTAACTAGACTTCTTTGTGGTGATCATTTCATAATGCTGTATATACAAATCCCTGGGAATCATTATGCTGTACATCTGAAACTAATACATGTTATATGTCAATTATATCACAATAAAACGTTTTTTTTAAAGTTCAAGGAAAGGAAGTTTGATTGTTAAAAACAAAAACAAAAAAACGAATATATTATTTTTCATTTAAGTTACATTTTGCCTTCTTGAAATTTTCACTACTTTGTTTTATTCAAGTGCATGTACCCACAGATCTTATTGCATTAGTTTATTTTTCTCTGAATACACTTAATTTCCATCCATTTACTTAGTCTCTATATATCCAAATGGTCTTCCAACCAATCTACAAGAGTTTTTAAGTACCAGGAAAATCTTAATAAGGAAACCCAGCAATTAGGCAGCCTTAACAGAATCACAGATAAATATTTACAATAATATTTAATATTTAAATATTTGATATATATCTAATGATTTAATAGTAATATATTCATACTAATAATCTATGTATTTATATCTATAAAAACAGTAAATATATTAATGAACACTTTATAAATCAGATAGTAATAATTTAATAGTTAATTAATAATGGCCTATTAATGCCCAATACTCTCTTTTCTTAAAACTTCAGGTTATTCTTGCCAATGATGGTCATAAAAATTTGCTGCTGTGTCAGGAGGCTGAGCCTCTTTCCTTGGTCCACAGGGTCTTCCCACACATTCCCTTCCGCGCCGGAGCACATCTCACTGAGCTATTGGCACGTCTGGCCCCGGGCTCTGGGGATGCTGCACACGCCTTGCTAGCCGTGCCCAGGATGCGGAGCCGCAGAGACTCCCACGACCTTAACCCAAGCTGCCGAACTGCTGGGCTAACAGACAAGACAATCATTTGAAAAGGAGAACTTGCCCCATGGGAGGAAGCAGAGCGGTAAGAGGCCCATGCTCTGCATCGTGACGTGCTCTTAGACAACCCGGTAATCTGCCTGCTTCAGAGAACTGGCAGCTCTGGTGCAGACAAGAGAGGATAGAATAAGAATGAAGAGGTTCTTTCCCCTTTCCTCAAATTCCCCTGCTCACACAGCCAATGAAGTGCACAGGAACAGGTGGCCTTCAGAGGGAATCTGTGGGGTTTAATTTGAAGTCCCTCCTCTAGAAAACTCTATGACCTCCTCAGTTTCTTCAATATCAGGTTCACCGTATCTTCTGGGGGAATATGACTTAGAGGCTTACATCCTAAAGAAGAGCCCAGATGTCATTTCATCTGTCCTGGACCCTGGGGAGAGAGAGCTGGGAGAACAGGGCCCTGGAAGAGGCCAGAGGACCAAGAGAAATATCCTCATTGAGCCTCCAGCCCATGAAGGACCACCCCCCAGCTAAGCCCTCATCCACCCCGAAGTTACAGAGTGCCAACGGGATGTGCACACCGAAGGTTCCAGGCAGGAATTACAACCCATGGAGGAGACAATGCCATGCTTGTCTGAGCCCCAGTGGTCTCTGGTCTGCTCATTGTGCCTGTGATGGCAGTTACAGCTTCTGTGCGGCTGCTCCCCTGCCCTGATCTCCAGCCCCTCTTAGCCAACGACCTTGATTTAACTCCTGCTCACCATCACTCTTCCAGCTGCCAAGTTCATCAGGCTGAACTTTACCAACCCCCGTGAGCACCCCTCACCTCTCTCTTTGCTGGCTGTCCCTGAGAGATGCTGGTCTCTACCTATTTGACTAGGCTTCCTGCCAACGCCTATGTAGGTTTCCCACTTCTGAGAAAGGACTGTTTTATTTCCTGGCCCATCCAAGCAGAATGGAAAACTTCACAGCTGCCCTTCAGGCACTACGAAGATCACAGTTCTCCAAGTCCAGGACCTCCACCGGCCATCGGGGATGCCAATCTTGGCAGAGGAATCTATGTTGTTAGTTTGGGACTATATCCGCCAATAAACACCCAGCAAATGATGTAAACAAATGATCTGATGACACCTTTAAGATGTTAGCTAGCCTAGCAAGGATTCACTGAGTGTAAAGCTGCATCAGGTGGACTGCTTTCAGCTGGGTAAGCAAGGACCTTGGAGTCAACCTGGAAAAAGAGTACAATGTATCAAAAGTATTTTATGCCCTTCATATCTAGTCTTTGCTGGGCAACAGTGGAGATTCCGCACCACGCCCCTGATTGAAAGGTAGCTATCAATTGTCTGCCTCTCAGGGGCAACCCCTAACTTATTGCCAGCAATGGAAAATCACCTACAGATACCAACTCGTTTAATCCTCTCCTGTAAGGCAGGGGCTATAAATTTATAGACCCCATTTAACAGATGAGAGAGGTGCTAAAAGGAGGTGCAGAGACTGACTCACCCAACATCAAACATCCCTGAAGTGATGGAGCCAGGATTCTAACGCAGTTTGGCTACTGAGTCGCCAACCGAGTACTTGATACACATGCTCACCTACTTCCGTGAGGGCGAGGGCCCCTGTAGCCCTACAGAGGGAGGAGCTGAGCCTTCCCAGGACTCACCGCTACCCAGGGGACTTAAAGCCGAGGGTGGTTGACTGCAAATCCTGTCCTCTGTCCACTTCTACTACAGCAACATAGCATACTCTGTGTGACTGCTTGGACCAGGACAGGAATGAGGTCAGTGTCAAGAAAATTCCAGTCCAGAAATATACATATTTGTAGTCAATAAAAATGACTGTCTCAAAATGATGAGAGAAACTCGCCCAACCTACGTCATTAAATATATTTAATCTTTAAATAATAAGTAGCATTCAACTAAAGACTATTCCTTAGACTTTAAAAAATTATTAATATAAGTGTGTGGCAAGGAAAATTATGCCACAGATCCAAATATTAGAATACAAATATCATACCAGATGGAGTATTCAAAAAGGTTACGAAGATTCCGTCCTAGCTAATGAGATGCTGATGGCAAACTACAAAAGGATGGAACCTTCTAAAATAATGTAAAGCGTTTAATTATTTTATTCTGACATTTCTCTATGCATTCAGCCTAACAAGAATGACCATGTGTTTGTGCTCAATTTCAGGGCTTGAATTAGAGAAATCTCAGTAGAGGGAGCGATGCTTTTGAAAGCACACTGCTCTTTGTTTTGATTTCATCTGATGTGGTGTAAAGGTCACTGCCTTTTGAAGGAAGCTTTCTTTAGTGGAGCCGAACGGTGTAGATGAAGTCAAAACAACAGTGCATTTAATAGCAACCCTGGATCTGATCATTTAGGTGGTGGGCCATCCCCTTTCTCACAATAGTCTCCAGATAAACCTGGCCCTTTAGTGCCAAGTGAATCCCCTACACTCAAGCTAGCGACTATATTCACAAGCTCTGTAAAAATGCCCCACTTTTGTTTCTCATCAGCGTGTTCCCATACATATCCAGAAGTTCATTTCAATTTTCAAAGCAGAAATTAATTCCGAAAAGCAGTAAGTAGGGAAACACAAATTAAAGATGATCATGTGTAGAAATCACTCGTGACCCCACCAACGATTCAAATACCTCCAGGACTCTAGCCTCTCTCTGAAAGACTTTCCTTCGTGGACTTGAACTTCCTGTTCACAGGGAGGTTACAGCACTCTCTTTGCTGGAATGATGTGGATCCTGTTTCAAACAGAAGATGGATATTTGGAAATGTGGGTCCCCTGAGAACTGAAACCCCTGGTAACCCCACTGCTTAATTATCAGTACTCAGAACCAAGGCCTCTCCATCAACATGACTTGAATATTCATTCCAGGAAATGAACGTCCAGGAATTTAATACCTGAACCGTAAGTAATTTCATTGTTAGCTTCAGGAACTTTGTGAAAAATCCACTCATCTGAGCTACAGGCTAATGGGTCATTTCCTTTCTCTACACAACAGGTCATCAACTGGACAAACCAGTCACGTCAGATGAACTGCTTCTCATGAAGACTTGGGCCAAGAGCCTCCTCAGCTGGCTCCATCAATCCTAAGCCTTTTAAGAATGCTGTTTCTAAAGGTTAGTTGTATTTATGTTTTAAAGGTAATACATATATAAGATTAAAAATTCAAAAGGGGTAGAATAGAATAGATTCTGGAGTAAAGTTGGCAGCACAGAGTCACTGTTTATTTTCCCTCTTAGAATCACCCCAAATCAAGAAGGTTAGTGAAAAAACAGAAGTGCAAACTCCATCTCAATAGCTGATGACTGAACCACTGAGTCATAGAGGGTGGAGAGGGCACTGAAGGCAGTGGAGAGGTAAAGGTGTGTCACCTCTTCCTCACCCCCCACCCCGGGGGCTGTCCTCGCCCAAAGAGTCAAGGTTACCTGTCGATGATAATAGGTGCTTGTTACTTGTATATCCTGAAGAGTCCTAAACTCTTTTTTTAAAAAGTTGGGATGTAACTGACATATAACATTTGTTTCAGGTAAACAACATAATGATGCAAAATTGGTACATGGTGCAAAATGACCTAAACTCTTATATCAAGAATTCTGCCCAACCTCAGCCAGACCTCCCCACTAAAAACACTTAAACCCAAAACCCAAACCTAATGAATATCCACCCCTGACCTGTGCCTTCCGAGACATTATTAAGACTGCGGAACTGGTGGTTTCCCTCTAGTAATAAGTATTACATTTCATGTTGCTGCATCAGCAGATAATTCTGACGACCTTTTGGGGCAGTCTACACCGCAAAGGCAGATGAGAAACGGAGGGTCAGATAAATGAGTAGCTCAAGGTCATAGATGAGCAGGGCCAGATGCTGGTCCAGGCCTTCTAACATCGAGTCCAGGATCCTATGTTAGACCCAGGGGACCCTGAAGATCACTTCCTCCAGACTTTATTTATTTTTATAAATTTATTTATTTATTTATTGGCTGCGTTGGGTCTTAAAACTCTTTCCTTCTTTCAAAGCCTATTTTCAAAATGCAAACGGGCATGGGAGAGGCCATTTCTCTCCCAGCTTTATTGAGGTATAATTCACAAAAAACATCGTGTAAATATAAGGTGTAGAACATGATTTGATATCCGTATATGTTTTGAAATGATTACCATAATAAAGTTAGTTAACACATCCATCTCCTCACAGTTACTGTTTTTGTGTGTGTGTGTGTGTTTGTGTGTGTGTGCGTATGTGGTGAGCACACAAGATCTACTCTCTTAGCAAATTTCAAGTACACAGTCGAGTATTATTAACTACAGTCACCACACTGGACATTAGATCCCCAGAACTTATAACTGGAAATGTGTATCCTTTAACCAACACCTCGTCAGCTCTCTCACATCCCAACCCCATTTCCCAATCTCCTCTCTGTTTCTAGGAGTTTGACTATTTTTTTTTAGATTCCAATGTAAGTGACATCATACAGTGTTTGTCTTTCTGCTTCTATGTCACCCAGGAACCCTGGCAGAACTTCCTTAACAGAGAGAAAGGGGAGGCCTAGGGGAGGAGAGGGCCGGAGGGAGCACAGAGACCCTGGGAGAGTGCGGCAAACCTTCCTCCCTCCCCAGTTTGTGTAGGGCTATTTGAACCACTGGTCCCAGGCAACTGGAAATGTTTTCCTTTTCTTTTTAACTTCTCTTTTCCTGTCTTTTTTTTCTCTTTTAGTTGTTGTTGTTGTTCCTTGGAAAGCAGGATAGAAAAATGCCCATGGACCCATAGATATGGACTCTATTCTTGATTTTCTAACCTCTGGGTTACATTATACTGGGGATGTGATATTATTATTATCGCTACCATTATTACTATGGGTGAAAAAAGATAAATGCATCCAAAGAAACTATGTTTGACATCTTATACTTGTCCTTATTTCTTGCAGAGACTGGTGTAGCAGCAATGATGAAACCATTTTTACACAAGAAATGAGCTAACTGGCTTTTCTAAAGATCAGATATGTATTCTTAAAAAATACCTTCACTTTTTTTTTTTCCAATTGTAGCCTCTTATCCCCCGAAATTCACTGGGTGACATGGCTCAGGCAGCCCCAGGGCTTCCCTCTCATTTTGTGCTGAGCTGGGCTGCATGAAATGCTCCAGGCTCTGGGTATCCCACAAACTACACAATTATCAGGCAAGTCTGAGCGGGTCCCTATTCCCTGACAGTCCTGACAATTTTGCTCAGGTCCTCATAAATTTTCTCTTTTTAAAAGTACATTTAAAAAACGTACTTCGGTACATTTAAAAATCAACAACTAGATGTTCCCCTCACGATGTCAATCAGCAGTAAAGGATGAACTTGCTTGCATTATTGTACACATGCTTTAATATGACCTTGAGAAAATACTGGAGAGTCTCAGCCACCCAGTCTATTCAATGTCATGACCCTGGGCACCCACGAAGGCAGTTTTTATTGCCAAACCGATAGCAGCGAATCTGTCAGATGAAGTCTGATTGCGTTTTTCAATTCAAATAACACATTAACACAGGCCCCTGTGACATTCACATATTTCTGAGGCCTAATTCTCTTTTTTTTTTTTAGATTTATTATTTTTTAAAATTTATTTATTCATTTACTGGCTGCATTAGGCTTTCTCTAGTTGTGGCGGGTGGGGGCTACTCTTCGTTGCGGTGCGTGGGCTCCTCACTGCGGTGGCTTCTCTTGTTGTGGAGCACAGGCTCTAGGTGCTCGGGCTTCAGTAGTTGTGGCGCATGGGCTCAATAGTTGTGGCTTACGAGCTCTTGAGCGCAGGCTCAGTGGTTGTGACTCACGGGCTTAGTTGCTTCGTGGCATGTGGGATCTTCGCAGATCACGGCTCAGATCCATGTCCCCTGTGTTGGCAGGCGGATTCTTAACCACTGCGCCACCAGGGAAGTCCCTCTAAGGCCTAATTCTAAGGCAGATGAATCCCTGGAAAGAGGTTTTCCAAAAATCTGTCACCTGGATAGACAGAAAGTTGCTATCAGATGCGGCCCTCCTCCTGAGAAAGCCCCTGTATTCGGCCACTCAGAGGACTGGACATCTGAGATAAGTGCACACCAGAGCTTCACCTTTCTTTTAAGTGGATGGGAGCATCACCTTTCTTTTGTAATCTGGGAGAAGGTAAGAAAAGGTGATGGAAAAGAAAAAGTAGAAGAGCAGTTAAAGAGTTCACAGCAATAGCAGTCTCTGGAGGTCACCTCCTTCCAAGGGTCCCTGTCTACCTCTGCTCTGAAGGTCTCTGGGAACCTCTAAGGCACATTCTGGAAACTGTTATTCTGGGCAGGTGAGTAAGGTCACTTGGTCCTTATTTGGCAGGTAGACTCTGGATACAGACTCAGAGTATTAGGATCACCAAGTGGGTGGCTTCTGGTTCCCGGGAGTGAAGCAGAAATCCAGCATCCAGTCCCTGACCTGTTTCATGTGAGCAGAGAGGGTCTTAAAGACCCTAGGGACTGACTCTGCCATGAACTTGTCTAGTATACTTCCAGTTTGACAGAGACCCTGGAGGACCACGCAGTGTTCAAGGCTGGCCTCATGGTGTCATCCAATGGTAATACCAGGACTGAGCCAGTTGGAAGCAAACTGAAGTTGGGACCCAGGTGGTTATAGTTGCTTAGAAGATTTCCTTTCTCTATTTCAACGAGACCTTTTAGTTTCATCTCATCATATTCTTTGCTGGTAATACCCAAGCCCCAGAAATATTTATTCTCGTCTCATAAAAGGGACTCAAACACACACTTGACTGTATGCGTGAATCGTCAGCCAACATAAAGAATACATACACAGAATCCTGTCTCGATGAGTTAGGACTGTTTCTGGCATATAAATTTCAGGTAGTGTTACAAAGTCAAAATAGCTTCTCAAGTCATATACGTATCAGTCTTATTTCCTCATTCCAGATATCCAAGTGATAGTGATATAGATTCTGGTGAAAAGGCTTTCATGACTATTCTCAGTAATGCAGGTGGAATAGAAAAGAATCAAAGGCCCTCCTTTGAGCACAGTTTGGAGAGGGCTTCCTGCTAGGAATTTATCTACTCACCTTGTCAGCCATTCCACCTCCAGCTCCAATATTTAGGTGTATTTCTTATACAGGTCTATGTAATACAGGCACCAATAAATTATATTCCAAATACATATGCATTTTTATAATGATTATGTTACTTTATATGAAAATATAGTCTTATAAAATACCCTTAAGTAGCTAGCTTAATTTTCCTTTCTGATACTTCAAGGCAGATTTTAGAAAGTAGCATTAAAATTTAGAAGCATTCTAAAATGGATATGCTTTTGATTCTTATAGATTTTAAATACATTTATTTTTAATAAGTTAATACATCATAATCACTTTAAAAAAGCTTTCCCTTTTACCGTTTTCCCCTTAGATTGTGATTTGTCTTTTAGAGATGACAAAAGACATAAAACCTGTAAAAATAAAAATCATTTTCATCTTTCTGTAAATGTTTATACTTATAATTTATGTTTAAGTGCATGAAAGAGAAAAAATGGCTGATTGAGCTAATAAAATATTACTTTTTCAGGAAAGACACTGATGTGTTTGACATTATTCTTAAGTATGTAGTTACCCAAACCTACATTCTAGCAGAAAGTATATATTGAGACTCAGAAAATTAGTTCATTGCTGAAAAAAAAACAGTTCTTTTTGGCTTAATATAATCCTACTTGTGTTTAAATATGTATCAATGTTAAATGGTGTTACCGTAAGATTTTAGTGACTGCGGTCTCCTTTTCGAGAAGGTTCCTTGCCCTGATGCTGAAGACAGACTTGCGAAGCTGTAAAATTATGAGTGTGACTTTAGTTGCAGAATATAAAGGGGAAATATACTGACAAATCATTACATACATGAAACAGGTAACACTATGAACACAACACACGTGAATTTTTTCACTAAAGCATCATGATATGATTGATTCTATCGTTTAATTTCAATTTCTATCTTTACTTTTATTTGAATAGAACTGCAAATAAGCTCAAGGGGCCACATGTCACAGCTTTGGGGGTGGCGCACTGGCTATACTTATTGGTGATAATGCCTCCTTACATCCGAATAGGGTTTTCAGTTTCCAAAGAATTTAATGTTGCAACGGCTACTGGACCCCTATTGCCATCGTTCAGTAGAATGTTCTCTAGTCCACATTACATCTGATTCTGGGCCTGGCCCCAGTACTAATATGAATGATGCGTTTGGAAGCTGTTTTGCCTGCAGACATGGAGACAAACCTTGAAGGTTTCTTCCTCATTGGCGATGATAAAATTAATCCAGGGAAACGGACTAAGAAAAAAAAAAATCCTAGAGGTTGGCTACAAAGCAGAAGATACATGCCCCAAACTCAGCTCCATCCTGCTTGATAGCTGCAGAAGTGAGATTGGTGACAGGTGTACAGGGATCCAGGGTGGGCAGGAAAAGGGCAGAGAAAGAAGAGAGAGACACACCAGCCTGGGAAGATTCAATAACTAGGAAGCGTAGCTACAGACCTCAGATAATACTTGGACAATGACCCGTTCATTTTGATCAGTAGATTAGACTAGATTTCCTGAGCACTTTGTATGATTTTAGTGACTGTTGGAGAGAAAGGGTAACTAGGAAACCTTGCTTATCAGAATCGAAAAGCCTAGTTACAAAGGCAAGGCTACGACACAGGAGATTATCAGTAAAAAGCAGAGTGCGGTAGCTAGTAAAGTGCTAGGTGATACATCATAGAAAAGATGAGGGGGGCTGTAGGGCTCTGGATTGGGGAGAACTAGGTGTGTCTGTAATAGTTAGCAAAGACTCTATTGAAGAAGCAGAAGTCGGATTGGGCCTTGAAGGATGGTTAAGATTTCTACACGCAAAGGAGGCAGTGGGTGAAGAACGGAAGCTGGAAAAGGGTGCACAGGGCAGATTAATTTGGTGCAAACTCTCTGTGTAAGTGCTGAGCCAGGTGGTCATTTAAGCAAGATGAGTGGAGGAACCACTATAAGGCGCAGTGTGTTTCAAACAAAGTTGAGGAGGAAAGTCAAGCAGGAGACAGAATACCTCTGTATTCAGCAAAAGACCATCCCATTTCCTCTTGAACAGAAGACACGGAACTTGAGGTACAAAGTCACAGAGCTCTAGTCTGCAAACAAACCTATAAACAAATGCTATAATGTCAACCCATGTGGCCACAGGGCCAGAGCTGGGAAAGAGCGGGTCACCACACCACAACTGACAACCTACACAATATCATCTCCAGCAACAGAACGTTCCTATTTCACAGCAGGTCCGTAATGAAGGGAAGGATCATTGAACACACTGGCAATTGCCCTCACGTGAGGAGAGGCGGTACACTCATTTTTGTCAATAATGAAAAACTGAGCTGGTTTTATTATTCACTAGAACTCTTTGGAGAATAAATTAACGTGTAGACAATGAAACAAGAGTGGAAGTCTTTTTTTTTTCTTTCTGAAATTATATTTTCAGGGTAATGCAGAAAATCCTGTTTACCGTGATCAAATCACGCAGCTTTCTTTTTTTTTTTTTTTTTTTTACGCAGCTTTCTTACATCTCTTGGCTGACGAGTGAATTTGGGCACTGATTCAACCTCCCTGTGGTGCCAGCACATCTCCTAAGGGACATTGTTTAGAGTCACTTTGGAGACAGCAGACTCAGCTGAAAGTGCTCACACAGTCACGAAAGGGCCCAGGCCACAGAGGCACCAAGGAGGCAAGTTTCAGGAGAGGGCTGTGGACCCCACAACTCTTGTTTCATCTTCAAAGGACAAAGACAGGCCTTAGCCATCTTCCCCCTAGCGTAAGGTGATGATTTGAACTCAATCACCCGGCTACTGCCCCTGTAACTGGGCCGCTGACACTTAAAACAGTGCTCTTCATGTTGCAAAAAACCGTTGCAGACACTGGGGACAATGTGTATTATGTTGTTTCCAAATTACTTCTTGTGCTGCACATGGTTTCTAAAGGGCTTCCAAATCTCCTTTGTCCTAAATTTGAACTGATTAAAACAGAATACATTATTTCTCTGCACCAAGGAGTTCTTGAGAACTCATTTTATAAATAACAGCAAAATGACAGAAGAATAAATACTGTAATAGAATAACTTCAGTTCAGCTTTGGGATATTCTTGAAAGAAGAAAGAAAGGAGATATCTATCCATATCTATATCTGTCTGTCTGTCTGTCTATCTATCTATCTATCATCTATATTTGATAGCCTTGATATGTATTTGGAAATTGTTCTTTCTCCTGGTAAATAAAGAAGGCCTATGGTGACTATCTAGTTATCCAATTTCTTTAGTAGAGCTTTGCACAGTTCTTTCAGCAAAAGACAGTTTCTAACTCAAAGCAACGCTGCTCTGCAGTGCCCTCTTCTGGCTCCAGAAGATACTGACAGGACCTGAAATAACGACCGAAGCACTTAAGGAATTACAGCTTATAAAAGGTGTAATTGTTCATTCTGGACATAAACCTATTAGAAGTGCAGGACTTAAAAAGAAATATATGGGTGACACATTTACATAGCGTTTGCATTGAAAAAAACAAAAGATTAGTTGAAAGGCCTCTTTCTTTGGGTGATTGTAAACCTGATACATTCAGCTCTGCAAGATAACCGTTCTGTGACTGAATTAATAATCAAAAACAAATACATTAAATTTAAATGTTCAAACAAAACATGTGATTTTTTTTTTAAGTCTTAAAATTTTAATTTAAAAGATTTTTCTAGAATTGTGCACTTGAACATGGAATTCAAGAGCCTGGAAGTTCAAATCATTTTGCAGAGAGTTATCTGTGGTTGAATACACTGGAGCTGAAGGGCATAGCAATGGAGGGGTCTAGCTGATTTTCTGGCAATGCCATTTAAGTGTTATAATCTACAGCTTCCTCTTCTTTCTTTTCCCCCTTAGAGTTGAACACCCTGGGCCATTTGACCTACAGCTTCCTGGAGTCTGGATTTTGCTAAGTGTATATTCATGGTATAGTTCACCACGTTTCTTTGTCTTTTTTATTTCCTGTAAATCTTTTTTAAAATCTATTTTGGCTGCACCATGTCTTATTTGCAGCATGTGGGATCTTTTTAGTTGCGGCATGCATGTGGGATCTAGTTCCCCGACCAGGGATTGAACCTGGGCCCCTGCATTGGGAGCGCGGAGTCTTAGCCACTGGACCACCAGGGAAGCCCCTCCTGCAAGTTGGCAGCTGGCTTCTGAGTTTCATCAGACTCATGTTCGATTAGATGTCATGTCTGGTTGTCTCTCTTGATGTGATGTTAACAGTACTGATATTCACTGCTTAGACGGTTGATTCACCCAGTTTGTAAAATTGTCATTTCTTTCTCATTTACTAGCTGGACTACTTTTAAAAGGAGGCACCTCCCCGCGTGTATTATTTGGTTACTCAGTAGTTTGATACATAAGGAGGAGGCAAGATACATGATTGATTCTTTACCTTATTAGTCTTTACAGAATTAACTGGTTTTCTATTATGCTCTAAAGGTGACCAATTATGATGCAACGAATGTCATCACAAACTCAAGGGTTTAAACATAGTTGATTGGTTTCAATCCATTACAACTGTTATCCTTACTGTGGATCAAATGACCCATCTGTGCTCATGAGCGCTTTTCCAGGTTTGGCCCATTGGTTCTTTTGACATGATTCTAGTTAGCCTTTGGAAAATCTTCCTTGTTCTCAAGTGTGACAAGATGTTCCAAGCTCACCTCACACGTTTCCTATTCCAAATCGACAGTTTTCTCCAGGTAGCCCTGATTCATTCATTGAGAAATGCTGTTTCAAGAACATGACCTAGACTCCAGTGATACCCATTGCTACTGAGGTGGTCACTGTTTTGAGAACTTTACCTGACTTACTTTGATATTTTCAATTTAAATTCAGGACATGGGATTTTTACTGAACCTCTTCTATAACAGCATCTGTATCTCCCCCCCGCCCCACACCTCAAGACTCTTGACTATCAAGGACACACAGGGTGACAGAATTCGACTATCTCATAATTAATCATTAGTTTTATTTCACATTTCATTGACAGTAGTCTCAGAATTGCAATACTTACTCTAACACAACAATACAACTAAAGAATTTTTTCAGAGTGTTGGCCTGTATTCTTCTCATTCTCCTTGCTCATTTGTATGCTTGTACTGTGCTCATGTTAGCAGAGCAAATAGCTCTTTTATAGTTTACTCTTCATTTTAGTCCTCACGCACTTGCAGTTCTATGCACAATCATATCTTGAATGCTGACCACTGGTTCTTAGGTCAGTATCTTAGGAGCCATTTTGGAGTTCATTTTGGTGGTCTGAAGTAGGTATTTTAGTGGTTCCCTCAGAAAAGGCTCATGGACACGATAGTATTTACATCCTTACCTCTCGACATCAGTTTTTCTGGATATAAAAAAACTTGGCTCACATATTATCTCTCTGGGCATCCTATATATGTCACTCTATTTTCTTTTGACACAAAGCATTACTGCTGAAAAGTCTGATGATAATCTAAATGTTCTTTCCTTTGTTCATTGTGGGCTAGATACTATTTTTGGTGGGGGGGTGGCAACGTTGGGTCTTCATTGCTGCGTGCGAGCTTTTCTCTCTAGTTGTGGCGAGAGGGGACTACTCTTCATTGCTGTGCACAGGCTTCTCAGTGTGGTGGCTTCTCTTGTTGCAGAGCATGGGCTCTAGGTGTGCAGGCTTCAGTAGTTTCGGATCGCGGTCTCAGTAGTTGTGGTGCACGGGCTTAGTTGCTCCATGGCATGTGGGGTCTTCCTGGATCAGGGATTGAGCCTGTGTCCCCTGCATTGGCAGGTGGATTCTTAACCACTGTGCCACCAGGGAAATCCTAGATACCATTTTTTTAAAAAATTTAAAATCCTGGAATTTATCTGGAATTTATCTTATTTTTGGTCATTCACAATTGATGTTTTGGATACATGATGTGTGTTTTCAACATGTACTTTTAAATCTTTTTATATTTCAGAAAAGTTTAGGACTTCTTGTATTCTATTGCTTTGGTTTTCCTCTTTCAGGACTCCTAAGATATAGACATTGGGCATTTTTCACTTTCTTCAATTTGCCATTTTCTTTTAAATCATTTCCATCTCTTTCTTCACTTCTTTCCTGATTTCTTAAAATATCCTCTTCTTCAACTTCTTTTTCTCTTAAGACATCAGCTGATATATGTAGTCAGTTTGTGTTCCTTCTAATTTAGTCTTCACTGCTTCTATTTACAATTCTTTCCTGAGTTCTGGTAGCTTATGTATGAGTTTTTCCAATTCTTACTTATGGTGCTATTCTAATCTTACGTAATTTATAATGTCTTTTTAGGTCATTTTACAATAGTAGCACAGTTGGAGCTCTTTATGGGTATGTCTTCATGGCAGCTTTTGTGGTCAATAGGACAGCATTCCATTCTTACTCTCTTTTTCTTGTAACTTTTGTAGAGAACTTGACTTTGATGATTTTTGGTTGCTCATTTTCATGCAAAATTTGTTTTCTTGCATTTCCAACATTTCTCTCGTAACTTCAGAGCCTCCTCTTCTGTTTGAACACAGGGATCAAATGTGGCACCTTTCAGGACTTCCCTGGTGATACAGTGGTTAAGAATCCGTCTGCCAATACAGGGGACACGGGTTCGAGTCCTGGTCCAGGAAGATCCCACATGCCATGGAGCAACTAAACCTGTGTGCCGCAACTACTGACCCTGTGCTCTAGAGCCTGTGAGCCACAGCTACTGAGCCTGAGTGCCAAACTACTGAAGCCCGTGAGCCTAGAGCCTGTGCTCTGCAACAAGAGAAGCCACCAAAATGAGAAGTGCACACATCGCAATGAAAAGTAGCCCCTGCTTGCTGCAACTAGAGAAGGCCCATGCAGCAATGATGATCCAACGCAGCCCTAAATTAATTAATTAATTAATTTAAAAAAACATGACAGCTTTCTTTCTGGGATTTCCTGCCTCTGTTTCCATTCCCCCCGACACCACCAATTTCATCTGGATCTGCTTTTTCCTTTGTCATAATAGTTATTTTTGATCCCACTCCTGGATGTTTTTCTTCAGTGTGGAGGGAAAAGGGTGTTTGCCTGTTTCCAGAGACAACATTTGATGCCCTGCAACTAATTATTGGCTTCTTCCCTGCAGTACCGTGTGTTACTGACTGAATATTTGTGTACCCCCAAAATTCATGTGTTGAAGCACTAACCCCAATGTGATGATATTAAGAGAGGAGCCTCTGGAAAGCAATTAGGTTTAGATGAGGTCATGAACATAGAGCCCCTCTGATGGGCTTCATCAGAGGCAGCAAGTATCCTGTTGCTGGCAATCAAAAAACTGCTTCATGAAACTTCCTCTTTGCAAAAGAAGTACACGTACCTCAAGCATTATTAATGAAATGGAGCAAGGGATGGCATTTTGCAATGATGCATTTGCCTGAGCTAAGAAAAAGCAGTGACAAAAGTTCACAGAAAGTAAGACGTCATACCAAGAGGTGTTCAGATTTAATTACAAACATAATTTGCAAACTGTTTATTTTAGAGAAAAATATCTAATTTTATCTTTATTATTTCTTCCTGCTGTCTTAGTGTTTTCTTGGTTGCTATTTTTCTAATTACTTGAGTTGACTATTTGGAACATTAATGTCAATAGTCATTTCTTTATTAAATATTCATTGAAGGCTATGATTTTTCCTCTAAAAATGCCTTTAGCTACTTCTCATAAGTTTGATATATATTATGTTCATTATTTTTCAGATCTAGAGATTTTATATCTCTATTGTGGTTTCTTCTATAATCCCACAGTTATTTGGAAGTGGTTTTAAAATTTCTAAATGTATAGGGTTTCTTTGTGGTTGTCATTTGGTTTCTAATTTTATGTTGGTCAAATAATTCCTTCTCTAAGATACTGATTTGGTTTATATTCAGAATTCCTTTGTAGTGTAGTAAGTGGTCATGTTCTATAAACCATTCATGTGTTCTTGAGGAGGTGTATATTCTTTAGTCATTGAATGAAGAATCATATAAATGGCCATAAAATGAAACTGGTAAACTTGTATATTTCAAATCCTCTAAATCCTATTCATTTCCTTGGCTCTCTGATCCTGTGTTGAGGTACCATGTTACATATTTTAAACTTAATCTTCAAATTAATCCTCAGAGATAGTGTCTCTTTTTTCACAGATGAGAAATCTAAGGTTCATAGAAATTAGGTTGTCTAAGGTTACCCAGGTAATAAGTTGCAGAATTATGATTAGGGTTCTGGATTGTACAGCTTTTCACTACATCATGATGTCTGTAAAATGTCACAGTATTTTAAAAGCATTAAAAAAAAGAGGTATAAAAAAAGCATTTTTCAAGCTATACTGTAATAAAACATTGTCTGCTTGACTTGAAAGATTTGGTTTACACATATAACATACTCTAACTTCTTCTAACTCCTAATACAAAATCTAAACTAGCCATTATTTTGGTTCTATATATGCATAATTGATGTTCACAATAACAACACTGAAGCACTAAAAGAGATCAATGACCTTTCTAACCCATTAGAGCCAGGATAGTTTATAGGATTTATATTTTACGTTTATTGAATCCTTAAAATCAGGGATGCATCACAACTTTTAGTTAACCAGAACATTAATTCAATTTATTCAATCACCTGGGACCTATCAGAGAACATTAAATTCCTTTGGGATGCTCCCACAGACCTGTCAGGGAACATTAGATTCCTTTGGGATGCTCCATGTTTAGATCTAAAGAACCATTGTTCACTCTAGTAACCTTAGAAATGAAGCCATTAATATTTATTTGAGAAAGAAAACCACAAATATATATATTCAACTAACTTTTCTGATTTGGAGTTGTTAACAATACATTTCTGTTGCTAAGTGGGAAGAAGTTTGAGAGGCCTTATTTTTCTTTTCTCACTATGAAAATACGAACAGATTGATATTAAGAGGGAAAGTATTTATAAAAACATATGACCATTAAGCCCCAAATCATGGTCCAGTGAACAAGGCTCGATGAATGTCATTTCTGTTAGAAAGGTGTAGTTTAATTATTATAATGAGCCAGTTTATTGAATAAGTCTCCCACATAAAATATAGTAATTGGAAATAAGCAATTACTGAAAATTACACAGGTTGAAGGTGGTACCTCATTTATCTGTATTTGAATTTTTCACGCACCTGTGAACTGAAAATTAATCCCAAAGTGCATATGACAGATCCTGTGCATGGCAAGATGTTTCCATAAAGTAAACTTTTTGTGGAATCCACATTACGCTTACAAAGAAAGAATTTTTAACAGGTGATTAGTGTCGGTGGCAGTAAGATTAAAATAGTCTTGTTACAATGTATGTAAAGGTGAATACCATTGTACTAGCATGTCAGGAAGGTTTGAAACACATTTCAGAATGTGACTTTTGCACAAAGGGAGTTTTAGATGATGGGTCAAGATTCCTGATCTTAAGTTATTTCAACAT